>NW_009259316.1:1010733-1101375 GCF_000687185.1 Egretta garzetta | reverse complement strand
CGTGCGGAAAGACCTGAAGCCCGTGGGAAGGCCCAAGGCTGGAGCCGTGCGTGGGGGACTGTCTGCCGTGGGAGGGAGCCCGGGCTGGAGCAGGGGCAGAGGGTGAGGAGTCCTCCCCCTGGGGAGGAAGGAGCGGCAGGGACAGCGTGGGATGGACTGACCCCAGCCCCTATTCCCCGTCCCCCTGCCCCGCTCGGGGGGAGGAGGTAGAGAAATCAGGAGTGAAGTCGAGCCTGGGAAGAAGGGAGGGGTGGGGGGAAGGTGTGTTAAGATTCAGGTTTTTTATTGTCTCCTACTCTGAGTTGATTGCTGCTCTAGGTGAACCTGCTTTAAGCAGGGGGGGCTGAACTAGATGATCTCCCAAGGTCCCTTCCAACCCTTGCCTTTCTGTGGTTCTGTGTGATTCTGTGACTGGCAATTAATTAAGCTAATTTCACCAAGTTGAGTCTGTTTTGCCCGTGACAGTAAATGGCAAATGATCTCTCCCTGTCCTTATCTCACCCACAAGCCTTTTGATATATTTTTCTCTCACCTGTCCTGTTGAAGAGGGGAGTGATAGAGTGGCTTTGGTGGGCACGTGGCATCCAGCCAGGGTTAACCCATCACAGGGTTGGTGACACAGGAATGTGTCACAGAGAGAAACTATTAATTTAGTATAGTTTAAACCAAGAACAGGTTTGAAATCGTTTATTAGTTTGCTAATGACATGTAATTAAACAACAATCAATGAACTATACATGCAAGATGAATATTGATAATATAGCAGGTAAAGCAGAACACATTTCCAAAATGTTAATAAATCCATACAAATTTCTAAATATGTCTCTATAACTAATCCCAAGGAGTTCTAGTCACAAACATACACACAGTGTTATACACACAACCCCTCCCTAACAGCACATGTGGGTTACAAGTACCCCTCTGTCCTGTCGGGGGTGCAGGCTCCTCTACTTGCACCCATGTCCTGTGGGAGCTTTTACTGCCGCTGTGTCTACTCCAAGGTCTCTACCTACACGTTACAACTTCTCATGCTTCTTTTATACTTCTTCTCAGACTGACTCCTGCTTCATTTCAAAAGTCCATCTAATTCCTTGGTTAATTTTTTTCCAGCTGATGTCTGTCTTCCCCTTTTACCTGATCAGTTGGGGGCTGATAGTGTCTTTCTGTTTAGCACAGTGAGCTGTGGGCAAATGATGTCTAGTTTTGCATATTTGACCCAGCACACACATTAAGTAGCCTCATGTTCTTACCCTAACAGATGCTGTTATCCAGGCCATTTACCAAGGGTAAACTCTGAAAACACCCCACAAAAGAGATCTTGTGAAGCCGTCTAGTCCAACCTCATTCTCAAAACAGGTTCAACATGCAATTCAAATCAGATTGCTTACAGCTTTGTCCAGCTGGATCTTGGAAACTTCCAGAGCTGGAGATTATACAAACTGTTCGGGCAACCAGCTCCAGTTCTTAATTATATGGAGCAATTTTTTATTTGTATCTACTTGTAACCTGCCCTGTCATAATTTAAGACCATTGTCTCTTGGCCTCCAGACATGCACCTCAGTAAAGAGCTTGGCTTTGTCTTCTCAACAACTTCCTTGTAGGAGTTGGAAAGCCACTGGCAGGTACACTCAAAGCCATCTCTTCTTCAGTCTATACAAACCCAGTTCCCTCAGTTTTTCCTCACAGGGCACATGCTCCAGCCCCCAACCATCTTGATAGCCCTCCAATGGACGCACACAAGTTTGTCAATGTTGTTTTTGTACTGGAGGGCTCAAAAACCAGGTGCAGTGCTTAGGGCATGGTCTTGTAAGAGTTAAGTAAAGGGGAGTGATCATTTCCCAGTAACACAGTGTATGATGCTGTTGGCCGCCTTTGCTGCTAGAGCACACTGCTGACTCAAGTTTTGCCTGCTGTCCACCAGGACAACTAAGGCCTTTTCAGTGGATTTGAACTCCAGTCAGTCCATCACTACACTGTACCAACGCAGAGAGTATGTCTGTTCCTCATGTAGGGCTCTGCATTTATCCATCTTAAGTTTCAAAAGGTTTTTGTCCGCTCATTTTTTTATCCTGTGTAGGCCCATCTAAGTGGCAGCCCTGCGCTTCAGTCTATTGACTGAACATCCAGTTTGTTGTCCACATTCTGGGGAAAATTCCTCTTTGCTGCTATAGATGGTACTATGCCACTTCAATGTCCTCATTATCCCACAACAGTCCTGTCAGCTGTCCTCCAACAGCATCACAGTAGGCATAACATCTTCACATGTCCATCCAATGTGATCAAAGAGCAGTAGATGTCTGAGCTATACACCAAAAAAGGTGTACAAAGACTAAAAGAGGTAAAAAAATTCATCTAGCCTGAACACGAGCAGCAAAAGGGGGAGCAATAGGACTTTCAGGATCTGGAGTGTCCCAAGGCATACTGGCGGCAGTTGTGGCCTGTGTGCTGGAGTACTGAAAGCTCAGCAGGGACTGCAGGCCTAGGGAGGGTGGGGGCAGGCTGTGTCTTAAAAAAAGGTGTGATAACAGTGATAACATGGCAGGCATGTTGTACTAGACAATCATACTTCTGAACAATCACAAAAGCCTGGGGAATATGTTCTGTGTCAGGACCTGTGTCAACTGATTTTCAGTCTGATCAAGGCTGATTTGTTTTGTGAAACAAGAAGTTAAAATCACATAGAAAAGGTTGTTCCATGCTGGTGGCATCAGTGACAGAGGATATTCCTGAATATGTTTAACTTACCAGTGTAAATGTAGACTGTGCGCCTTCTTTTTCCTATTTCCCTTTCTGCAACCACACTGTGCAGTAGTTCAAGACACATGTTTTCTCAAATATTCTCTTAAATTGATTGTCAATGGAGACTAAATTCTGACTTACATGCATGGAAAACCATTGGGATTTGGTGGGAAATTACACTGAAAGATAAAATTGTGAACTGAATTTTTGTTTGGAAATAAGTACAATATCATGTAATTCCTTTTGCAGTATAAATAATACAACAGTGAGACTGCTTATTTCCTCAGAATACTTTGTTTATATATTATCAACAACTGAGTTCAGTAAACAGAAAATACAGTTTCCTTGCAAAGGCTGACAGTTCCATGCAAGTCCAGTGATCAAAAATACCTCAGAGGAAAGAGTTTCTATTCCATTTCTGTGGAAAAAATGAGAAAAAGCATAAGACATACATCACCCATCCACACCTCCTCTAGGGATATTTGGAGAGGCAGTCTAGCAATCAGAGCTGATGAGCAGTGAATTTTCTACTTCACAGGAGAAGCCAAAGTTTTACATTTTATCCCCTTTTGAAATGAAAACTAGAAGTGCAACCATGTTTTCCATTTTAAAATTTCCAGGCAGCTCTAATACCTGCATATGAACTTAGACACTAGGAGGGTAATGGATGCCCAGAAAGGCTCAATGAAGGAAAACATCTCTTACTGAAGAGCTCATTTTTTGGCAGCCAGGCTTCTATACAAAGGGCCTAGCTGCTGGTTACTGCTCTTCCATGAGGCATGTGTTGCTGCACATTGCACAGACAATAAGAAACAGTGCTGACTGAGACAACTTTTCTCAGAGACATGACACAGAGGACACACTGTAAGAAATGGCACAACTAATCAATTTACTGCAAATGTCATGGAGGTGGCCTTACAGCAAAAATGAGGATCTTCAGCACAGGAGCAGAGGTGAGCAAACTCTGGTTAGCCCTTCTTTCGTCCCTCTGCAAAACAAATACTCTGGGCAACTTTAAAGTGGTTTTTATGGTTATTCCTCCCAGCAGAAGCAGAGAGTCTGGAAGGTTTCTAACTGGGCTGCATCTCATTAGGTGCCCCTAAGATTCTTGAGCAACATTGCTGGTTATTGAGTTGAGGACTGATATTGTGAAGAGCTGGGCAAAAGAAGAAACTGATTTGCAGTAACCACGTCTGCTAGGCAGTGAAGATTTTGCAACTGCTCAGAAGGCTTGCCTATATTTAGATGAAATATGCTAGTACACGTGCCTTTGTGTAGAGGGAATAGTCTAGATGCATGTAATGTCTTGTTACTTTATGTTAGTGGAAACTTAATAAAGATGGGACATTAATAAGGTACAGACATGTCTGACACCATACAAGATAGCACCAAGAAATTTTGAGGTATTGTAGTCATTTCCAGAGAAGACCCATTCATGCCTGCCATCTTCTTTTCAGGACTTCCTATCAAGTATTAAAATCCTTTACCTACTCCAGCTGTAGCCTATGACCTTTTCTGTCAAGATTTTTGTTATATAAAGATAAGATCAACATTTTAGAGACAATTTGGGTACTAAACTAGATAATGCAATGTATGGACTGTTTCAGGGGGTAAATGTACCTTCCTTCCTTTGAGAATTGATAGTAGGAACTAATGCTTGTAAAATGAAAAAAGAGGGTGCTGAAAACAAATGTGAATTTTATGCCTTCCTCCACATTATGATTATGAGTGTCATTGTGCAGATGTTAATCCAGAGCAGGCGATGCCTGTCTCAGACCAGTGAGCCTTGTCATCAGAGGTCAGATAGAAACTTGCAGCTGGGGAGGGTCAAGCTGATGACTGAGAAGGAAAAGCTTGCTGAGACCATAATCCCTTCACTCATGTCAAAACAGATTTGAGCTATTGTTCAGCCTGTGGAACCTCTATTACCTTTAGAAGTCATTCTCTTTGAAAGCATTCAGAAGCCTATGGATGGGAAACTTGAAATGAGCACAGTTTAAAGGAATTCACCTGTGTCACTTCAAGGAGAGAACAGCCTGTGCCCTACAGTTATGAACATAAAACACAGGTACAGTGAAAGTCCACTGGTTTATGAGTTCTGGTGTTAGAATAATTACAATCATATGGGTTTGATTTATTTTTCTAATTGTTATAATTTAACATATAAACAAAGGTAATTACTTGCCTTAATCTTGGTCTGAGGGGTAAAGTTCCTTTAGTTACTGATGGAAGCAGTACTTGTAAATGAGATATAAGCTGCCAAGCATAACCATAATGCACAGCTGAAAAGCTCTAAGTGAGACAAGAAACCCAGAAGAAAATTAGCATCCATTGCAGGATGAGTAAAGCCACATAAGGGATTAGAAAAAGACAAAAGGTTGGAAAGTATCAACTGTAGTCTGAAGAGAGCTCAAAAGTTATGTGGAAGTAAGAAGGGATGTAACATGGGAAATAGCTACTAAGGCGGATCATGCATGAGCTCATGACTTCTGGGAAGCTAAATATTAACTTTGTAAATAGAGATAAAGAAGAGGAGTAGAGGACGTGGGAGTTTGGAGACCAATCCATCTTCTTTAGACTGAAGGTCAGTAAGGCCAAAGCAATTTTTTTCATTCTCTCTGAAATCACTGTTACGTTCAGACAATTATCAGCATTTAGTCAATATAAATTATTAATAAGTACATGACCATCAGTCAATATAGCAAAAGTAAAAACTGATGATGTGATTTGATAGAAATCACAAAATATCTAGGTGTATTGGTCATAAAATAAAGGGGTATATGGGCCCTTTCAAAGAATCCAAAGGAATTGTTTGTTTGAGTTTAAAAGAAAACTAGGCACATATGCTGGGTCTCAGACCAGGGCCATAATTCTCAGCTGTCTGATTTAAAGAAAATTCCAGGCAGAAGAGAAGACAGGATAAGAAGTTTTATTCTTTGGTGACAATGATCCTAGGAGACTCGATCTCATAGAAGTTGATGGAGAAACAGAAAAGAACAGATCAAAGGTAAGTTATTGGTTTTGTGCTTCAGTGTAATGAATTGTCTCTGTTTTCAGCTTGTTTGGGGAGGAATAGAAAAAGAAAAAAAAGGATTTATCAGGAGATTTTGTCTGTGATACCGCCTGGTTGGCAGGAAATGCTTTTAATCCCTTCCTCCCTTCTTTTACACTCTCTTTCTTTACACTCACCCTCCCAAGAGAGCTTATATCACCTCACAGGAAGAACAAGGCTAAAATCTAATTCCAGTGCCAAAATGTTTTTATAAGAAATTGTTGTGGTTTAACCTGGCAGGCAGCTGAACACCACAGAGCCACTCGCTCACTGCCTGCCCCCCTGCCCCACAGTGTGATCAGGGAGAGAGTCGGAAAAAAAGTAAAACCCATGGGTTGGGAAAAAGACAGTTTAATAAAACAGAAGAGGAAAAGAATAATAGGAATAATAATGATAAGAGAATATACCAAACAAGTGATGCACAATGCAATTGCTCACCACCTGCTGACCAATGCCCAGCCCATTCCCAAGCAGCAATCACAGCCCCCCAGCCAACTCCCCCAGTTCATATGCTGAGCATGACATCATATGGTCTGGAATAGCCCTGTGGCCAGTTGGGGTCAGCTGTCCTGGCTGTGCCCCCTCCCAGCTTCTTGTGCCCCTGGCAGAGCAGGGGAAGCCGAGAAAGAAAAGGGTCCTTGACTGGTGTAAGCACTGCTCAGCAACAACTAAAGCATCAGTGAGTTATCAACATCCTTCTCATCCTAAATCCAAAACACAGCACTGTGCCAGCTACTAGGAAGAAAATTAACTCTATCCAGCTGAAACCAGGACAGAAATTTACAAGATTTGGACAACGACAGAAATTCCTAGAGTCTATGAGCACTGTAAATAGGGTTTCCAGATTGCAAAAAGGAGTGTAGAAAATAATACAAAACTAATCAAACAAAAAAATAAGGGAAGGATCTACAATCAAAAAAGAAAAAAAAAGAGGCAGCTGGTTTAAATGTCAAATTTCTTTGAGTCAAATGCATTTTTTTCAATATTAGTAAGAGTAAATTGTCCATCTGAAAACCTAATAGAAATTAGTGTCTCACAATAGACTGTCAGAAATTAAATTGGAAAGTGCCTGCTGTCTTACTGGTGAGAGTTTCATATAGCATAACTGTGTGAAAGAAGGGATTCTCTGCTTGTGATGGACAAGAGAGATTTAAATCACCTCTTTGGTGTTAAAAATTTACATTTGCCAGTACACCAGCAGTAAACCCGAGATCACCCTCCTCATCATTTCAGTGACATTACCATGTTATTCCATGGATCTATATACCATAGCTTTGACCTCCTTTATTAGAGACTAATCAGGTCAAATGCCAGCATGTACAGATCAACTTTCACAGATTTGAACTTAATCATAGAAGCCACTTATTAGCCACTGAAGTCTGCAGAGGGTCTTGTAGAAAGTAGGAACTACTTAGGTGTGAGCTTTTACAAGGGATCCTTGGAAATTGCTGTTGTCAGAGATGATCTTCAGTGGTGGGAAAATTGACATGGACCCCAATACAAATGCTTACATTCCTTCTACCATGATCCTGCAAGGCTCACATTGGGGTTGTGCTGTGTAAGTCAACTTACTGTCACTAGTATTCCACAAAATGCTAACTTCAGTAACTAGAACTGCAAATACTGTGGTTTCCTTGGAAGCATTTCCTACAAAAAAAAAGATGTATGCTTAAATTCGTCTGTCAGTGAATCAACACAACCTCAATGGAGGGGCTAATAAAATTGGATGTGCGTGGCACAAACCCACTTGTCTGATGATAAGACATTCCTGGTGCTGAGTTACATTGAGATAGCTGGTCTACCTTCTACAACTGAAAGGATGAAGAAGAATTAGAAAAACCACCAGGTGTTGCATGGAACAAACAAATAGCCTTAGTTTCTCTTATAGAAACTTAAATAAACTACATTGATTACAGAAGTTGAGAAGGAAAGGGAGAGGCAAATTGTAACATTACCTGAAATAAAATTATCTCAATTGTTCCACTTGGTGTGGACAGACTGGTAACATCTTGCACTGTGTTGCAAAAAATCCAGACAAAAAAGGATTAAAGCTACCTTTTGAAACTTCGGATTTCAAAAGGTACCTGAGCCCTATGACTGAGTTCAGATTAAACTAGAGAGCTGCCTGCCAGATCTAAAAGGAGTTAACTTCTACCAGTAGCAGTCACAACTTTCACAAAATCATTTGAGACTCAGCTTGAGAAAGCTGACAGTCTTAAGTCCCATCACATAAATGCCTACAGTATACCAATAAAAATATGTAGAATTTGTTGCGACACTTATGTATCCCTACGATCAGATCAGGTCTCAAAAAAACCAGTCCTGATTATGACGTGGACCAGGAACTACCAAAAATTCTAATACCTCCCTGAGAAGCTGCAGTGGCTCAACTGAAGAAGGCATTTTTTTACTAATGGCAAAAGTGAAAATAGAGCTATCAAAAGGCAAGCAGCAATATCAACCAATTGATTTTGTAAAAAGATCAGCTTTTTAAAGGAAAGGAGCATCTCAGCATTTGGCTATGGAAACAGATTATTATTAAGGGAGCAAAACCACAACAAGGGACTAAACTTGAAGGGAGAAGTTAGATAATGGTAAAAATATTAATGAAAAAGGATCATGCCTTCTTCAGTCATGCAGAAAGACCCTGTGTTATCACCGACAAACTGTTCTCTTCCATCTGGTGTATATGCCCACTTGAGAAATAGAAGGCAGATGGAAAGGTAAACCCTCTGATCTCAGCAAGTCTTCTTCTGAACAGAGTGGAAAGTTCTTTTCTACCTTTTTTGTCTTTTATTGTTACAGCAACCTTCCTTGCCACCCTGTGTTTCCCAGTTCACAACACTGAATTAATAGGTTGAAATTAATTTGTCTATTTATTGGTCAAGCCTTCTTGGAAAAATCAATCACACTCATCTAAAGAACATTTCATTTTAAAGTAGTGAACTTTAAAATTGTATAAGGAAAGGCAAGATGTTCTCTAGAATACACAAAAGTTTAAGTCTTTCCTAGTGAAACAATCTCAGCCCTGCATTGGGTTGTAGAACATTTATGGGCCTGTACTGTAACTCAAGTGCAGCACAACCCATACTAAAGTGGTGGCATTAGTGGTTGATAGTTAGAACTCATCAACAGTGTACTATTTTTTCACTGAAATGGTAAAGATTAACCTACAGGAGTAGGGAGCTTGGAAAGCTTTTGCCCCAAACCCAAGAAAGTAGAATATTTTTGTTGGGGCAACAAGGGCAGACTCTGACCTTACATATCAAATTATTGCTTACAATGTATGTAATGAATTTAGATATATGCTTGGAACTGTTAATGATACTAGCAGTCTGGTAACACTGCAAATAATAAATATTGCTATGGCAAATATGTTGTTCCCTAGCCCCAAATTAATGACTATTCATGTTAAGTAGGATCCCCATGTCTTCCAAGCAGGTCAGAAGGTTGCCAATAACTTAATAAACTGCAGATTGTGCTTGAGATGGTC
Source organism: Egretta garzetta (assembly GCF_000687185.1). Classification (NCBI taxonomy): domain Eukaryota; kingdom Metazoa; phylum Chordata; class Aves; order Pelecaniformes; family Ardeidae; genus Egretta; species Egretta garzetta. Next base: position 1,092,091 of record NW_009259316.1, on the reverse strand, counting down.
CAGTGTACTAAACCAAATTACAGCATCAATACTAACGACTGACAAACATTACAAATTTTGGTGGCTATACTTATTTGGAAACCAGAGCTGAAAAACTCTCCTGGATTCCTTAGGTTTTACAAATTAAAAACTTCAGTTCTGTCTCCCAGTGTTGTATTTAGTGCAGGATGAGAGCTAAAACAAAAGGAGATTCAAACTTCATCCATCTTTAAAAAAAGAAGACTGTATGGTATTTTTATACAGCATAGTTCAGTGTATAGTGAACCACAAATTCAGAAATATCTACAGAATGGTGCTGTTTGTGAAAGAATAAATCTACAACCTTGTATTCCAACAGTGTACTCCTTGTTCAAAGACATTTGCTTTGAAGGTCTATGGTACTTTTCGTTAAGGGCACTGAGTTAACACGTGGTTATATCACTCTAAGACAGAATTTTTTGTCATTTTACCTTATTGTTGCCAACTCTAAAACCCAGTTGCTTTGATAAGAAACATCACAAAAGAATCTTCAGCAAATCAACACTGTCCGGACTCCAGCCATTTAATTATATATACTTTCCTCTGTACCTCATGATGATAGACTGTCATCCATAACACAAAGTGTAGAGAAAACTGAGACTTATTTTTTATTTATCTGACAAATACATTTCTTTGATAGCATCACTTTTATTCTAGAAGCATATTATCTCAGCCTGGAAGACTGACAGCATGCTTCTCCTGGTTTCATTCATCATACTGAAGCTTTTTCGTGGCCTTGGCCTCTGTCTTCTTGTGAAAGACAACTATATGTCAATAGGACAACAGAAGTGCAACTTTATTGTTTCAATGAACTCCCACAAAAGACTTAACGACATTCATTTTGAGTGTGGAGGGAAGGGGAGGAGTGTTTTGTCTGATAAGATATGGAAGTCTCTGAAGCTCACTCAATCGTAATAAGTGTACATCTCTTTTCAACACATAATAACAAAAATGACACAAGTTCAAATACAGCAAGATAGGGTCCATGAGTATGTGCTACCCTGAGTTCTGTTACTAGAGTGGAACCCAGAAAAGCCTGTAGAAAAAGAGGGTTCTGCAGAGAGAAAGGAATCCACATTGCATGCTGTGGTGGCTGAGGTTAGCTGACGGCTGCTGACAATCAGCCCATTGTGGATCGAGAATGTGTGATTAGGGAAGCACAGCAAAATGCCTCAACTTCACCACTGGCACATTTCTACCGCTCTACCATGTTGGTACTAGCAATGTTTTTTTCCTGTGGGTGTGCAGAAAGGCTTGACATCAGGATACAACTTCAGTGAGAAAAACTCACTAAACTCAGCTTATACACTGTGGGTTTGCAAAGACTGAACTACAGCTTGCAGGGTTTTCTGGCAATTAAAGCAGACTAGCCCACCAGAAGTTCACACGAGCTGGCTACAGCAGCACCACAAGGTTTGCAAAAGGAACTAAAGAAAACCCAACAATCCAAAAGCTTTCTGTACCTGTTTCTGTAGTAACAGCTAACCAACAACATGGTGCTCTCAAAGACTGCAGCCAATGTAATAAAAGATTCAAGTGATGCGTGTTGCAGACTCATTGCTGCTACCATTCAAAGACATTTTAAACTTATTGCTGAAGAATTAACTTTTCAAGCATGCTAAAGTTACAGAGGTATTCAAGCTGTTACATCCAAGCATAATTCTGCTTTCAATTTTCAGTGACATCTGCTTCCCCCTTTAAAAAGAAAAGGAATTAAAATATCTCCCATCTTGTTTATACAATACCTGTGACATCATATTGAAGACAGATTTGGCTCCTGATGCTGTTGGAAAAGAAGCCTACAAAAGTCTTTGTTTTTATCCAAAGCACGTTTCTATGGTAAAGTCAAGCTTGTATTCTTATCTTGATTTTTACCATTCACAAACCACCTAAACCACAAAACAAGAGGCAAATATTTAATCTTCAAGGCTACACTAAGATTATGTACCGTGTAAGGTAGGGGAACCTTTCTTACCCATTTTATGATAGTTAAGGGTGGAAGTGAGTGCAGGGGCCCTTTCATGGGTATTGCTCCAGTTGTGTTATATTGGATGACTTCTCAGAAGAGATGAGGAGACAGTCTGAAAACAGGAAAGAGCCTTGGTTTCCACCTACCTATTCACTCCCAGCTATCTGGAGAACCCATGCAGTAATAATGAAAATGTTAGAAATGGTTATAATAAGTGCAACAGAAATGAGCTTCACTGAGCTACTGGTAGCGTGTGGGCTCTCAACAGCACTCACAGCAGATTTTTAACTACTTCATCAGAGCTCTACTTTTTCAGGCCAATTCAGTGACAAGTCAACAGCCATATATTTTGTTCTGTACTGGGGCTACAGATGAAATACATTCACTTATTTCAGATGGGATCCATGAGGTTGCAAGATTGCCTGATCTGGAAGCCAGGAGAATGAAAAAAGCATAGAAGAGGCAGGGCAGAGAAACAATGTAGGAAAGAAAAATAGTTATTCTGAAACCTTTTAAAGTATCTCAAAGTGAAGACTTAGTGCAAATTTGTGAAGGTGCTGAGAGAAGATAATGGCCAATTCTGAGCTTCAACACAATGGAAATTGTTTGAAGAAGGAACTCTATGTGTCAGTCACCACCCCATCTGCTGTGCCTAGCTGGCCACTTAGGGTGGCTAGAACAAATTTCAGACAGAATTCAGTTCTTGGCTTCTTTTATGTTACTTTTTACTCACTTTTGCCCACACAGTGTGCTATTTAAACAGCAGTGTAAAATACAGCTGCATGAATCATATACAGACTATTTCCAATTAGTGGGGAAAGGTGAGGGTCCCTGAAACAGATCTTATCAATACTAAATAGTAGTATAAAGTCGAGATTTAGAATTAGATTCTGCTTAACCATCAGGCAAATTTCCCTATAGAAGCAGGAAAGAAGACATACATAAGACATATACAATAAAAATACAAAGAGCAGAGACCTAGCTTTGTGCTAGGTCTGTCTTCACCTAAAGATCTGTCTGGTTAGACAGGCAATGGCGTGCGAGACATAATACAGCAGTGCTAGCACCAGGCATCCAGAAATCATGCTGGTTGCCCCACACATCAAATCATAATATCAGCTTAAAATAAGTGTTTTCAATATAATAATGTTGGATTCAAAATCTTTCTTGGTTTTGAGCCTTCAGAATTCATACTTTTGAGTAACTGTTCTGTGACTCTGAAACTTGCCTTGCTTTTAGTTCAGAACAATTCATCATTAAAAAATAAAATCATGTAATGGGTCATAATGTGCAAGTTCACAGTGTAAGTGTTGTTTTACAGATCACAAGAGAATTTCAGGGTGATGACCCAAAGAGAGAATATAGCGTCAGCTTGTTCTCTATCTCCTTTGTGAATAGTTGTCACTCAGTATTACTCATTTATGTTTGTTCCATGTTTGTTCAGGTTAAAGAGCAAAAGCAGTATAAAAAGAGTCATCTTACACTTGAGTCCAGATTGTAATAAAATGTTCCAAATGTTGACTGCTACACATAATCCAGCTACTTTTCTCTGAGGAGTTGAGGAGTAACTGCTCTTGTAGCTCTTTTTTGCTCTGATGCCTTCACAGGGCCAAGAGTTAAGACCTTGATGGTAAGATGGTAAGAACAAGGTAGATAGAAACAAACACTCTCCTGTATATGCAGAAAATCTGTGGGGAATGCAAGCCACTGCTGCTATGTCAAGTGTGGACCTCCCTGAACTACATGACAAAATAGTTCTTTCCTTGACTACATGACAGCTTAGTTCTTTCCTTGACTTTGCACCTACAAGATATCATGAATGAGTATCTTGCTCCTCCAGAGACAATACAGGGGGAGGAGGAATAATACACAAAGTCAGTTGTTAGCACAATAATCCCATACTTTTTAATGTGTAAAAATTATTTGGAAAAGGAAACCGTAATATTTACTTTTTATTCAGCCACACAGGTGTAAATCCATTAAATGCCACAGAAGTATATAGCACCTCTCTAAATATAGACAAAGTAGTACCAGAAGGTGTGTAGATGATAACCTATCTTCAAAGGAAAATTTAAATGGCTGCCAGGACTTTATACCTGAATATAAGGACTGTGAGACTGGTGTCGTAAATCAACATTCCTGAGTGTGATTTCTTTCTGATAGTAAATATACATTCCAAAGAAGGCTTTTGTGAACTACGTGAGAAAACTTGTCCATGCTCTTAAGTGCAGTGAAAGCCATGGATATTGTCCAGAGACTATACCTATGCACTTTAGGTCCAAATACTATGACAGGGAGATATTTTTAATTTTAGTGGTATCGTATGTGCAAAATATAAAGAAAAGCTTTATAGCTGTGAATCAAATATTTTTGTTTGGTTGGTTAGTCTATTAGTCTTTTTTTTCCCATCTCTGCATTTTCCCAGGTTTCAAAACTCTTAAGGCTTGGCCTTATTCTTTTACAGGACAGGTTTCTATTTTTTCAGTCTTGGGAGCTTCTTTTTTCTTTTTTAATTCTTCTGTAATTTACCTGCTTTTTTATTTCCCCCTGTCTCAGACTTCTTATTCTTCTGTTCTTGATTCTTTCTTTTCTTCAGTGTTTTGTGTATTGAAATTTATAATTAATTTTATTTATAATCATTTTATTGACTTTTCTAATCAATTATTTATGTTATTGAGGTTTAGTTATGCTTCTTAATATTTGCTTTATTGTATGATGATTTTACTCTTCTCAGATGATCTCTGCCCTGAAAAAGGACAATGCAAACTCCTTTGCCATCTTTCAATTTGTTTCCAAAACACAGAGAACACAGTTGAAATTTTTCTCTGAAAACTTTTTTTTTTTAATTGATCTTTTATTTTTAACCTTTTCTGTGGCTTGGCAACATACTGTTTCAATGGGTTTGTTTTTCTTAAAAATGTACATTCTAAAACCACAGCAAAAAGTCAGGAAGGAACTTGAGAAAGATGTTCTTAGAAATGTTATAGTGAAGCAAAGGGGGAGGCATTACTGTTACATTTATTGTCATAAAACTTGTTCACTTTTAAAAGCAAATAATTCTTCCTTAGTCCTTTATGATTGCCAAATAGTAAACACACGCTTTCGTTTTTCTTTTTTTATTGTTTTAAAATAGTTTGCTGAAGAGGAACTTCAGAAGAAATAATCAGCAGTGGTCAGGTAACTCACAGTTCAGTGATTAAGGTTGCCTCCTCTTGCCCTTCCTGTTTGCTTTTGGATTTGCTTTTTCTGTTGGGTTTTTTTTCCGCTTCTTCCTTTCTCTTCATATTTCACTTAAAATGTGAATGTCACTAAGGAATGTAAATGAGCACAAAGGAAATGTTCTTTTCCAGTTTTGAGTTTTCCCGTTTTCCAGATTTCTTCCTCATCTTCCTTCTGTATAAATTGGAAATATAGAAAGAAAAGAATTTTAAAGGAAAAGAGAGAAAATAAAGCACAAACACCAAACCACAAATTTTTCATCTTTTTCATCTGAACTAATTTAAATGTTTGAATATGAAACAAAATTTTTAAAATGAAAAATATTGAATGGTGATTTTTGAACCAAGAAGGATAATATTTTCATAAATAACTGGCTTCCTCACCAAGAGATGCAACTCGCCTTTAACAGGGAAATTTTCTGGATAAAAAAACTTGTAGTGTTTTAACAGTTCACATTAAGTTTTATTTATAACAAAGGTCAAAATGAGAAAAATAAAGTTGTAAGCAATATCATTTTCTATATTTGTTTAGGCATTTCACAGGCCCAGGAAACACAGAAAGATGTTTTCATACAATCATAAAGTTTTGGCTGTTGTTTATTGCCACTGTTGATCTTGCATACTACTCACTGATGGAAAATTGTAGTATCTGATCTAGGAACAGCTAAATATGGATTGACTGTAATCTGACTTCTGTGTTATAAATGTCATATACTGTATTACATAATCTAAAAATACTCAAATTGTCTTAAAGTAATGGCAGATTTCAAACATACTAGAAATATTTCTAATGTAAAGGTTGCAGCATTAGGTTTCCACTGTGTTTCAGCTCTGTTTGATTGAGCAACTTGGCACTATGCACTGCAAATAATTACTGACAACATGAAGATCAAATCAGCTTGTAAGGTATTTGATGGTTGCACTTAGCAATGATTGACCAAAATATATTAAATTTCATTTTAGGCAGGTAATTTGGAGGTAATTGGCCAGATAGGATATTCTTACCCTAGATAAGATGGTGGCATGATTCATTTTTCTAAGCCCTTGATAAGTCAATGTAACATTAGACTACAACCTACTATTTCCTGGTAGTTCATCCCATATGTCTACTATTAACCTGACTGCCATTATGTAGGGAATACTCTTTTTCTTTTTTCTTTTTTTCAGGAGGCTGCTGAACATATAGAAACTGACACTGTAATCTTATAAAATTGTTTAGTTTTACTAGCTTTTATGATTCATATAACAATCCATAAAGCAGCAAAAATCTAAGAGAGGGTTCTTGAGAAAGTACATGAAACTGAGAAAAAAAAATCCTCTTTTAAGTCAAACATAAATTATAAGAATGTACTTGTGTGCATAGGAAAGCATCTTTATGAAGGTTCAGGAAAGATTTTATTCTTTTGTGCTCAACAAGGCTATTATTCTTTTTTCCTTTTTTATCATGTAACCAGCTTTAAAAAGACACTGAATGATGTTACTATTTTTTCCAGCATTGCTGATGAAGCATCATAGTGATGACTAAGCGACTATTAAAATCATCTTCCCAGGTCAAATAACCAGAGTTCATATGAGTGTTCAAGAGTCAAAGAAACAAAGATGCACATTTTTGCAGTGATCCAGGTAAGTTTGCTGTGACTATATAAAAAGCTGTGAATATTAATTATATTAAAGTTAATGAGTATCAATGGTTTTCAAGAGATAGTAATGTGATCAGCAATATGTTATTTTTAGTTTGCATTGCAGTTTTAAAAGTGCCTTTGAATACAATCTGATGCTGAATTGACAGGCTCTGCTAGAAGTAGAGAAAAGGTTCAAAGGACTTTTCAACATCTTTCTTTGCACCCTACCTATACTTACCCTCCTTTCCACCTCTCCTCTATTGCTTTCACTTTTAACTTTTCAGTCTTAGCCAAGAAAGTGAATTATAAGATCAGTTGCCTCAAATCACTATAGTCATTACAAAAGAAACATTCAACACCAGGGAACAAATAGTATTTCATTATAATTAGGATTTGTCAATACTACAAACATGAACTGTACAGAATTTGATTAAAGTGCTGTTGTGTTCTGACCTGGTTGTGAGGTGATTCTAATTTGCAGCATAGACAGTTGGCTTTCTTTTATCTTTTTTCCTTTGTAACCTTCTCCAGTCCATTAACGATAATGGGATCTAATTCTTTCCATTTTATTTTGGTGAGAAGGTTGGAGGTGTGCACCATGGAGAGCTGCTGAATTACAGTCACATGACCCAAAACCACCAGCACAAGAACATAGTACAGTAAATTTCATTTTTGACACTCAATTTTAATCCATAATGTTATACTATATGGCCAGATAAAGAGCTAGTTTATTATTAATTTTATTCTCTTCTTATCAAGGTTTCTCACCCTATTTCATCACCATGCTAGCAAATTCAGTTGTTTAAGTTGTTTCTCAGTTATTTCTGTGAAGTCCTTCACCAGATATGCTTATCTCTATGGTTTCATTTTCCTGACCTTAAGGTACTTCATTTCCAAATAACATTCTGCATTATTTACTGCCAGGAAAAAATAAACAGAACGACAGACCCTATGGAAAAACAGGAAAGTGTTTTATGTTACATCTCAAACAACACAAAATGATATGCCACCTATTGATTAAAAAAAACCCAAAACCATAACACTAAAACCAGGATTTTTTTTCTATCCCAAAAAACTTTAAAGCAGGACCAGTTTCTGTCCAGCTGTGTGTATAAATACACATAAAGGTGGGGAATATTTAAAGCAAATCACTCTTTCTGGTTAACTCAATAATTATTGTGACTATGTTCACATATCTTGACATCACGTGCTGTTGCATCCATTTATTGTAACAACAGATCAAGCTCAGACCTCCTAGAAAATGTGGGAATTTTATGGAACATCTTGTTAACAGTTTACTTCAAGTGTTCACCATTCAGAGTGAAAGTCCCTCATGAGTGGTGTCCCTCAAGGGTCTGTACTGGGACCAATACTATTTAATATCTTCATTAGTTACATAGACAGTGGGTTTGAGTAAAACCTCAGCAAGTTTGCAGATGACACCAAGCTGAGTGGTGCGGCTGATATGTTTGAAGGAAGAAATGCCACCAGAGGGACCTTGACAGGCTTGAGGAGTGGGCGCATGCAAACCTTTTGAAGTTCAACAAGTCCAAGTGCAAGGTCCTGCACCTGGGTCAGGGCAATCCCCAACATCAGTACAGTCTGGAGTGATGAATGGGTTGAGAGCAGCCCTTTGGAGAAGGAGTTGGGGGTACTGGTGGATAAAAAACTGGACATGAGCCAGAAATGTGCACTCACAGCCAGAAAGCCAACTGTGTCCTGGGCTACATCAAAAGCAGCGTGGCCAGCAGGTCAAGGGGGGTTATTCTGCCCCTCTACTCAGCTCTGGTGAGACCTCACCTGGAGTACTGCATCCAGCTCTGAGGCCCCTGGAACAAGAAAGACATGGACCTATTAGAGAAGGTCCAGAGGAGGACCACAAAGATGATTAGAGGGCTGGAACATCCTGCCTATGAAAACAGGCTGAGAGAGTTGGGGTTGTTCAGTCTAGAGAAGAGAATGCTCTGGGGAGATGTTATTGCCGCCTTTCAATATATAAAAGGGGCCTATAAAAAAGTTGGAGAAAGGCTTGTTACCAATGTTTTTAGTGACAGGACAAGGGACAATGGTTTTAAACTGAAAGAGGGTAATTTTAGATTAGATATAAGGAAGAAATTTTTACCATGAGGGTTGTGAGACACTGGAACATGTTGCCCAGAGAAGTTGTGGATGCCCCAACCTTGGAAGTGATCAAAGTCAGGTTGGATGGGGCTTTAAGCAACATGGTCTAGTGAAAGATGTCCCTGCTAACCCAGACCATTCTATGATTCTATAAAATAAATGGTAGTACACAAGAGGCAAATTCTAGAGAAACTGTGAGGATAAATGAGTAGAGAGGAAATACAATCAAGAGTAAAGCTGTTGGGGAAAAATATAGAAAAAAATTGTCAAAAACTCTTATACTTTTGGAAAAAAAATGCTTTGTGTCTTGACTAAACTAAAACTAAAGCTAAAATGAAGGTTAGCGTAAGAAAAAGTTTATTTAGATTGTCCCATGAAATTGGAGTTTTGACAGGGTTAAATGAAGATTCTTGACGTTCATTTTGTTACATACTTCGACTTTTTTTAACTGACAGAAGTCAAAACAAATCTCAGTCCTATGCAAAAAATCAGTATTTTACCGGTGTGTGGATTTATATGCACATGTGTGTATATGTGAATAGACGGTAAGACAGAAAGGCAAACAGCAAATGAAATCCAGAATGCATTTTTTGTAAAATCTTAAATTCTGTATCTTACCTGGTTTTACTTAGGAGGGAGGTAGTCCATAACCTATTCTTTGTGGAAATTTCAAACCTGCTTTCGCATGTCTGTAACTGGAACAAATCCATATTCAAAACAGAAAGGGAAAAAAAGCAAGTAACTAAAACATGCCTGTGTTATCAAAACCATTTCCAGCACAAATTCAAAACATAGCCCCACACCAGCTACTGTGGAGAAAATTAGCTCTATTCCAGCCAAAACCAGCACATACGTGCACTCAGTACATACTATATTCTGAGGCTGCAGTAATCAAGTGGAGGAGGGTAAAAAAAAAAATATTGTGGTATGAAGGATGCATTTTAGAAGGAAGTACAGTTTTAGAGTTAAGTTGTAAGCCTCAGGGACAGAGGTTGCAGAGTTTTTTTCCTTGTTTTTGCTACAAATGTAAACGCAGCTCTTAAAAAAACAACCAAAAAAAAAGGTAGTGCAAGCCTATTAACTGTCATGAGAACTCCTTCCATACAAAAAAGAGGGACTTTAAGCCTCTTTTGTGATCTTAGGAAACTCATTTGACTTCTGTGGATGAAATCATGGCCTCACTCATTGAGGTCAAACTGCTGTTGAGTTTAGCATTTCTTTTGCAGTGTCCAACTTCTGCATCTGCATGCTGGAGATAAAGCTAATTCTACACATCAAAGGGATGGTAAGAGGCTTAATTCATTAATTGTTTTAAATTGCTTTGAGGTCTTTAAGTGTTCACCAGGTATAGCATGCAGTGACAAAAATTAACATTGTTAATTATGAGTCAAAGCCCTGAGTTTTCCCCTGCTTCCCTGCTAGGGTTTGGCTGCCTGTGCTCAAGGCCAGCTCTGACCTGGCGCAGCTGTGGGACTGGGGAAAGAGCTTGGAGAGAAAAGGCTGTGAGAAACCTTTTTGGCATCCTGCTCCTCTTTGCACAAGAGTGCTTTTAAGTCAAGATGCTTTCCCCTGTCTTTGCCAGAGCTATCTTACAGCTTTGCTGTATGTATGTTTTGTTATTCCTGACCTGTGGATGTGACTTTCCAGCTTGACCTCGGGCCTGCCTTGTGGCTATGGGCTAGCCTGGTGATCTGCCCTGTCAGCTGAACCCAGTTACTGGACCTACTCTTTTTTGTTGAGTACCATGGGACTATGCCCTTTATCTTTGAGGGTGCTGCCCCTCCTGCCCTGCTGTCACTACTGGCTTGCCTTCTCTTCTGGAGTAGCTTGTTCCTGCCGCTCTCTGACTCTACCTGTGAAAGAGTCATAGCACATGCTATGGACTGCTCATCTCCCGCTCTGAAAATAAATACACAGTCATCGTGTGTGGTAATAAAAGGCAATCTATTGTGGGGAATCTAATAATAATACCTTGGTCGTCTTCTAAAAAAACTATCCACCAGTTTGTTACAAAACCTGGAGCAAGGAGGGAAAAACTTCTCAAGATAGTAATTACAAAAATTATCTTCTTTCTTCTGCTTGAGAAATAGAGCTTTATTGCATATCCAGAAAGAAAAATACTGCGGTTCCATAGCAAGTCTATCTTTGCATTATCCAGGTTGTTGTCTGGATGGTGGAACCCTAATGCTGATATCTTAGTGTGTTTTGTTTTGAATGTTTTGGAAGAAAGGAGCTTAAATCAACTCTTAGATCCAAGGAGACATGAGCTTAGTGAATGCTTGTCACTCCACCCTGCTCTTGTTTTTAAAAAGTGTTTCATAACTACAGTGTGCAAGAGGTACTTCCACTGAACTTCAATAATTTAACCTGTTATTTAAAAAAAAAAAAAAAAGTGATCATCCAAACTATCTTGCTGCTCTGCAATGCACCAATTAATATTGTGTCAATAAGGAAGCTTTTTTGTGTAATTTCCTTTGTCAATGAAATGGAGAGAAAGACTCTACAAGAGTTAAAGAGAATTTAGCACTTTGAAATATTAGCCAAATGATCTATCAAGATGTTGTTTTATATGGGTGGAGATGGGAACATGAGGAATTGACCATATGGACCAGAACAGATGAAGGACAAAGAGAAACAACTTTACTAATGCTTTCTGCGAATTTTCAGAAACTTCTTCATATGGACTCCATTTGCTGGGAGTTCTGCGACTTTGTGGATCACGAAAGAGTTACCAATGTCAGTGTAATGTAAGATATATCCATGATATTAAGACGACCAGATCTTGTAACATCCATACAAGATTTTCTGTTATATTGTTTTCTTCGGGGACCATAGAGCTGGAAGCCTATTTTCCAGAAATACCCAATAGAGATACAATTCTGTAGTGATTAATTTGGAAAGAGATGAACTTTAAGAAGTAATGAAATTCAAGAGTAATACAGCATATAGGTGCAACCCAAACTGGTACCAGAAGAGAGTAAGATAGTTAAAAACAAAGTCATGCTTTCATCATGTAACCCACATGAGCAGATGATACTTTTTCTTCCTCATAATACAAAGTGCTTTGTATATGAACTGGACTTTGGACATCTTCCTTTGAAATCCACCAGGACAACAGAAAACCAAGACATCAAAGTTTTTCATTAAAAATCGAACACCAACTCATACCTCTGCTTTGCTTCAGGTTCCTGAATGTCCCACAGCCCAAAGAAGGAATGTTTTGAAGATCCTTCTATTGGCAATACCAGCAAGGTAACGTTAAAGTGTATTAAGTAACTTATTCCTTTCTCCAGTGATAGGAATCTCACCAGATAAAAACAGATAATAATACTAATGAAATTGAAATTCTGCATATTCTTTGAAGTAGTGACTACAAGCAGGAGCTACAGCCAGTATTCATGCTTGCTAGCTCTTATGTGAACATGCTAACTGTGAAATAACTTGATCTCAATGACAGTCCATTATTCCTATTATGTATTTCCTAGAAAGTTTATAAACCAGGTTTAGTTCAACCACTAAAATATTACAAATATTAAGATTTTATTTTTTTTATCACAACCCTCACCATTTAAACTGCATGAATAATGCTGTTCATAGCTTAAGGTAGAGTCTTTATGTTGTCCCTTACTCCAGCACTGCCCTGAAGACACAGCAGCAGCTGCCAACTTTTGCAAGCTTTGTGCAGAATGTGGCAAAGAATATTTTTAATATACTGATTAATGCACTGCAAAGGCATAGTGTCTTAATGACATAATTTAAAGGCCTCCATGTGAATGCAAAGTACCTTGAATTTGTAGCTCACTTGACCAATGGCCATAGCACAAGAAACTAAAAGTGCTTAAAATGCTTCAAGATGCTCTTCTTTAAGTGAAAAAAAATACAGTACAGTGATCATTTAAACACAAAGTATGAGTGAAATTCCATTTTTGGTTTTTTTGGTTTTAGTTATCAAATTATTTCACAGGTTTTGACAGTAATCATTGCTGGTGATAATTGCCAGAAAGTTAATATACACAAGAATTCAGCCGAGTTATTTGTGCTCTTATATCACATATCCAGCAAATTTAAAGCATTTTGCATGTAGCTACCATTGCTTTCTCTTCTGACCACACCAGCCATGATCATTCTAGGTACCAAGCACCCCCTGAAGGTCCAGACTTTCCTAGCTTCCTCTGGCTTTAGATCTCAGACTTTTCTGGAAGAACATGACACTTTAGAAGAATCTGTTCTGTGTGTTTTCTCATAGCTGCATGCACTACCCAGCACTGTCTCTTACCTGAAATACACAAGCAGGAAACATTTCTTTCTTGCTTTGCAGCCAAAATTCTCAATTTTTGTATTTTTCTCAGACTTTTACTTTGTAATCTGGAAATTATTTTTGTCTCTGTATATCTTAGGTGCACCACTTTCCTGAGTATTACAACAAATCATATAAAATGGGAGCATTTTTGGAGAGAAACACTTTTCTTATTAACGGCCAGAGCAGCTGCAATTCCTGAGCTGCTTAGAGGAAGCAACCTTTCACAGTTTTGTTTTTGTGCCATTTGCAGCAGGTCAGACTGACAATGATGAGCTGATAAACAAAGTGGTTTGTTTTGGGGTTTTTTTTTTTGTTCTTCAACTCCATTTATCCAAGTCATGCTCCAACACCAATCCTCCAATAGTTGGCTGTGCCAACTTCAAGGGCTTCTCTCTGCTGCACTGTCAGTCAGACTTATTAACCCTTCGCACTGAAACTGTCATCTCATGGCTGAAACACAGGGGCTGCCCATCCTACATTTTCAGGGATGATGTGCTGTTTCTTTTAATTTCAGTGAAAAGAGCAGGAGTTTTTAGCTACTTAGAGTTTTGTAGACTTTACAGAACTCTAACTTCCATGCCTCACATTCAACTTAGTTGATGATTTCTCTATTGATAATTCACGCAGAGCCACTGGGTGGATGATGAGAGGGTTTTCTCAGCTGCACAAGTAATGAGGAAATATTCTGGCAAAAATTCAACTACTTCATAATCCATTAGGGAAGATAGAAAAATGTATCTGTCAGTTTCACATACCATGCAATACATTTCATGCAGGTTTGAACATTATTATTTCTCATTCAGAAATTTGAAAATGGAGGTACAGAGGGTACCCTTCCTACTCCCCAGTTATTCATGATTTAATTCAGTAAAATCATTTAAATGGCACATCACGTTGGGAAAAAAAAATGCTCCAATTAAGTAACTGTCACTGTCATGAAGTTATATCCACAGACAATTGTTTTTATTAGATGAATTTCCAGAATAATACCTGTAAGTATCATCCAAGTATTTGACCATTAAAAGAATGTTCTGTAATAAGACTGACTATATGAAAACTTCAACATAAATAGGACTGTTAGATAATTGTTAGCCCAATGAAGGAATGCATACACCATGATAAGACAGAAATTCTTGCAATTAGGTTTACCAGTCCATGTAAGAATGAGGTCAAATGTTGCCATTCAGTTTTTTCTATATGTATAGCAATAAACTTAATTCTTTTAAGTAAAAGGCTTATCAAACCATCTATATCATGTTAATAAGAAGGACTGATGTTTATATAAAAGAACTATGTTGTTATTCATGTTACATTACAACAGAGTAGCCCATTATAAGCAAATTACCCTTACTACAATTCCTCTCACAGGAGGGGATAACTTCTCAAACTGCATCAGTTACTAATGCTGAAGTCATAGATGACTCCTATTGCAGCAATTAAATCTTAGCAAACAGTTGGTTTTTTTCTGTGCAATAGTGGGCAGATCTTAACTCCCTCTACTGGGTTTTGTGGTTTCTAACCTAGGAAAACGAAGTAGATCTCAACCAGGGAGCCTGTCTGTAATATACTTCTAAAAGATAAGTTTGCATAATAGATTTAATAGAAAATACATGTAGGCCTCATTTTAATCACTGAACCAAAATAATTTTTCCTGGAAAGCGTAACCACTAAAAGATACTATCAAACATTAAACACTACTAAATCACAAAAATGCGTTTATGAAATTGGTAACCAATCATGAAAAGGGCCATTTGGCAATGCAACAAATTTGTGTCATAAATGCTGTGCCAGTTTAAAAAACATTCTTTTTATAAGAGTGTATGCTCTCTTGTTTGCCCAGATGCTTTTGTAAACATACCCTGTACAGTATTGATAGGATTTGTAGTACGCTCCATGCACTTTGGAAAGAAGGTGTTTTACTGTAAATGAAGTACATGACTTTAAGAGTTTTACAAATACTGTAAAATTTCATACAGTTTAAATCTGTCACAATAAATTTCTGTAACAGGTTGTATTTTTTGATATGTACTGGAATTTTTATTATAAATTGAGTGACAGGTACATGAAAAGGAATATAACACTCTACAGTTCTTTCCAATATCTGACAAAAAATTAAAGTAAAATGAAATTCCCAGCTAGCATACACTGATAATGAAGAAAATAAATCTTTGAAGAATTACAGTGCTCTAGTTGGTTTTTTAGCTAACAACGTTTGCAATTTTTTTTTTAAACTAACATTTGTACTATTATTAGGAGGTCCAAGGAGAATACAGAATACCCTTATCCATGGTCTCTAAACTGTAGTCATAGTGTTGCACAGATGGTTTTCCCATTACCCTTTGCAAAACTCATGCCTTTCAGGATCTTGGACTTCATGAAAACTGACTCTTTATGCTGCCCATGAACACAAAGTTCTGTGGAAATGCATGTCATCGGTGGCTTTTATTTTCTGCATTGGTAGCAGTTTGAAATTAGAATCTTTCTCAACCAGAGCAGGTAATTCTCTGTTCTGGCAATAAACTTGTCTAAACAGTGGAAGAACCAAGTTTGTAGGAACAGTGGCTGCCTCTCCTTCTGCCTTCCTCACTATGAGGAAAGTAGGCATTACATGTGTGTACTTTCCCAAATGATAAGTATTTACTAACAGGTGAATCCTTTGCTAACAGGGAAAACAGTATTAGCTAATTCAAAAGGTGGTATATTTTTGTGATTTTTTTTTTCATGGAGTTTTTTGTTTCTACCCTTTTTTCTAGAACATAACGGGACCTCATTGACCTCCAGTCAAGGCACTTGTTAGTTAAAGGAACAACAGTGAAGATTATCTGTGATTTTCTTGGTTTAGATATAGAGAAAACCCAGGATTTAATTAGTTTGGTGTAAGAAACAGAAGAGTGGGAGGTGTTATTCAGATATGAGCCCAACACCCATGTCAAAATAGTACTTAAATTCTGCAGCTGGCAGATGAGATTAACTCATCCAGGCAAAGTGGCTGCACGTGGTCTGTGTTCTATAGAGTGAGAAACATGTACCTAAATATCCTAGTACAGATTATGATAGCAGGAAAAGGAAAGAGAGTACAGTTTAGGGAGTGCAAAGGCTAGACTGCATTGAGACTATTCAGTCACAGGTCTCTTAGCATGCAACATGGACCTTGTTTATGCCCACTTAGTGATTCCTACCAACAAAATAAATTATGGTAGCAAGTATGTGGCTAGAACCAGCCACATATATACTTGAACTAAATAAGCAATGTGCAGCAAGGAAAAAACAGAAAGAGAATCCTTCTCAGAGGAGCAGCAAGTAGCCTGATAGCCCCTCAGAGATGACCGAAGGACCAATCTGGAATGTACTGAGTTTGCTACAGTTCAGCAAATGATTAAGTTGCCTAAAACCACACCTGGAAGCAAAGACATGATGGACAGAGTTAGCTGTAAACCTTTCTTTATTTCTGTTCAGTCTGATCTAATTTGAACTTTCTCTATTTAAAAATTTAATTACTTTTCTATAATAAAGCAGATTTTTCTGAGGTTAACCTTTCTAGTCTTCACTGGGGGCTCACTACAGGTTATGTACGTCAAAGGTCTGATGACGCAGGTTACCGTATCTTTTTGAAAGACACTGAATTTACAGGAATGGAGAACAAATGTCTGTGGAAAGAGGGGAGATAGGGTGGAATAGAAAAGGTATGGGTTTTGGAGAGCTATGATCTCATCTGGAGATGCTGCTTTAGATCATATGTTGAATCCTAGTGTGGATATTTAGGTACTGTGACTTAATTGATTAAGTCCTCAGTTGCATTATTCTGGATTTACATTATTTTAACCTGTGCTTACCTGTTACTATGCTGAATTGATGTGAACACAGTTTTCATTCAGTAAGATCTATGGAATGTAGTTGCCTAAGACAAAGCTGTTTACTGTGTACATCGGGGTTTGATCCCCTGGGTCATCTGTCAGCAGTATCCATTATCAACACAGCAGTAGATAGTTATATATCACAGTGCCATCTCAGATTTTTGCCTCTCCTTGGTCTCAGGGTTGCTGTTGTAACACTCCAGATAATTCTTTATGTGGTGGTTTGCTTTTAAAAAATGATGGCTGTTACAACTCAGAAACATTTATCCTAACATGTTTCCTCTGTTCACATATTTATTATATCTAGTGTAGCACAGGGTGAAATAATGTTTTTCTTACTATGGATTTATGAGCAAAAATCCTTACAGTATTAACGCAAAGGATGTGCATAAACTCCCTTGTGCACTGATGGCATTATATTTCCCAGAATGTATGTACATTGCATGGCGTTTGGTGCTTTGCTTGGCTAGAATCCTCCCAGCCATTTCTTCAATCCTCTAAAATCCAAGCCATTAAGGTACCATCACATGCACAGGGAGACATTTCTGAAAAACTTTCGCATAGTTACTGTTGCTAGGTAAATCACTCCCTTGACATCCATGTATTTAGCTACGCTTCTCACTTTCTTTGTCTCCGATCTGACACAGTGACATGAATTTGGGGGCAGGGGTAAGGAGAGATGCATGCAGCCAAAGCAACTGCTGAGCTATGGGAATAAAAGAAATAAAGTTAATTTCTTTAAGGTATTTTTAATATGTTTTAGTTGTATCTGGACTGAACTTATTCATACATTGACTGGATATTTATCAAGTGCAAGGGTAAAGAACAGCAGTTACAGCTAAAAAGATATTTAAGCATAGGTCAGTTCTGACATCACCTACTTGTTGAGAAATTACACTCTCCAGACCAAACTTGTCACTTGTCAAGTTTTTCACTCCTAGAGTACTTCTAATCAATACTTACATGTGTTTTATGGACCTATGTTTATGCGCATGTGTATTTAAGCCAATTTTGCATGATGTAAACAATGCAACAAATTATTTGTCCATGTGCTGAACATGAAAGGTCTGGCTTCAAAACTGAGACATGAACATTGTTTTCTGACTCTTGGGATTTATGGGATGAATGCATAAGGTAGGCTAAGGAACAAAAAAGACAAAACCTTGTTTGAAAAATCCATGGGTGGAGAATGAGAGAGGGAAACTTCTTTTTCATAAAAGGAATACTAGATTGAGTTGACTTTTGATATTCTACAACAGTCATCTAGGCATTATCCTCAGAGCCTTGGAATTAAACAGGCTTGCAGTAGCACGTTGGTTCTAATACTGAGTTTCTGTACAAGAGTAAAACCCACCCTTTGTGAATGTTCAATGCACTTTTAACTGTACTGGTGATATTCCTAACAGATAAGTTACCATTCACAGAAAGCAAGATGTGTCTCACAGCTTTTGTAGCAATTTATTAGCTGATGCTTTTCAAAAAATACATTAAAACCTTAGGATCTGGCTCTTAGTAACATGACTGTTATGTAAACAGTAGTAGGAAAAAATCTTTTCTGGAACTAATAGATAAAATAAAAGTAAAGTTGTAGACCAGCTCATCATTTAACTAAGATTTTAATGAAAACATGACAAGGCAGTTCACATGATGTTGATCTTCTTTCCTCAAAGTCTTTCTGATTTTTACCCTGAACCATTTGATCAACCTCTTTTCTGTAAGCCAAAAATATTAAGTTCAGAAGCAAGAATGTATGTTGAGAGACTTTGCAGAGTAAAAAATATTATTACTAAATTATTACTAAATAGGATTCTTTATGTCACTGTGTCACTGACCAATAAATTGCTTCAGTGGAAGAAGGCTCAGAGGAGATGAGCAAGGAGGATGTGCCCATGAAGCTCATGGAATAATTCAGGGTGTGACTGACCACAGCTCCTGCACAGAAGCTTACCATAGCTCAACACAGGGGACTAGAGGGAGGCATTTGTTTTAGATAAGCAGCTATCAGCAGTTCAGTGGATCAACTGGTGGTGTAAATGTTTCTTCCTGAGTTCATTAAAGGACTGTGAATGTCTCCTTGAGTTAGCCAGATCAGCGTGGGAGAAGTGAATACGCAGCTCAGCCCAACACAAAGTATAAAAACTACACAACTAACAAAAGTATTTCAAAGAGAGCAATGGGTGTGAGCTGGCTCCAAAGCACATTTTCCTTCCCAGTGAATGGGGACACCCAGCATCATGATGGTGAGCATATTATGGAGACTGGTAATGGGGACCACATCGGTATTGTGATTGAACCGTGTATTGCATATTGCTACTTTTTGCTAAGTGTAACTTAAGTTTGTATTATGTTTTCAGTATACTTTCTATCTATCACTCTGCTAAATCAGAAATCCCATGTAACATCAACTGCCTTCAACCAAGTAAATTTGATGTTAAATATTACACCCTCCATTCATGAAATATCTAAAAAAACCTGGTCAGAGAGTGTTGGACTCTGACACACTGTTTTCCTGCCTATTAAGCATTTGATGTCTCTTTGTTAACATTCCATTTGTGAATGTTTAAATTTTAGTTACATCAGTAATAGCATAACTAGTAATAACATAACTATTTTATGCCCGTGCACATGCACACACACACACACACACACGTGCTATATAGATTACTATATGAATTAAAAATGAAAAATAAGCATAAGCCACATACTTTAGTATTTTTCTTCATGATCTCTCAAGATGACATTTTTAGGGAATAAAAGCACTGCTGCTAAAATTTTTTTTCCTCCTTTCTCAGTGTCTACATTTATCTTCACAAGCTGCCCATCTACAACATAAAATTAGGTAACTTTTCAGTGTTGTCAGCTGGATCATTATTTTTCCTCTTTGAGGTTTAATTTCTCTGATAGAAGTAGTATCTCAATTCTGGGATATTAATTTTTTTTAGCCTTACTGATTAAAGACAATGTAACCTTCCCAAACTGAATCTTTTAATTCAAGGGTTTTATCAGCTGCCAAAAGAAAAGCTTAAATTAAACTGGGGTAAAAAAAAAAAAAAAAAGCAACTGAATAACTTAAATGCCCGTTAATTTCAAAGTGGTTTGAAAAGTGCTACTGAGTAACTTATATGGGACATAAAATATTTATTGATATTTAAAAATAACTAAAAGGGAAGAAGATTCTCTACAGTTAACCCATCAGCATTTTCTGCAACACATGGTATCATATTACAAATAAGAAAGCATTCTTCTGAATAAAAAATAGAAAAGCAGAAAAATCTATGTCTCTAAAGTACCATCTGAAGCTTGTAAATCCTTCTAAGATCTTCAAACATCCACAAACTTACCAGCAAAAGATGCATGGTCTCTTTCCTCCCCTCCCCACCTCCCACCTTACCCTTTTCTAAAGCCTTTGGCTTGCTATTACTGAAGGGCAAACAGTTCTGGATTTGAATGAAGCTAGGGACAAGATCCTGATAACCCTGTAGGTGTGCGTAAGGAACCAGCTGGAAAGCTCCCCTGGGCCCCCGACTGATGCCTCTGGGCTGCTGCTCGGCACTGAGCAGGAGCCAGCAGTGCCTGCTGCTTCCCTGCCGCCTGGGCGAGTTGGGAAAGCAGGGCAGTACCAGGCAATAGGCTTCTGTGGGATGGCTAGGAAGAAGAAGTCGTTCACCACAAGCACCAGCATTGCCAGTTGTCATAGGCGTGCCTGGGCTCGTCAGGAACCAGCCATAAGCTCCACCGGTTTGGATTTTTTTTTCACTGTGTATGTTCTTAATGCATTAGTAAACCATGTAGCATCCAGATATATTCTTCACTGAGGAATGCCAGTTGTGATTTAAGGTGATTTGAGGACAATACAATATTTCTCTTGGGAGTGGCAACTCTGTAAACCAACAAATGTTACCACTTGTTCTAACAAGAAAGAAAAAGGCAGTCTTCACCTT
The DNA here is from genome assembly GCF_000687185.1 of Egretta garzetta. Taxonomy (NCBI): domain Eukaryota; kingdom Metazoa; phylum Chordata; class Aves; order Pelecaniformes; family Ardeidae; genus Egretta; species Egretta garzetta. Next base: position 1,071,048 of record NW_009259316.1, on the reverse strand, counting down.
TGGCAACCAAGAATCACAAAGAGAGAGGTCTCCAGAGTCTGAAAATCCTGTGTTATTATTTATACAGGGGATTGATAACCTTTAAAATGGGCCTTAGTTTAGAAGACAGGACCCCAGAGTATTTAATTCCTTTGCTGAACACTGTCAGGTTCTCTTAATAGCAGCAAGCTAAAGAAAGAAATATAGTGGTTTCATACAAGTTGTCCACTTCCTATTTGTGGCTACTTAACAGACTTCATTAGGAGCAAAAATAATAGCTTTATATTGCAGCAAGCACAGGTCAGCTTACATAATAGGAAATAGAATGGAATAGAGAATAAAGCCATGTCTGCAGGGACTGGGAATTCTCCATCATTCAAGACCTTTGGGAAGAGGTCGTATAGCATTATCTGTCAGGAGTTTTGTAGGTACAGCTGATCCAGCTTTAGGGCAAGGGAATGAAATACAAGAACTTATTTACAACATTTCAGCAGTCAGCTCTCAGGAACTGTAATACAGATTTTCCAACAGCAGACCAGAAGCAACATGAAAACCTAAAAGCTGGGTTAATTTGAATGACATGTGCCAAGTGATGAGAGGTAACAGCATTTGGCTTTTAAAAAGTAGTGTGGCATTAATCCTTCATAATGCTTATGAATTTATATAGCACATTTCATCTCAGAGCACTTTGTGCATTATCCTGTGCATCACTGGAATGGAGTTTCTTCTGAATTAGCCTGTGGCAAGGATAGTAAAAGCAACTACATACAAGTGAAACGGTGCTGTTCAACATTTTTTAAAAAATTATTATTATTTTAGAATCTTCCAACATGCGCTGTCCATGGAACTGAAAGCATCTACCTTACAGGCATGAAATAAACTCTGCTTGTATAGTGGTGCTTGGATTCAAGGATATTATTTAGTATTTGTTATTGCTGTAGGAGTCCTCATCACAAGTTGTTTGTAGCTACGCTAGACATAAAAATGATGGTTTTTTCTTTACTTTACACCATATATAGTTTAAAAAGAAAAACAGAAAACAAAGCAAGAAAGACATTCATGAATGGTCTAAGAATGAGCAATCATAAGACACCAGCTGTGTACCTCTGTGGAGTATTTCTGTAGCAAAACTGAGTTTTAAGATGGATTTTCACTGTGGATGCCAATTTGGTTGTCCACTTATTTATGAGTTTACAAAGAGCTTGCCACAAACCCAGGAACAGAATGTCAGCAAAAGCAAGGGTACTTCTTAGAAAGAAAATTGTTAAATTGGCAGTAAAGGTTCTGCACTGCTGAAGCGGAAGAAAGAATCAACATCCCAATAGTGTGCAAGAAACGCTGGGTAGAATACTCTGTCAGAAGAAAAGCAGTTAAGTTTGTTTGACACATTTGACAATACCAGTCCTTATGATTTCTGCTTGAACAGGATAATTTTCACCGTATATAAAAGGGAATTTCTTGAGATCAGGAAAGGGAGATGGCAATACAGAAGCCATGAACTGATGAAAATATTCTGCATAAAATCATTTGTTGAAATAAAGAATCAAGCTTGAACTTTAAATACATTTTAAGGGAAGGAACAGGTTCCTTCAGAAATCTCATTCTCAGGGTGCGTGGTTTCACCGTAGTATTTTCACTAACTGTGGAATTTACATCCATTTCAGAAAGCTTTACTTCTTTTTTTTTTTTCCCTGAGTAATTATGCATCTGTTTATTTCTTTAGTCTGTTCTTGTGTAGGATCTACCCTGCATATATTCTCTTTCTTCATAACTCTCATTATGTCCCCCAAGAAATTTCTTATTTTTCAGTCTATAAGATCTCAATCTTGTGTTCCTGGCAATATGAAACTTGACTACAGGAAGGAATGATTCTTACTGTGTAAAACAGCTCTGCCATCAGCCACGCAGAAAAATAAAAGGATAATATTTGAGGAATAATTTCTTTTCCCAGCTTCCCCAAATTCCTCAAGTTATTCTTCTTCCCTCCATCTCCACATTTGCCCATGTCTGGGTTTCAGCTGGGACAGAGTTAATTTTCTTCCTAGTAGCTGGCATAGTGCTGTGTTTTGGATTTAATGTGAGAAGAATGTTGATAACTCACTGATGCTTTAGTTGTTGCTAAGTAGTGCTTACACCAGTCAAGGACCCTTTTTTATCTCAGCTTCCCCTGCTCTGCCAGGGGCACAAGAAGCTGGGAGGGGGCACAGCCAGGACAGCTGACCCCAACTGGCCACAGGGCTATTCCAGACCATATGATGTCATGCTCAGCATATGAACTGGGGGGAGTTGGCTGGGGGGCAATGATTGCTGCTGGGGAATGGGCTGGGTATTGGTCAATGGGTGGTGAGCAATTGCAAAAGTTTTTACCTTTTTTTCTGATTCTCTTCCTCAATCCCACTGGGGTGGGGGGGCAGGGGGGGAGCGAGTGGCTGTGTGGTGTTCAGCTGGCACAACAGCCCAGTAGATGCTTCATGCAGTAGATGCTGCATGCATGTGCAACTGCCTAGTGAAAAGGAGCCATGCTGGGTTTGGGGTTTTTCAGAGGGAAGGGGTAATTACCTGGGCAATGGAGTAAAATCACGTTTCTTTCACAGTTTACTTAGCCATACTCACATTTTCAAAGCACTGTAGAGTCAACTGATATTTACCTCACTTTTGTGAAAAAAGCTATTGCCGTTATTCCAGCCTTACAGAAACCAAGAGAAATCATGACTGACCAGTAGGATTTACTCCGCTGACACTTTTTATGTCTTTCTGTGTTTAATTACAGGAGTGGTGACTGATTTTCTACTAAAGATCCATTTTAGATAAAATAAAATTTGCCCAGGATGAATGAAGGAACTCTTGTTGACCTCAGTTGGTTTTGTCACCGTACTGAGTGTATGAAATAAAATCTAGCATATTTCCATACAGGTGCCCTTAACCCTCTGCCTAGAATTGCAACACAGGTAGCAGATAATGTATCTGGAAATAATGACCATGCTCATTTACACTACCTTGGAAAGTTTGATTTGGGATTAGGAATCTGGTTGTATAATCCTGTTTCATAAAAGGGACTGAAAATAACAGTTTTGGCAGCAGTTTCAGAGCATATTTGTTCTGTTTCCTCCAGCCTTCTATTTGAGATGTTTGTGAAGTTCTTTCAGGATAATCTGTTTTTCTTATGTGTTACAGGTTGGTTTTTTTTAATTTTCCTCACAAAGACTATAACCATCCCATATGCACCCATATTTTTAATTTTAATAACTCCTTTTTAAAAACTGTTCTATTAATGACTAGCAAGATTTTTTACCCCATTTGTGCCTCAGCTAAATTCCACTGAACATGTTGGGGTTTTCTTGTAAATTCAGCTAATTTCTTTGGGAGCTTTTGTGGATTTTTTTTTTATTAGTCGACTGGATTTCTACTATTCTTTCTTAGTATTCTTCTGAAAAAAACTGTCTCAAAATGAGCACTTAGAAACCTTGGTAAACTTCTCTTCAGTGTCATGTGGTGCTCTGAATTAAAAACTGTGAATAAGTAATTATTCTTTGAATATTTAATAGTAATAATCACGGTAAATGTTACAATTCCACTAATTGTTTGGGTTTGTCTTGCCATGTATAAAATGTATATTCCAGGTGCCTCTTGCAAAAGCTGAAGACTTCCTAAGGCAGAGTACTAAAACAGTACAGGACATATTGCATGACTTTCTTTACCTTGGGCAAAAAAAGATACTACAGTGATGTCTTTGACATTTATCGTATACTCGTTTTTTGTATGCCAAGTTCAAGTGAGCTGGACATTCTTCAAGGATGTTTAAAAATGGCAGAACTGTGAACAGATTTTACTACTGTGCGGCCTGATCTTCTAGTAACTACTCTCTTTGATTAAAGCTAATGGGAGTTTTGAGTGAGCAAGGGTTGTAAGGTCAAGTCAGCAGTGTTAACAAAACACTGAAGCAAGAAGAATGAAAGTACTTAATGACACAAACACTTCTGTGAAAACTCTGCCATCATTGTGTTATTGAGTTAAAAATATTCTCAATCAACTGTCAGGCTTTTTATAATTGCACGTGAGCTGGTGAAGGCCAAAGACTGCCCTTGATTTGTGTGCTCTCCAGTGGAGTGTGGCCACAGTCAGGTCAGAGCGTTTCCTTTAGCAACATCCTAGATTTAGAATCATAGAATCGTTTAGGTTGGAAAAAACTTTTAAGATCATCAAGTCCAACTGCAAGCCTAACAGTGCCAAGTCCACCACTAAACCATATCTCTGAGCACCACATCCACATGTCTTTTAAATACCTCCAGTGATGGAGACTCAACCACTTCCCTGGGCAGCCTATTTCAGTGCTTGACAACAAATTTCTTCAGTGAAGAAATTTTTCCTAATATCCATTCAAAACCTCCCCTGGCACAACTTGAGGCCATTTCCTCTTGTCCTATTGCTTGTTACCTGGGAGAAGAGACCAGCACCCTCCTTTCAGGTAGTTGTAGAGAGCGATAACGTCTCAGCCTCCTCTTCTCCAGGCTAAACAACCCCAGTTCCCTCAGCCACTCCTCATAAGACACCATACCTTTCAGCAGCTTTGTTGCTCTTCTTTGAACATGCTCCAGAACCTCCAAGTCTTTTTGGAGTGAGGCACCCAAAACTGAACACAGTATTCGAGGTGCAGCCTCACCAGCACCGAGTACAGGGGAAGTATCACTTCCCTACTCCTGCTGGCCACGCTATTCCTGATACAAGCCAGGATGCTGTTGGCCCTCTTGGCCACCTGGGCACACTGCTGGCTCATATTCAGCTGGCTCATATTCAGCTGGCTGTCTATGCTGGGGATGGAGGAGCTGAGCCATTACCTCATCCCTATCTTTCAAACAGTGGGTTAACCAAGGAGGAAATCATATACATGTTTTCTGAAGTCTATAATTTTAAGTGAAATCTGGTTAATTATGAGTTAAATATGAGTAAACATCCTGAAGTAATTTTACCTTGCTGACTATTGATAGCTAATCTGAGTACCAAGATCGCAATATTAATCTGGAGGATCTGGAGCTGTGTAAACAGAACAAACAGCATACATGCCTTCCTCATGGGATACTCTGCAGAGGAGCCAGAGGACAAATATTGTGCACTTGATAGTATTGGAAGGATTTCTTATTTTCCATTCCTCGGGGTCTGACTTTTTTTCATGTCATGATGAATATTTATATATAAAAAGTTAGAAACAGGCATGGGCTAAAAAGCCTATAAAAGGATGACAATACAGTCCTTCACCAACCTCTATTTTAGCAGTCCAGCAAAACTGCCACCCTTATTTTAATGTGTATCTGAGGCTTACATAAGAGGCAAGGGAGCAAAGCTAATTCCTGAAAACTCAAGGTGAAGTTGATTATATGTGGAAAACAGTTGCCAAATGAAGTTGTCTGTACTATTTTTTTTTGGTCATGAAGCATAGATGATTTACAGTTTGCACAGACCCAATTTTAGTAGGAAACTGAAACTGTAGCAGACTACTGAATTGTACTCGTCAAAAGACCAGAGCAATCCACAGCCTCATGTTTCCTTTTGAGTAGGAAAAAAAGCAGTACAGTCAGAAGGCTGGAATAAAGTAAGTGCTGTTACATCTTTGTCATAGCTGGAGAAGCTCAGCTCCCAGAAAACTGTTAAAGTTCTGTCAGTTTTAGCAATGTTCATGCTGTTGTAGCTATGCCCTCTGAAATGTTTTACCGTGCTGTGGATCAGTGGTATTGAACACACTCATTTTTGTTTATCTGCACTAATCAGCCTCACTTAGCATTTAAAGCAGAATAGTTCAAGCATGCTCATAAAAGTACAGCTTTGCTGTTGAGGCAGTTATTGCTGTCTCATAAATTTTCACTTAACTGGCTGTACTTTCTGAAATGAATTCTCTGCAATGGCCTTGTTACTGCCGCAATGTAATTCTGGTTTTAAGTTGATGTGTATTTTAAAACGGCACTATTATGTCTCATGATATTGACAAAACATCTTATCCCCCTGAACTCTGCCATGCCTGCCTTAATGTAAGCCAGGAGTGGGCACAGACCACTCCGCTCTGTTTTGTTCATTTAGTAGAGTACCATTAAATATACTCTCTGTGAAGAGCAGGTTCCCCATGTCATGCGCAAAGGCTGAATCTTTTTATCAGGATTTCTAAGTACGCTGAGCAGCTGTCCTGGCTGTCTCCTGATCTATTCATCCAGAGCAGTTATGTGACCTGTTTGTAGGGTAGGCAGTTTTTCTAATGATATATTTGATCCGTTTGAAGCCAAAGTCTCAATATTTTTTTTGAACTTTTGTGCTTCATGACACTCTTCATTAGTGTAATCTATTAATCTGTTTAATTGTTTTGGTTTTTGTTTTTCTGTGATTTTCAAGATCTGCTTATTTCATTTTTTTAGCAATGGGAAAGTAATTAAAACCAACATATTAAATGTAAATAAACACACTGCAAATTTAAAAAAAAAGAAAATAAAATAAAAAAGGAAAGATGGGGTGCATTCCCTGGGTTGATATAAATTCTCTCTGTAAAAAATTTTAAGATTTCATGAGGGTGAAGTAAGCTTCCTAGCAATGAAAAAAAAAATAAATCCTGAAGTTAGCATTTCAGGACTTTGTGTTGTCTCCTCTTTTTTTGCTGTACCAGAAAATTTTAAAAAGTAGTGACACTGTTTCAAATATTCATAGAGTAAAATGTTTTACTGTTTATTTATTACGTAAGTTTTCAAGTTACTGCAGAGGAACTTGTATGGGTGCTTTTAACATTAGGAATGAATTACTGCCTGATGAAAAACCCTTTCTTTAATGGAAACCTCAATGGAGCTTCAATGGAAAGCTTTTCTTTACTTCACATGAAACTAACTGTGACAAAGGTGTTTCCATAAAGTGTGATGTAATCTGCCTGCAGTACTTTGACCTTCGATCATAATACTTTGATGACTATTTGGATCTTTCCATGATTTTCCTGCAGAGCTCCATTTCATAAAAAATAGACACTCTCTGACATAAAGTTTTAGAAAGGTTTTTCTAGTCTTTCATCAAGGCCTTAATATTTTGGCAAGCATGCTTTGACAGTTGTGACAGTTTTGAGAATAAAATCTACTGAAGAGGTGTAGCACTGATTGCAAAACAATTACTCCAAACATAAGTAAAATTATATATACAAATTTAAGTAGATAACTGGTCATATTGACATCCATTGGCCTATTCAGAAGACTTAAATTGTGCATGAACTTGGAAGACTTGCTAGACTGTCACTTAAAGAAACTGTTGAAGAGTGCGAGAGTGTCCTAGTACACAGCAAAATCTATATCAAGGTCAAGAATCACTAATGTGTTTCTTACTATATTCTGTCACTGTACTGTTAGAGATTGCTTGGTTTCCATATTGTTAGACATGCTAAATGTGTGTTAACCTTTCTGTCTGTAGACTCTGATAGCCTACCTGATGTCACCCTAGCCATATTCCCCAGCTATGTTACAAGCAAATAAAAATGTCAGAAAATTTAAAATTAAGAAGCATAACAAAACAACAAAAGCCCCTCCTATTGTTTGAAAGGGCTTTTTCACTGTTGTGTTCTTTTGATCAGCAAAATGTCTGAGGCATTAGGCAGGAGTTTAGAAGTTTTAAGTTTAACAAATATTCTCCTCTTTCTTTAAATTGAACAATAAAACTTCCCTAGGCATAGCAAGAAATGAAAATTTCGCAAAACAAAAATAGTCGTATGAAGTTTAGAAAGCAAACAACTCTTGAGCTGTAATACTGCATCATTCAAAGGTTCTTTCAGAACATTCTCTAGAAAGACTCTTGTCTACTCAGAAACTGCAAAGTCATCAGGTCGGTTCTATTTAGTTTAATTGTTTTAATTTGTTTTGATTCTTTTGCACAGGAAACTGCCATTAGAAATTATTGTTGCCACACTTGCTTCTAGGTGTAGTAAACCTTCTCTGGCTAAGTCTGGCTAGCTAATTAATGAGACATATCTTTTGATTGATTTGATGGATACTTACAAAAATTGTCAGTATGATGTTACATACCCTGTGAACCATTCTCTATTTAATCCTAAACTTCTTACATTTCATATACTTAAGAAAGTATGAAGGCATTTAATCAGTATGGATTTATATGGATTTTCCATACTCTAGACAACAGAGGTAAGCTAATTCTTTCTTGTAGGAGCTTATTATTTTATGCCCATATCCTATAAAAATATGCATGTATCTTTACCTTTAAAGAAAGACCTTTAAAGAATGACCTTTGAAATAATCCCATTGAGATCAAGAATGGTAGAGAGCCTAGGAGGAAAAGAACTAGTCAGATATACATCATTTTTTTTTATACTTAGATCAGCTGTATTAGTTAACTGTGTGTTTGCCATTTCTTACTGTTCCTAAGCATTTTTTTTTCTTCAGCACCTCTTGTGAATCAAAATGTGAATAAATGCATGATGATTTCCTGTCATGTACACTGGACATGAACTTCAGAGTCTTGTTCAGTGTTTTGTTCAGAGTATTTAAACATATTAACTCCTATGTATTTATGATACAGTTCAGTTCACATGGAAATGGGAACTCTTATGACATCAAACTAGGCCTTCTTTTAAAATACCAATTTGATTTTCTGGATAATCTACTATTTCACTAATTTTGTCAAAATCCCATAAAAAGGAATTCCCACTAAGGCACCAGCTCCAAATACATTGCTTTAAATCAATCATGTTCATGCAATAATGTTTATTTGAACAAGCCTTTCTCTGTAATCGATGACAGCAGTGGAAAATGGCCCAGATAGGTGGGTGTGAGAGAGGCAGTCTGAGAGGAAATAGTATTCCTGGGCCTTATTCTTTTTGTTGCTGGCTGTTAAAAGAGTATATTGCAGAAGAGAAAGCTTCTTTATTTTTAATGATAGTGAAAGTACTGTCAAAAGAAGGGTAGCAATCAGCCTTTACATTTTTATCACCTGAAGAAATGGAAAGAGTACATGAAATATTGAGTGATTTTTGAATTTGTGAGCACTTTGGGACAATACATATCATATCAGGCAAAAATCGGTTCACTTGAGTAGATCCATAAATAGAAATGAGCACCAAGTTGAAAACATAACTTCTCAAGCCCTCTTCTTCCCTGCCATCTAACTTTCCTCGGCAGTCAAGAACATGCCGCTATTGTACAGCATGATGCAGATCAGAGATCCTGAAGCAAGCACCAAAAAAGCTGTCTTTAGGGTTGGAAGCAGTACAGCTTCATCAGCTTGGACTGAATTGATTTAACCATTCCACCATCAGTGGACCTGAGCTGCTTTCTCTATGCAGTCCTGCACTGTGTAAGTAAGTAAATATGGATCTGTTCTATGATGCTGGACTGCATTGCAGAAGCGTACTTGAAATGTCATTGGAAAAGTTCCTTTATACGATGTTATGCATATGTATAACTGGACACATTCATGACCTGCCTTGATGGCACCAAGCAACTGTCACTTAACACATGCTGGACTGTGCAGCCTCTTATGTCCAGCCCCATGGTATTTTACTTGAGCACTCTCTGTGATTTTAGGCAATAGCACCAAAGAAGTCACCACTTCTAGTGTAAGCAGCTTAAGTACCTCTGAGATCTGGCTTAAGGAACATATAGCATTCAGTGCACAGGAAAGGATTATACACAATCTACCATTTTCTGTCGCTCCACAAAGTCAGAATGATGTGTTCAGCTCCAACATGGGTGGAAGTCAAACCAGTTTTGTTTATACTTTTATTTTTCCATAACCAACTAGGACACTGAAATCTTCATTGTAACTCAACTCAGACTTTCACATTGATGTCATGTCATTTCAGATGACTTCCTTGACAGCCTAAGTGAAATTTCCTTCTAGTAAGCCTGTAACTTTGCGGGTTTTGACTTAATCAATGTATGTCCAATTAACAGTTCTGATACAGAAGTACATGAAGTCACTTTTATCTGAATTATCTCCTGAATCAGTTCCGGTAATCTCAATTTACCACTTCAGCTTGTATCTTCTTCTCTCCTTCTTCATCTTTCTCCTGCTGCAGCCCTGGAAATGCAGCCCATTGTTCTTTGCTATTATAGCATTGCATTTGCGACTGTACCTAAAGCTGGTTTGTTTTCTGGTTGGTTTGTTTCCCCATGATGCCAGCATTTAACATTTAACACTTGGGGCTACAGAAGAGGTGGAAGTCAATCATTGCTACTTGCAGTGTTTAATGTTTGAATGTTTCATCTAATCCAGCAGGAAAAGTACCCACTCTAATCTGTATGCTCAATTACAGTATAAATAGAATTTTAATTACCATAACCAGAAACATTGTTTTTATTCTAAGATCATGAGGTAACATCAACAAAATCCCATGTAATACTATCAGTAATGCCCCGCTACAGTGGTAAAGCAATCCTGCAACATTAACTACTGGGTATTTTTCAGGCTAGAAACTGGAAAACTGGATTCTTTAGGCATCAGTTAACATCTAAGGGTTGCATCGTTTCTCTGTCCAGCTTAATCACTGCAGGCGTACTTTATCTCCCTTGTTTTACAGAGTTTTGACTGTGCACAGTTAACTTTTAAGTTCTCCAGGAAGTTTAATAATTATAATTATTATAATTTAAAAATAAGATCTCAGTCTGTTCAATTAGCAGTCAAACAGATTGAGATAATTTACCTTAAATCAGATTTTTTTACTTCTAATACTTCTAGTACACTAATCTCAAATAATTTTTGAATTATTCTGGCTGGGAACTAACTTAAGTAATAATATAAAAAAATAAATTGCTTACTATTTATTTATTCAGAAAAGGAAGTTGATGATGAAAGCAAGTGACTACAGTTCGGTCTGAGATGCTCCCTGTTACCAGATTTATTTTCTAGCTTGAAGGACAAATTATGTTCTTTTATTGCATCTAATAGGCAAGTTGCAAATCTCTTGGTACAGTATTCCAGGATTTATTTTATTGTAAATAACTGCTAACATGATTTAACAGAGAAATAAAAAGTTACCTCTGTTCTCTCCACTACTAAATTATTTTCTCACATCCTAAATAATAATGCACTTGTCCAAAACAAAAATATTTTCTAAAATTTAGTCTTTCTCCTGTGTGTCATGAATTACTAACTTTCGCTATTGTGATAAGACTCAGTGTATTTATTTCATTGATATTAGGATATACAATGCAACAGTCTTCTGTTTCAATCATATAATTGTCTTAAATATTCCAATGTTAACTACATTAAATATGTTGGCTTGAATTTCAACTTTAGTAATCTTTTTATTGACAGCTGTAAGACACAGTTACTGATATAACATACTATACAGGTTAATCTTTTCATATTTATTTTCTAACATTATGATAAAATAAAAACTTTATTTAGAACCAAACAAGCTGCCCAGAGCACAGATGCTTTGTGCTTCAGTTTACTACCCATCTGCTCTTTGGCAATAGAGGTATGAGCCTTATATGGGGCATACATAGAAGTGTGCTCTCAACACAGTGCATTGAGAATTTTGTATGCAGCTTGCTGATACTTGGATTGGAAATTGCAGCCATCAGCTTACCTCACTAAGAAGAGAACACCCTCTTCCACAAGGCAGAAGAGGTCTTTGTGTGTTCTTCTCAATGAAGAGTGTAGATTCAAAGGAAAGAAGATGTACCATATACTTTGTTCTATCATCATAAAATAGAAATGCTGTATTTCTTTCTGTTCTCATTCTAATTTTGACACTCCCCAAAAATATTACTGAGAATTAGATGAGCACAAATTGTCCCTGTGACAACTATATATTATATCCCTGTAGCAAATTCTGAGCTCCTATAAGAGCCTATGTGCTCCAAATAGTTGGGTTAGAGTAAAACAAAGCTAAAGAATAATTATAATTTAAATGTACAAACAAAATTTTAAAGAAAATGACAGAGTAGCAGATCAATAGGTTAAGTGAGAATAGAAAGAACTGATTCCACTTGAAAAAAAAATTGGGGGTGATGGAAAACCAGGGAAACCTAAAGTGTAACAGATGGCCCTCAAAAGCAGAGTGGGAATTCACTGGAACAAAGAATTGCATCAGTAAGGTATAGAAAAGACCAAAGGCAGTAGATAGTTATGAAAAAGTGAGTAAATTCTGGTGGTAAACACTAAAAGTGAACAATAGGGCAACAGGAGTAGAAGCCACAGGAGAATTGAGGCATGAATTGTGCAGATTACAATGAAATACTGTCTGTTGTGTTATATGGCTGAAGACAAGACCATGAAGAGTTGTTTAGATGATGTTAGAGAGTTGAGGTGCAGCATCCCAGCTGCACAGGCCAAGAGTTTTGTTTTTACGAGGGGATTATCTAGCCCTTGAATGATGTGTCACACACTATTGACATGTTTTAGTTACCTTTTAAAATGGCAGCCTAGACCTGTGGAGGAACTGTATACACAGGCAGAGCACCTCTACGAGAAGATGAGTACTATTAACACTTGACTAGCTAGCTTACAATTAGTTGCATATGACTTTTCTATATTTTAGTTCTGTGTTTCAAGAAATCCTACTGTGTTGAACCTGCTTTAGCAGGAGAGTTGGACTAGATGATCTCCGGAGGTCCCTTCCAACCCTTGCCATTCTGTGTGATTCTGTGATTCTGTGAATTCACCTAGAACAGCAAAGATGTCTGAAGGACATAAACTAGTGAAGCTGTTTATTTCTTGCCAAGCTTCCAGCTATGAAGGAGGGTGCCATTATGTGCTCTGCACTGGATTGTGCTGGAGTAATCATTTTCATGAATATGTGAATACCTTCAGTCTGTGTTTTGTTCCTGACATTATCTAATTACTTTAGGGTCTTTTTCTGGTTACATTTTTCTCAAGCTTTTCAACCGCAGATGTTTAAGGGTAGTTAGGTGCTTAATTGCTGTGGAAGATCTGTGAAATACCATTGTAATAGATATTAAATACAGTCTTTCTCAGTTTGGGATTTTTCAGCACTGACTTCTTCTGTGGAGAAAGGTTAGCAGTCTGGGTCAGATTGCTAGATATATCTAAACGCAAGACTTAAGAAAAGACTCTGTGTTAACTGAAGATGCAGAAGTTCTGTCCCCCTCCCCCTCCTCCCTCCTATGATACTCAGGATCAAAAGGAACCATATCAGCTTTCCTGCTCTTGCTTTTAGAAATGCAGCTGTAAAAGTTTGATTTGCTTTTGTTATTTAACAGCTATGCAAGACTTGTGATCATACAAGCATTGTACGTTTTTAGGAAAGAAAAGGACATTTTGATTTTATATTCTGCCTTTTGTGCTTGAAAATGGTGAGTTGTCCCTTACTGACATCTGCCTTTGATTATCACTCATCCCAATGCACAGACAACCTGTTGGAATTGTGCATTAATAGTACAGCATGTACAGAAAGATGTCACCAGGTTTTCATGGATAATAAGCTTTTAAAAATACCTGTCTGATTTCAAATATAAACCTGAAAGATATTAATGACCTTGCTCCTAACCTAGAATACAGTGAGAGATGCATTTGTTGCAAATTGGTACAGCTTCTTTGACTGTTTGACACTAACCTGATTTACACATAAAAAGGGTCTGGCCCAGTGACGGTAAAAGTATTTCCTGCATCGTTTTAGCTGTTTGTTCTTGTTTCATCCCTAATCCTGTGTTTGGATGACATGAAAAAGAAAATCAGAGTTATCGTACATATGACTTGGAGATTTGTTTACCTCAGTTTGCAGATTCTCTCCTCTCCCATGGGTGAATTGTAACTCCCACTGAATTTTAACTCCCACTAAAATCTTTGAAAAGAAGGGCAGAATATCTTTCAGAATTTAGCTTGCAAATAATTGGGAGGGTTGCTTGCTAGAAAAGGAATAATAACATAGCTAATTCTGAAGAGATGCATTCTGTCTTCATTCACATACAGCATTGTCTACCCACATACCAAGAAATTTTCAATAGTCTCTTGCTTACCATGTATCCACGCAAAAGTTTGAGGGCTCTATATTTTTGTGCAATGGGCAAGTACTGAGTGTCTTGTTTGATGGGGTGAGGATCTGTGCACCTGTACCATTAACAAAGTCTATTTTATTATAGTAACAGCATTACTCTGCTGTTGTTACCATAAAAAGAGCTGAATCATGTTCCCTTGAACGTTTCCCTGTGTTTACAAGGCCTCCTACAAGGCAGCTGACTAACACAACAGTGAACACTTCACAGGAAGGGCAGTGGCCTGGCCAGCAATAGGTGTTGCTGTGAGAGTGGCCCAGAGGCACAGCAAGTGCTTCTCTGCGACTGTGGAGTGAGCTGCAGTTAGCAGGGAGTGAAGCCGTTCCTTCTCTGTGTCTCTGTGTCACAGTTTGGGTTTGCTCTTTTTTTTTTTTTTTTTTGTTATGGTTGCAGGAGGAAGGGAATGAGAGGAATGGTTAGTAATTTTTCAAAACCAACAAGGGCAATATTCAGTTCTGGAGAAAGATGCAGGCAAAGACAGAAATATTTGAGAAGGTGAAACAACAGCTGAGTCTGCTTGTGTATCCATAATGCAAGTGTCTTCTTTTTTTTTTTTTTCCCACCTATGGCAAGGTCAAGAATGGAGGAAAATAACATGGGCTAAAATGTACCAAGAAAGACCATTAACTCTGAAATGTGGCAGAATCATCTAGGACCTCCACAATGGTCATGGTCTCCAGCCTCCTTGGTGAAAGAACAGGGAAGCAGAAAAGAAAGGGAGGTCAGCCGTTTCTGACCAGCTGGCTGCTCCTGACCAGACAGGACAGGCAGGGCTGGTGGTGCCCTGAGGGCCATGACACTCCCACTTGGGTTCTGCCTCACATACACTTTTAATGAGAAGTATATTTCACGGATATGGATGGATTTTGTGAGTCATCTGTGTTGTTTCTGACATTCTGATATAGGAATGAGGCAAGATTTTTCAAGCAGTGTAAATAACTAACATACTAACGACCCATAATTGCCCATAATGTCATCTTCACAGAATCACAGAATCGCAAGGGTTGGAAGGGACCTCAGGAGATCATCTAGTCCAACCCCCCTGCTAAAGCAGGTTCACCTAGAGCATGTTACACAGGACTTCATCCAGGCTGGCTTTGAATATCTCCAGAGAATGAGACTCCACAACTCCCCTGGGCAGCCTGTTCCAGTGCTCTGTCACCCTCAGAGTAAAGAAGTTTTTCCTCACATTCAACTGAAACCTCTTATGTTTCAGTTTGTGCCCATTGCCCCTTGTCCTGTCACTGGGCACCACCGAGAAGAGTCTGGCTCCATCCTCGTGACTTCCACCCTTAAGATATTTGTATGTATTGACTAGATCCCCTCTCAGTCTTCTCTTCTTCAGGCTAAACAAGCCCAGCTCTCTCAGCCTTTCCTCATAGGGGAGATGCTCCAGTCCCTTTATCATCCTTGTTGCTCTCCTCTGGACTCTTTCTAGGAGTTCCTCATCTTTCTTGAACCGGGGAGCCCAGAACTGGACACAGTACTGCAGGTGGGGTCTCACCAGGGCAGAGTATAGGGGGAGGATAACGTCCCTCAACCTGCTGGCCACACTCCTCTTAATGCACCCTAGAATACCATTGGCCTTCTTGGCAACAAGGGCAATATTTAAATCTCTTCACCTTTGAAAACAAGCTGTATTAGGTCCCCTGTCAGCTTGTGGACAGGAATTGCTTCTGGGTGGTTCTTTGCAAAACTCTCCATCAGCAAGGTGACTAATAACTAGGGTGGTCTCCAGCTAATGGCACTTTATCATGACTATGAACTCTATGAGTTTTCCTAACAGTTAAACGTTTTTTGGGGTGTTTTGGATTTCAGCTACATACTTTTCATCTTATTATCTGATGGATGCAAGTTGTAGACCACACATGGTGGAGTGATACATTTGTACGTAATGAAGGATGAAAAGAGCTAGATGAATTTTCCTTCTGCTAGCACACTAATTCTTGCCTCACTTAATTCTAAGTTGTAAAGTGTAACAGTGAGAGAGATTAAACGTGGAAACCAATGACCCAGCAATGTAGTAGTCATTTCCTTGTTTTCAGTCAAGGTATTTTTCTAAGACATTTGTTGGAACTGAATCAGAAAGTAAGGATTTGATAATGAAATTAACAGATGAAGTTCTTTTCCCTTCAGGCTGCAGGAGAAGACTAGATTAATTGGGATCACAATGAGCACTTTGAGTGTTAAAGCTGTCAATGAAATTGAAAATGAATTGTACGTATTGTCATGCTAGTAATTAGAAAGAGTGAGAAGGTTTTGTTACATCTCCAGAATGTCTGGCAATTTACATTTATAGGTCATAGGATATCATTTGTCATGCTCACTGGATGCCAAAACAGATTTTAGTGGGAATACTGATTTTCTGTTTTGACATTTGTTTTGGAAGAGGGAAAGGGAAGAAGCCACTTGTTTGACTTCATTTTTGCAGCCACCCAAACAGACTGATCAAACTTGGCTCTATTGCATGGTAACTCACTGCTGTCTCCATGTGACAAGACCCTGAGTTGGCCTAAGTTTTAGATGGGTCTGAGTAGATTCTTAGACCAAGAGCTGTAAAATCAATTTGTATTTGAACATAAGCTAAAACCCCCAAAGTTTTGCAAATAGACTAACAGTAATGAATTGGAATAGCAATAAGGCCAGTTCTTTTCGTTCAGGCTTGCTCTTAGTCAAGAACATCTGCAAATTTTTTTGGATTGCAACAAACTCTTTAAAGTCTCCTCCAAGTCTCCAGATAAAGTTTCTTTTTTTTTTTTCATCACCTCTGTAATTTGGCTGTGTTTCTGCTGCCTGCTTCTCTCAGCAGTCTCTGTTGCACTCCAGACGCACAGCCTGTTGAACACTCAGTCCTGGGCTTCCCTGTCCTGCATCCATGGAAACAAATTTTGTCTTCTGTGTGCACATGCTCAGTTGCAAGAGAAAGTGCAGTCCCCCAAGGTGATCTGCACGTTTCTCACCCTTTTAGCCACCACTTTGCTGCCTCTTCTGGTTAAACTAAGTGAGAGTGCTAGCAAGGAGGAGACTGATTTACCTATCAGTCCATTAAAAACATGTGAACTCCTCCTTGCTAGCAGGAGGAGTTTGTACTTGACTACCCTTGACTTTGTACTGTAATTTAGTAACCTGCATTCTCTCTATAATAAAATATTTTTTGTGGTTGACATGTTTCAGATCCCAGTGCCTAAAAATTAGGTTCCTAAAACCACCTTCAGCTTCCAAAATAAGGCCTAACATAATTTAAGGCTTTTTTTTACAATGTCAATAAATATTAATCTTAATTTTTAGTTTCCTAAATAAATTGCATGTCCTGATATTAGTTTTCACATAACCATTGGATTAAAACTTCAATTTCAATAAGGTAAAAGTAAAAATGGTAAACTATCTTTCCCAATCTAGAAAGAAATAACATAATATCTTTTGGCCAAGTACATTTTTAATACTCAGGTAAATTTTCAGACAACTCACATCTCACCTTTCATTATGTATTTGTGTGTGATTTTTTTCCCAAGGTCACACATTCAAGATCAAAAAAACAGGAGTTTTTTGGCCCCATATTATTTTGTTATTATAATACAGTGCTTTGGAAAGTTGTGTATTTATTTATGATTGTATTCTGTAACCAAAGCATAAGACTATTCCACCCATGTAGTAGAAGTACACTTCTTCTAAGTTAAGCAAATAGACTCAGAAATAAATATACCAAGATAATGTAACCCATGGCAATGCATATGTATATGTTTTCACCCAAGCCTAAACACTGAATTGTGGAAGGATTTGCTTGTGGGTTTGCCTATGGCAAAAACTATATGGTAGATGAGTGGGAATTTCAGGGTCAATTCCTAGACCCATATTTCCTATGTTCTTTAACTTCATCTACCTGATGTGATCTTCTGGGGTTTCCAGACCAAAATAGAGGACACAGAAAGCTCATGTTTTCATAAAGTGATGTCACCTGTTAGAGGAAAAAGAGAATACTAGACTTACTTAAACATAGTTATGTTACACTTCCATAGCTATTCTGTGTATGTATGTATTAACTATACCTTTGTGTAGCATGTTACCATACTTACATAGTTAAAATGAGTTAGGACTTCCAGTGAAATACTCCTTCAAAAGTAGGTTATGTCACCAAACATAAACCAACTTGCACTTTTGGAGAGGGGAAGATATTTTTATGTCTGTTTTACATTGGGTTCTATGGAACATATGGCTCTTAATCAAGGCAGGAAAAGTCACAGAAGGTGGATTAACAGCTTGTACATCTACTTGTTTTTACAAAGAAATCAATGTGCATTTCAAAGAATTTATGTTTAGGCAGACAGATGAGGAAATATTAAGTTAGAAATCAGTAGGGAAGCCATTATAACATAGGCAATGGTAAAAATGGATTCAACTTTCTGTCTGATAGCTCATCAAACACCAGATTTGTCATGTACATAACCTGCAAAACCTTCTTATGCCATGCCAAAAGCTTTGATATGGCTATTGTACATCTCTTGCCTGACACTTCAAATATGGAAGTTACCACTTACAAATGGTTTTAGTTAATTGATCAAATAAGCCTATGCTTTCAGGTTAGTGGACATGATTCTTTATAACTTAAATGGGGATTGCATCCTGAGGTGCCTGTCTCGTGTTCCTGGCCGCTGTACAGATGTACCATAAGAGACAATATCTCTTAGAATGAGTGTGTGTAAAACGTGAAAACACAGCATGGGTTAGCAAGAATGAGGTAGCAGTAAAAGCAAGCAAATTGCTATGCCATTACTGAAGTCTCAACTTACTCTGCTTAGATGTTGTCAGTCTGCAGCATACTGTGTGCTTGCTGTGTGCTACCACACAGAGAAATTTGTAAGTACAAATATCACTCCTATTCATAATGGGCATAAACACAAGATTTTTCTGTAAGTACATTAGGAACAACAGGAGGGCTAAGGAGAATCTCCATCCTTTATTGGATATGGGGCGAAACATTCACATAGTCACAAAGGATGAGGATAAGGCTGAGGTACTTAATGCCTTCTTTGACTCTGTCTGTAATAGTAAGACCAGTTGTTCTCCAAGTACCCAGCCACCTGAGCTGGAAGACGGGGAAGGAGAGCAGAATGAAACCCCCAGAATCCAGGGGGAAATGGATAGCAACCTGCTACACCACTTAGATATACACAAGTCTATGGGGCCAGATGGGATCCACCCAAAGGTACTGAAGGAGCTGGTGGAAGTGCCCACAAAGCCACTTTCCATCATTTATCAGCAGTCCTGGCTAACCGGGGAGGTCCCAGTTGACTGGAGGTTAGCAAATGTGACACCCATCTACAAGAAGGGCGGGAAGGAGGATCTATAGGCCTGTCAGCTGGACCTTGGTGCTGGGGGAGATCATGGAGCAGATCATCTCGAGTACCATCATGCGGCACATACAGGAAAACCGGGTGATCAGGCCCAGTCAACGTGGGTCTATGAAAGGCAGATCCTGCTTGACTAACCTGATCTCCTTCTATGACCAGGTGACCTGCTTAGTGGATGAGGGAAAGGCTGTGGATGTAGTGTACCTGGACATTAGTAAAGCCTTTGACACTATCTCCCACAGCATTCCGCTTGAGAAACTGGCTGCCCATGGCCTCGACAGGCATACGCTTCACTGGGTAAAATAATGGCTGGATGGCCGGGCCCAATGTGTGGTGGTGAAGAGAGTTAAATCCAGTTGGAGGCTGGGCACAAGTCGTGTTCCCCAGGGCTCAGTGTTGGGGGCAGTTCTGTTTAATATCTTTATCAATGATATGGATAAGGGGATTGAGTGCATCCTCAGTAAGTTTGCAGATGACACCAAGTTGGGCAGGAGCGATGATCTGCTTGAGAAGGCTCCACAGAGGAATCTGGACAGGCTGGATCCATGGGCCAAGGCCAATTGTATGAGATTCAGCAAGGCTAAGTGTCAGGTCCTACACTTGGGTCACAACAACCTCATGCCACACTACAGGCTTGGGGATGAGTGGCTGGAAAGCTGCCCGGTCGAAAATGACTTGGGGGTGTTGGTCAACAGCTGGCTGAATATGAGCCAGCAGTGTGCCCAGGTGGCCAAGAGGGCCAACAGCATCCTGGCTTATATCAGGAATAGTGTGGCCAGCAGGAGTAGGGAAGTGATCCTTCCCCTGTACTCAGTGCTGGTGAGGCTGCACCTCGAATACTGTGTTCAGTTTTGGGCTCCTCACTACAGGAAAGACATTGAGGTGCTGGACCATGTCCAGAGAAGGACAACGAAGCTGGTGAAGGATCTGGAGCACAAGTCTTATGAGGAGCAGTTGAGGGAACTGGGCTTGTTTAGCCTGGAGAAGAGGAGGCTGAGGGGAGACCTTATCGCCCTCTACAACTGCCTGAAAGGAGGCTGTAGCAAGGTGGGTGTTGGTCTCTTCTCCCAGGCAACAAGCTATAGGATGAGGACAAACGGCCTCAAGATGCACCAGGGGAGGGTTAGATTGGATATTAGGAAATACTTATTCACTGAAAGGGTTGTCAGGCACTGGAATGGGATGCCCAGGGAAGTGGTTGAATCCACATCCCTGGAAGTACTGAAAAGACGGGTAAGCACTTAGGGACACAGTTTAGTTGCAGGCTTGGCAGTGCTAGATTAATGGTTGGACTCGATGATCTTAAAGGTCTTTTCCAATCTAAATAGTTCTATGATTCTCTGAGTCTATAATTCTGCAACCATTTTCAGAAGGATTAAAACTTCAGTTTTAGCATAAGCACAAGAGGAAAAGAAGCAGTTTAGCTTCTTCCGGGGTGTGCGGGGTTTTTTTATTTGTTTTTGTTTCAGGTTTTTTGTGACTTGGAATAGTAAGAATTCTGGTTTACATTAGATTCAGATTTAGCTCTTTAAAATGTTTAAACTGCTCTAAATTAATCTAAAAAATAAAAGCATCCACACCACTAGGGAAACCCTGTCAGGGGCACCAGATGCTAGACTTGTGAATATTCTTCAAAAGCAATCAGTCTACTTCTAAAAACCACTTCTAAGATCTCCTCTTGCGACCAAACTACTATTTTTTTTTCCCCAGGAGCTCCTTACAAGAAGCTTTTCTTCTTTCAAGTACAGTTTCATGTTCACAGAGATGAAAAATACACTGTATTGATAACAAGTACAGGTCTTCTGACTAAGTGTTGTTTAGGCAAGCCCAGGCCTGATCACTTCTTAGACTCTTGTGTGGGTAGTGACCATGACTGAATGAGTTTGTAATCTCCGTCCAGTTACCAATGGAATGTATCCTTTTCACATGAAAAAACAAGCACTTCCCCAAGTAACTGCCTCAGAGAAGTAAAGCTCTGAATGAAATTTTCAGGTGGAACTTTCTCCTGAGTGTATAAAAACCTTAGATCTGTCCTGTCCTGTACCCCATAAAATATCTATAAACAAACTTATTAAAGCATTTCAGTAGAAAACATAGTCAAGTGTTAGCTTGCAGTATTTTTTGTCTATAAAAACTCTTCTTACATAGAAATACTCTCATTTTTTATTTAATCAAGTGAAACATTGTTTCTGTATAGCTTGTACTGTAGACAAAACATTGTCATATATGCTTGAGCACTGGAAAAAAATGCAACACAATAAGATTTACAACTCCATCCCACAAACATCTGACTGATTTGAAATGGTTGCAGGCTTTTGTCTTAAATCATGAAAAAGGCACAGCTGTAATACAATTAATGCATAATCTTATCTTTGTAAGTCTATTAAATTGTAGTGTACCAGGTAATCTCTATTGCTAATGATAATTCAACTTATTCCAAAGACTAGCTACGCCAGATGATCAGACTATGCTTTCCATTCTGAGCATTCTGAGAAAATGTATTTTTCTGTTTCTCTTCTGTTCATGCTGAATTCATTTCTATAAATAGATATATACATCATTGAATCACTGCCTTTTTTGAAATCTTTTTATAAAACTGGACGAAAGCACTTGAAGAGAGGTCTTCTAAGAGGCTCCTTTGAGTACTTACCAATCTAATCTTATGTTTAAAGATCTGTTTTCAAAATCCTGCTAGAATTCAGTATACCTTGGGCTTAATGACATTTAAATTAATTTCAGTTCTCCTGGTTTAGGAGCATCACTGCTTGCACTTGAAATTTAAGATTAATTTGGACCAAATACGATTAAAATGGAATAAACTAAAACAAACAAAGAGGTCATCTTTTTGTTTGCTAGAAAAAAATGTCCCAAAATTTTAGGAGTTTTCTCATTGGTTATCTGACCAAAAGTCCTAACCCTCACATATTTTCACATGAAAAAATGAGCATCAGATTGGCTTGTGTATCTCAGTTTGGTTCCTAGAAGATTCAGTTATAAATTCTCAGGATGGATGGGACATTTTAAAAGCAATATTAAAAGCTCAATAGTAGGAAAACAGTAGTGGGGATCAATACATTGTACAAAGAAGTATCTAGTTGCCTTTTGTGTTCTAACTGATAATTAACCACCTTTTATGTGAAGGAATACAATCACTCAACTTAGGAGTGGTTGGCATCCTGTTAGGTACTCTGCATTTTTGTAAAAAAAATATTTTCATGCTAATCAAATAGAGTCAAATGGCTTTATGGAGACTTTTCTGTTTGTCTTTTTGAGACACTGTTGTGTAAGGAATCTCAAAAGAAAAAAATAGATTTAAGTCACATAGCTGAATATTTACTGTTCCATTTTTCAGTTTTATAAAAAAGGATGTACACAGTTTTAAAGGGCTCTGAAAAGTAGACCAGGCTATTTTTAAAATCAATATATATATAAAAAAAGAAAAGCTAGGCTTATTATGCAATATTTTTATTTATATACTTGGAACTCAAGATACATTTTAAAAAACACAGCCAAAGTAAGAACTGATGCTCTTTACAGGTAATTTCATTGTAAGGTTCTTTTAAAAGAAAGGGATTTTTAACTCCTTGATTTAATAATTACAGCTTTCTCTTCATGGAAAGACAAAATTTTGCAAAAAGAAAGCAAATAAAATGAAATTTTGTGATACTTTAAAGGACTCACTCGCAATATATAACCTTATCACTTCTTCATTTTTTTCCTTTAGAAGTCAAAGCATATAAAGACTACAGCAAAATTAATAGTTCAATACTGCAAGCTGCAAAACATCTTTGTTTACATTTGTTTCATCGAAGCTCAGCAGTGTGTAGGCATCACTGTGAGCACTGTGGAGATATGGACTGAATGTTCAGGAGCTGCCCCTACGTGGCTCCCAGAGCTGAGATAAATTCCTTCTGACTAAGTGTTAAGCATGTGAACTGTGATGCTCCAGTCAGTATGGCTATGTGTTGCAAGACTAGGGTGTGCATAGCACTTTGAGAGGAGTCTACACTGTTCTAGGGTCTACGCTGTTGTAGGGTCTACCAGCATATCAGTAAAACCAAAGCTGTGGTTCACCTCCTTTCTCCTGTAATATTAGTAGTTTCTTCTAAATAAGCAGCTTGCTATTTCTGCAATTCTAATTAAAGTCAATTGCTATGCTTTTTACTGTTGTCTACTTTGTACTTATGTATTTGTACATAACTAGACGTATTAGGTTTACTCTTTAAGGTTTCTTAGAAATGTTGCCTCTAGCTTACTGACATTCATAGAGACAGAAACTGCTGTAAAGGACCAGGGACAAAACGCTTCCTGCTGGCATACTGTAATGGAGTAATCAGAACACCAAGGAAATAAAGTAGTTTATTCTTGGACAGACTTGACAGTGAAATTGCACAACCTATGATTTTTTTTTCTCCCTTAAAACAAAGCAAATAAGGCTCCTTGAGTTCATGTGTGATGATGGCAATTATGATGGTTTTGGAATGTCATTTGTGACACATATTTGTATTTTTAGCTTTATAACTTCTTCTCTCTGTAAAGAACTGGTGTCTGGAACTAAAGTTGGGACATACAGAGAAAAGGGTTTGCACATGTCAGTTGAATTAAAAAGGCTTTGTCAGCTCCATAAAAAATGTCTAATGCATGAACTAAACTGTATTTAATTGGTTAATTTTGTGAGTGCTCTGAAGTGAAAGCACAGTATCAGTCTTAAATGGTATTATTAAAATAGATGATATCTCTGTTACATGATTTTTGAATATTTATAATAAGTAAACCTTTTCAGGCTTGACTCATAGTCATAAGCAAATTTATATCTTAACTATTTTAAGCATAACCAGAACTTCTCTTTTATTTTTTTTGTAAGAGCAGACCAAATTACTCCATCTCGAATGCCAAGTACAATTTCTTTTAAAAATATTAAACAGTAAAATTAATACCTTGAATTATTTTTTTTAATCACTGTATTATTTTAAGAAATAATGATCACTTTATCTAGCTATGAAAACAATGTCATGATGCCAGCCTGATTCAAATCTAGTCCCTCTATAATACCAATACTACTTTCCAAAAAAGCTTAATTTCAAAGCCTGACCATTAGTTCTGTATTCATACATTCTGGAAATTGTATATTCTGTGATTTTTCTGCATACAGTTAGCACTCTTCCCGTACCAGTGATAAAAATTAAATTTAGATCATATATACCCAAGTAGGTGTTGAAAAAAAGTTTAGGAACCTGAACACCTGTTGAAAAGTTGTCCTTTTTTCTTCAGAAAGTGCCACAACTGACAGATTTTGAAAGTTTTTTGTACCCATAACTACTGAATCCAACCCTTGCCATTCTGTGATTCTGTGAATAATTTTTGTTATTCATATAAATGTCCACTTTTTTGAACCTCTTAATCACCTGTTTTCTTTTATATTTCTTTTCATTTGATTAATTTTTGCCATGACTTACTTAATTGCACCCCTAGTTTTTGTATTATGGGAGAAGGTGTAGAAGCAATCGTGATAATGGAAAATAATACATGGCCAGATTCAAGTAAATCTGTATGAGGTAATATTCACCTTTATGTCTGAACTAACACCACTTCATCCTCCAAGGAAATACTTGTGACTGAAGGTAATCCTTTCATACTCAGCATCCTGTGGTATGTTACACCTTTTTGTTTCAAGGACTTGTTCTTTTTCTTTTTCACTTTTTATCGATTGATCACTCCTTTTATATAATTTGTGCAAGACCATGCAAAAATGTGACAGCAAATAGCAATGTAAAAATCTATCAGTAAATGAAAAAAGCTACCAAAAAGCAATCTGCAATAAAGATGTTGGTTTGGGAAACACATGTAAAAACAAGAATCCCCTTAAATTAGGTTTCTAGGCTGACTCAAGTATTTTAGACCTACAGCAAAGCAGAAAGATACCAGTAACGTGGGAAATCTGAGTTTTGGATCAGTTCCTAAGTTTTCTTGCTTGCTTATCTTGGAGGTCAACGTACTCACTTTTTTAGGAAGGTACAAAACCATTGGAAATCAATGAAAAGACTTAGACTTCAATGAAGCTAAGTTCTGTAGGAGCATCGTGCTCATCACTTGGACTGTAGTGAGCTGTAATGCCAGCTGACTCTCACAGGCTCATTATCAGTATTTTGGCTCCATTTCCCCATACCGCTTCTTTTCTTCTTCTTTATTCACATAAGATATGTCTCCCACTGTAAAAGCATAACTCACACTTTTTTTTTTTTTCATCCCTTTGGTAATGCTGTAGACATTCCTAGTGTGAAACAAATAAGTGAATAACATAATCCCCAGAGCAAAATCATAAAAGGCCTTGCTCTTTTTTTTGGCTGCCCTGGATAGCTTGTTTTGCACATTGTCCTGTATCACATTTCTGAAAAATATCAGAGAAGACTAAAGATGTTCAACACAAATGCAATTTCCATGGTAAAATTGTCTGGTTTATTCACTGGAAATTTCTGTATGTGCATCTTGCACTTTTTCCTGCTTCCTTTACCCTTTGGTTTGCATGACATTGTAGATAGCTCGATGTATGTATTCAAACAAATTTCCTCCTTCCAGAAATTGTTTGGTATCTGCTTGCCCTTGTTGCTTATCCCCCCTTGATTTCAGTGATGTCATGAAACACCGTCCGTTGCCACGGCAACGATCAGCGGTGTGTGGCGTGAGCTGCAATGATTACAGGTCTGCACAGCTCCGCTGTTTTTTCCAGTCAGTTCACAGAGACATCTTTTGTTTCACAGTATATTCCAAGTTGTGTTACTAACACGCTTAAACAATTTTGCGCCTATATAAGTGCCTGCCACTGTAGAAAATACATTCCCCAAAGGGCTTCCCATACACCCTTTTGTGTACATGCAGACACACCACCCTAGCGAGCATGTATCCCTTCGAGTGGCATTACTCTGTATGTGTGGAGATGGGCATAGGGAAGGGTTAATTTCTGGTGTGAAACAGCACATAAGCCAATTCTTCTTCCCAGGCCTAGAGGCAAACAGGCCCAAGCAGAAAGAATGGGGCAAGTTGTGAGTAGTTATTAAATGAGGGGGAGGGTGATGTGCAGGGGGCTATCCCTTAATAAACACTGTCACAGAAATCCTCCTCTTTTTTTTTTTTCTTTTTTTTTTAAGAACAAAGGTTGAGCTGTGATTTACAACCCACATCCATGTTCTGAAAAGGGAGAATTTCCTAACAACATGTCTGCCTGTGGAAGAACTCTGATTCAGCTGTTGGAGACACACAGCTGCGGCTCAGCCTTTCTCACATGGCATGTAGCAAACACTTATTTTTAAGCTTATTTAGTTACAGTTTGCATCTGGAGGGAAGGTGGACATAAAAGCTCATTCTGCTTAATTTTGGGGTCATCGGTGCCTCATACCAAGGTGTAGCTGTGAGCTCTCATGCACAATTTATTAACGTGAAATAAGCTCAGCTAGCATTTCTCTGCACTTTTGCATTGGGTTAGCTAATTCTTTTGTCAAATTGTTCCCAAATGCTTGCCAAGCACAGTAAAAAAAACCATAAAGTTTTCTGCTTGCCAAGTATTTACCTAACTCTCCCTCTCCAAACTTTATGACTATGTAACTTGTATGAAGTATCTGTTGGAAAGTTAGGGGGAAAAAAAGAATACAAATTTCTTATCCATTCCTTGTCCTCCATTAACTTCAAAACTAAATTTCCTTTTCCATCCCCAACCCACCCAAAATCCTCAGGAAAACTATCAAACAAAACCTGCAGAGGTGAGAAACAAGACAAGGGGGAGGAGGTGTTCTGCTACATGGTGCAGAGGTGCAGTACTCCTGTACCTTGGCAACGCTGTCAGGGAAAGCATCTGTGCATGACTTCGTAGAAATCCTTCCTGTTTTCAGAGCCATGGGACTCTCAAATCATGTTTAGTTTAGCAAATCACGTAGTGCAAAAGAGTGGATGCATACAGCAAAAGAGGTAGTGTGCTCCTGAAACGCATCTTCCAATTTTCGTTGCAACCAAAATGTTGCAAGAAGTGAGAGTTTGCTCACCTGAGACCAAATTACAGCAAATGGGGACAATGAGATTCACTTCAGGAACGTTTTTCTCATATGAAGTAAAATTTGACCCTGAAATGAAAACTGCCCAGGGATGTTACAACCCTTGTTGCTAGTTCTTTAAAGGACAGCCATTTTATGTCTTTTTTTTTTTTTTTAATTAAAACAAAAAAAAAAGGTTTATTTGGCTCACATTCTTTCGATAACACTTGAACAGCCCTCATTGTATATTTTTCTCCCATATTTAGATTACAGACTACCCTAGGGGACTTCAAACATTTGAGGGATTTTATTTGTCCCCAAAGAGAAACTTTAAATATATTTGAAAAATATAATGAAATAATATATTTAATGCTGTATAAACATTCCTAGCATAGTGTCTTAAAATACTAATTGAAGAAAATACTTTGCATTCATTTCTTAATTCACTCTTTACTCTTAAAATGGGAGCCACCTCCCTTTTTTAAAAAGCAAGTCAGCCAAACAATTTCTCTGTATGTTCTTTCCCCTTCAAAAAAACTACAAGTGGTCATAAATATGTGATGAAATCTGTCAATTAATTTGGCCAATTTGTATTGCTGTTTTAAAAACCAGTGACAAATGAAGGATTTATTGCTCCTCTGCTGGAATCAAAGATACTCTTTGGTAAGCAGTGATCTTTATCTCTCTGAGAAAACTTTATGCTGAGATCACTGTATATTTTAAATTATATAATAGAGTTTTTATATATAAAAATTATTCCTGATTTAACCACTGACTCTCATTTTCTTCTCTTTTTTCCTTGACAATACAGAGATGAACTGCTATTAGAAGTTTAAAAATAACTTTTTAACATCCAAATGACATGAACTTTTTAAATACTGGTTTTGTTTTTCTCTGGTAGGGAAGGTGAACTGGGTTGTGTATTTCCACTAATTCCTTACGCTCCTAGGCATGGACAAATGTCTGCTCCTAGACTGCAGGTGAAGGCTGCTTTCTGTCATTTATTTCCATCTTCTCTATCTATTGCTTTTCTAAGGCTAGAAATAAAAAAGGAAGAATAAAGAACATCCTTACATATCCTATGGTAAACTGTCCTCTTTCTTCTTAATTTCTGTTCTTCCTGAGTCTCAACAGTATATCAATGTGAATCGTGTGCTTGCGTAGAGAGAGAGAGAACGACAGTATTTGTGCATGAGTGTTAGTCATGAATTCATTTGGGGTTTTGACATAAAATTGTAACTAGTCATGTATCTGAGAATGTTGATTCCCTAACACATCAATTAATTATACAACATAATGAAATCATAGAACCATTACTGATAATTTCCCAGTCTAAATGTTTGGCATTTAATCAATGAAATGAGACTCTACCCAAACCCTGATACTGATGTAAATTAGCCTGGTTCTTTCCACTGAATACACATTTTTGGGTTGTGCTTCTACTTGTCATTTCCAGCACATGTCCTGTGGAAGCAAAGGCGATAGTGTTTGTTAATTAGTTAGTTAGTTAGACCTTTGCAGATCTTACTAGTGGATAAACGTTTGCAGCTGATCATCTGTCAGTCAGCACGATTTAACTAACAGAGGAGTGAATTATTTGCAAAAGCATGCACTGTCTGGAGCCTCAGCATCTGAAAGATTTCAATTGCTGGTGTTATTTACCTTATCCTGTGCATCTGACATGGTTTTGGTGAGGGTTGTGTAACCTAAAGGTGCACAAGCTCTGCAACTGCCCCACGCAGGCAGAGCTGGCATTGGCAAAGACTGGGTCTGCTTCCCTGTGCTCTCTCCCAGCTACAGGAATAAACTCCTTCTCTTCTGACCGCATCTCAGTTGCAATTCCCATTATTTCTGCAACATCCCCTTGCCACTAAGGAACCAAAAATATCTGTTCAAAATACTAACTGTCTGAGCGTAGGCTGATGGAAAATCGAACTAGCAGGAAGGAGTAGCTTCCAAACACTGGGTGGGTAATGTCTCTTTACTCGGGCCACCAATGTGAGGATTCGGTAAATACCCGATGACATTCATGCACTTGTATTGATGCAAGCGCTCACAAGAAAGCAGGGAAGGCATTATGCCTGTGCTCCCTTTCTTCATTCTTTTAATACCGTTTCAAGCAAATGATCATCCACTGGGAAAAGAGCATCTAGGAAATTTTCCATGTGTGTTGTGGTTGCAATTAGCTGGAGTTCTAAGTGAGGAGCAAATTGCCGTAGCCTATTAGCAAAATTAATACACAAACAATACTAGATATTTTGCATTTTAACAGGCATTTTGTCAAATAGGATAAATGAAGCAATACATATCTTTTCTTAAAACCGGGGCTGTCTCAGTAACAGCTGTGGCAAGACAATTTTGCTGTTTGTATTCTGGTTAAGAAAGAATACTGCTCTTGCTTGGCATGGAGCAATTTATTATGTAAATATTGCAGTGCTCCTAGTCCCTACTAAATCCACTTAAGATTTGCTGAAGGTCTGCTGGCCTATATCATAGCAACACTGAAGTACCTAAGCATTATTACTGTATCAGCTACTTGCTTTTGGGAGGAGGAGATATTGTGCTGATGGTTTAAAAGATTTTTCTTTCCATGTCAGAGCTAGCTGAATCCACAGGAGAGAAAGACTTGAAATGTATCATCTGTTCCTCTAATACTGATGCTTTATCTCTTTCAAATGAGGAAAAATGTTTAATGCAAATGGCTGTCTGCATGAAAGATACCATTATATGGCACACTTTGGATTTCCTCAGAGACCTGTATACTATAACTGGGTGCCTCAGGTGATGTTAACTTTTTGACTAAAGTATTGACATTTTCTCCCGAAGAACAAAGCATATTGTTTCAGCAGATTTGTATATTTCGTTGTTCTTTTTTGCATTTTTCAAGTTCATCTTTGTAACCAAAAATTTTTGCATTGATTTTTTGGTTTGTATTTTGTGTAAAAGCTCTTTCTAGCTTTTTTGTTCTGTTTACAAAACCTCTCTTTCTCTCATATAACTCAAGTAACTGATAGCTGCTAACAAACATTCCCCTTACAAGGAAGTAATGAAATAACCTCTAAGCTTGGCTAAAATGACAGAGGTAAAATAAATTAGAATACTCATAAATTTCTACTTTCAGATAGTTTGCCTTTTATTTCTTAGGATTTCATCAAGGTAGTAGTCTACAGTTACAGCAGTAGTATATACTGAAGACACACAGCAAACACATCTCATGCAAAATTGCAGTTATGATGCCTCATAAATAAATTGCAAAAGCAGGATCTTTTATCTATACTTTGATTTCAGGGTCCCTTTCAACTTGTTATTTCTCACATTAGTCAAAGAAATTCCAGCGAGTCTATAAAAAATAAAGCCATCCTGCCAGTTACACCGATAACCAGATAGTAAACAGTTCTAGTTGTCTCTCCTTGGTTTGAAATGTGTTTAGTAATTTCCTCTCTGCTGTGAAAGCACTGAGAAAAAGATTTTTTTTTTCTTAATTATAATCTCATTCAGCAAAGAATTACATGTTTTTTATCTGTAGAATGCATATTCTTATTTTTAATACTTTATGTTGGTTTTCCACCACCAGATATTAAGCAGCCTTACAACCTAATGCAAATGAAACTTAAGATGTAGATTAGAAATTAGATCATTTTCCTGTGTGATATTTTCACAAGCTGGAATTTGCATTTTTTTTTTCTTCTCATTATTATAAAGAAAAACAAAAAACCCCAGAAAAACAAAAAACCCAAACAAACCCAAAACCCAATCAATTAAAATTCACATTGACTGAAATTTTTTTCTGGAATTATTTTATATGGATAATTGGAATTTGGTGATATTAAGCCTTTATTTAAGGAAAATAATTAATTTTTAAAAAACCCCACAAAATAACAAGTAGCTAAATATTATGTTTTGAGTTAAATATGCATGAAATAAAATATTTCACTGAGCTGATCAGGAACACACCATCTCAAGTTAGTTCAATATATTTTGATTCTACTGTTTTATCTCAGTTCTTTCTGCACGGAAGGTATGAGCACTCACATGAGTTCCATGCTTGGGTCCTCATGCTCTGTTATGAATATATGCTCCAGCTATGAGGGACAGTTAGGAGCACCTAAAGTCTGGGCTGTAAAGGTGTCCAGGCATTTGCATTCTAGCATTTTATAAACTCAGAATGATCAAACTACATTAAATGTTTTTAAAGTCTTTTAGAAAGAAATGAAGAGGATCAGAATTTGAGTTTGAGGGGATGCCTCACCCCTGGGTGTCCAAGGTCAGTTTGGACAGGGCTTTAAGCAATCTGATCTTACAGAAGACAACCCTGCCCATGGCAAGGGGGTTGGACTAGATAATCTTTAAAGGTCCCTTTCAACAAAAACTATTCTATGATTCTATGATTTTATGACTTTTTTTTTTTTCCGATGAAGCTTGAGAACAAGAGACAGACAAATTTGAATAAATGCAAACTTTCTTGACCTGCTTTTGAACATTTCAGCTGTTACAGGTAAAGAATGAATTCACCAAAGTCCACTCACTGTAATCCCATGAATGATTACTGGAAGACACAGGATTCTTTGGTTTCAGCTTTATAGTTTCGTTTGAGTTTTTTTAAAGGGACCTCCATTTTGCCTCTTGTACTTCCCATTTTTGCATGCACTGGCTTCTATAGAATTATATTATGCTACGCTGAGTAAAATGAGTAAACAGAAGTGTTCTGGCTTTTCTTCAAACATTTTGTTCTTCAATTTGATTGAGAAAGAAAAGAAAATTAAGAGTCAATGGCTGGTGTCTGGACTAGCTGCATTTCACTCAGACTAAAACCAATAAACTGGGGTTCAGATTTTGTATTGAGCTTATATGGGAAGGTTTCAGTGGAGGGGGGGGAGAAGGTGCAGGGGTGGCTTCTGTGAGAAGAGACTAGAGGCTGCTCCCATGTCTGAAATATCCAATTCCAGCTGGGTCCAAAACATACCTACCTCTGGCCAAAAGCTGAGCCCGTCAGCAGCTCTGGTGGAGCCTCAGTGATAACATATTTAAGAAAGGGTAAAAAATGCTGCACAACATCTGTGAGAGAGACGAATGAGAAAAATGTGAGAGAAACAGCCCTGTGGACTCCAAGGTGAGAGAAGGAGAGGAGATGGTCCAGGCACCCAAGCAGAGATTCCCCTGCAGCTCCTGGAGAGGCCATGGTGGAGCAGATACTTCCCTGCAGTTCACAGACAGACCGCATCGAACAAGATATCACACTGCATCCAGTGAAGACACCGTGCTGGAGCAGGTGGATATGCCCTGAAGGAAAATACAGGAGAGTGCATGGCAGGAACTGCACCCCATAAAGAGAAGCCCACACAGAAGCAGGTTTTTCTGTCAGGAACTGTGGCTCATGGAGGACCCATGCTGCAGGAGTCCATTCTTGAAGGACTCCACCCCATGGAAAGGACCCATACTGGAGCAGTTAATGAAGAAGTGCAGCCCATGGGAAAGAACCATGTTGGATAAGTTTGTGAGGACTCTATCCCATGGGAGGGACCCCATGCTGGTGGAGGGAAACTATCTCAGGGAGGAGGAGAAGCAGGTAGAAGAGTCAGGACTGGAGCTGAGCTTGGGAAAATGGGCTTGGGGGGAAGGTATTTTTAGTTTTGTTTTTGTTTCTCACTATCCTACTCTATTTTGAATTGGCAATAAATTAATCTTCCCCGAGTCCAGTCTGTTTTACCCATGACACTAACTGGAGAGTGATCTCTCTGTCCTTATCTTAACCCATGAGATTTTTCATTTATTTTCTCTCCCTTTCCTGCTAAGGAGGGACTTGAGAGAGCAGCTTGGTGGGCATCTGGCAGACAGCCAAGGTTAACCCATCACAGATTTATACAGGAGAAGAGAGGTGAATAATTATTGCATACCTAAAGTGTGTGTCTGGGTTGTATTTTGCATTTGTTGTGTTCGTTTTGGTACTTCTTTCTGAAGACCTAGTTATGCTGCAGAAGGGTTATGTTGCATCTTTTCAGTCTTCTACAAGACTTTTAGAATAGTTTATTTTAGTATTGGTTAGGTTCATTCACAAATCCTTACTCTTTCCATTAAAACTTTAAAAATTACTTTCATTAGTTACAGGTTTGTAAGCTTCAATAATGCAGTAGGTATAACAGAAGAAGCCCATTCTTAAGAGATGAAAAATTACTCAATCTCCTGCTCACTGGCTTGAAATACTGCAAACTCTTGGATAGTTTATGTTCTGGGTTTCAGTCTTCCTCACTTTTCTTTTAGTACTCTCTATTCCCACCCAGACATTAATGTGTTTGGTAATCATTATTATTTCCATCTTACCTAGGAGGATTTGAAATTTTGGTTCTGCAACAGCTCACACTCCCACATCCAGCTATTCTCTGCTGAAGAATTGATCCTACTCCTTCATACCCACCTCAGTCCTTTCCTGGGTTTCATTCCACATCTGCTTCACAATCATGGGGTGATACCTTCTGCCTCTTCTGACCTTTTCCCCCTCTTCCTAATATTCTCCACTCACTTCTGGAAGGACCAGAAGGACAGAGAAGCAATGGTCCCCTCCCCTTCCCCCAAACCTTTGCAGCGCATGGAGAGCAGGGGAAGCATCTCCCTTTGGTGGAAGTGAGTGGAGCGAACGAGAGAGCCGCTGGGCTCATTACAGTCCCTTTTCTCTGCTTGTAAGAGCAGCACTAGGCTGCCAATAATCAGATGCCTCCAACTTGAGAGGCAGTAAACTGGGACTGAAAGCTAACCTAAGGAGCTGCCTTCCTCATTGCCAGTAATTATTGATGATTTTGTTCACAGTTCCCACAGAAATGCAGAATTTCTTTTCAAAGTTTGTTCACATGAACAGAAATTATCTTACATTAGACGTAAGGAAAAACTACACAGTTTTTCTAGGTGATAGATCCTTTCAGGGATGTTTTCTCCTGAGAATGAATACCAGTTACCTATTAAGATACTGAAACACAGCAAGCAAAAAGAACTTTCTTTTTAAATATTGGGTGCTGATGGCACCACTGTTGCCAATCTATGTTTAAACATGCAGTCGCATTACATGAAGTGATCGCTAAATCAGATAAGGAAAAGTTGTCTTGTACTAAAATACTGGACTGTTAGCTCTTTGTCTGTATTTCTTCATTCTTAACTGGTGCCCACCACAGTAGACAAGATTGTGGAAGAGTTGGGATATAGACCATCTCTGCTACAGCAATTTCTATTCCTGATTGCCTCCTGCCTTTTCAGTATCAAAAGCTGGAAGCTGTAAATGCATTAGCTGAAGGCCAGATCTTGGGTACATGTATTTGAAATTTAATAGCAGTAATGAGGTTGATATGCTGAAAAGGGACTTTGGGATGTTTGGAAAGCAATGATAAAGGGCAAGTATATTCAGAAAGCCAACTATTAAAATGCTTTCATAAGGAAAAGAAATTTAAGTTAGAGGAGCTGTTTTTAATAAAAATATCGCTTGCAGGAAGAAAATAGTATGAACTAATGGAAGCTAAGTATGAATTTGATCCTCAGATTGAAAGGGTGGAAAATATAACAACTTGTGGCTTGTCCTATTAGGAGAGGCAGTTAACGTGGCCATTCTGGAGACATATCCACAGCATGCTAATCATTGACCATCTGTCAGAAGAAAAAATAACACCTTCTCCTTATTAAAAAAGAAAGAAAAAAAAGGAAAAATGATATTTTTTCTATTGTGTGTTAACATTGCACTATCTCTAAGGATTTCAATGTTATTCTGAGAAAATTCAAGCTCCCAGGACTTTAAGGATTCAGACTGGCAAAGCTAATTGAGGATTTGTGGAAGAAAAGCACAGAAGTCATAAAATTAATTAAAAAAAGAATAAATATTGCAACCACAGGCAATGGCTTGTCTTTTGAGACCAGACAGGAATTATTTCCCTCCCTTGATGCATAATTTGATTTTTGCATTTTTAGCTCTTGATTTGGAAGTACTAGAAATGTGATATAAAATTGGGCAGTTAGGTGATGACCTAGGACCCTAGAGAAATTAACATCATAATTTTTTAATGTCTCTTGCTAAAAAAGTTGGGGTCCCATCATCCCTACTGCATGTTACCTTCCTGCATGGGTGTTGGTGGTCATCAGAAGATATTTCTTCTGATTCCTATGATATAAAATCATCCTAGACCATAGGGCTTCTTCAGATTCATGGGAAAAGCATACTGGGCAGTGGGGCACTTGTAGGGCTGTTCAAATACCCCAGGTTTGCTTAACATATCCCTGTGTGACAAATGGCTTGAGATTAATCAGTAATCTTGAAAATCACCCTTAAATCAAGTGAGCTAAGGTAAAATATAAGTGAAGGTATTAATTTACCACATCCAAAATAATAATCAAATTTAGAAATATACATTAAGATAAAAGTGAGACAATTAAAAAAAAAAAGGCTCATTATTCACTTTAAGCCAAAATTATATTCAGAATGTCTCTTGATTCACAGGGATTTTCTTTTCACAAATGCCTGGCACTGCAGGCTGTACACCTAGATAATAACATTCATTGCTGAAGCATGCTGGTTTTACAAACTATTTCTGGCTTCTTCTCAGGGTCATCCAGAGGTTCTACTCAAATTTGATGTTCCACCATCAAAACATACTCCAACCATTAGTAAAACCCTTCATTGTCTTCCTCTGCTGACAGAGATTACAGTTTCCTATCGTGTTTCTTTCAGCAGCACACTGCCCAACTCCCATAGACTTCCCTAACCAGTTGCTCCCACATACATGGCACCATCTCTGATCTTTCCTGGCTCTTAGTGGCTGAGGCTGGACACAACAGATGCCGTCCCTTTGAAAAATAGTAGATGCGGAGTAGTGGAGTTTGCAAGAGTAATTTCTAATGTTTGCTGTAGCATGGGAAGCAATGATTCTTTATGGTTTTGATTCTGTGTTTTATGTTGTAGCTGCCATTTTATGAATCCCAATTAGGGATCAGGAGGGGATTTTTAGCCAAGGTCAGACTGACAGGATGACCAGAAAGGATTGTGTTCGTCGCTGTAGCAAGTAGTCTGCTTTTCAGCGTTGTCGAACAGCCTTTACTAAAACTGCCCTCAGCCTTGACCTCTTGTTCCTAGATTTGCATCTCCTTCATATTCTTGGAACTGTAAGAACAGATCCAACTGAATTTTTTTTTATGCTTTTTCTGTTGCAAAAAAAAAAAGAAGGAACTTCAGCCTAATTTAACAAATTAAAGGAATGCAGGATATTGATGAGGATCTAGATCTGTACTTTTCTCTTCTTGTGGCCAGTAGGGTTGTGGATTATGACCTATTTCTATAGTTCTTAAATGTGTTTTAAGGTAATAAGAAGCCCTTAGTAGCCTATGTTGTATGGAACTGGCTTTATGTGTGTTCCCATGAACTAAATTTCTAAACCACTGTTGCGTGCATGAGATGGAGATTTGACAATCCAGGAGTTTCATTCCATTTCTAGAGCTGAATGAAGGTAACTGAGGTTTGTAGGTGGCAGGCTTTCCAGGGCAGATGAACACCTGTCATTTACACTAGGAGCTGGTTTGGGTTAGGAGGATGGGGTATCATTTTTGTTGATAGTTAATATTTGTGTAGGTACTGTAAGTCAATAAGACTGAAGGTTTATATTGTGTACAATATTATCAACTTGAAAGGACGTATTTGGAAGCAGTGTTTGGGAAATCTACTGACTATGAAGTAAATATAAATAAATGAGGAGAGGAAAAGATTCAGATCGCTTTAATTTGGACCATGTATTTGTTCTGGAAAAATGCGAAGGGGATATATGTGCGACAAATTGTTTTATTTTACATATTATATCTTGCAGTTATAAAGGATCATATATTCATAGCTACTTAGCTTTTCACTAACAAAGAGATTATATTAAAGTCTCTGAACACTGAAGAAGAGCATTAAAAATGGAAGGCAACTGTGCAGTATGACCTATCAGTATAATATTGCAGTATAATATTGCAGTGATAAATAATAACTCCCTGCCTCAGGACTAAGAAGAGTTCTAATTTATTTCAGCACAAGGGCTTTGCACTTATTTAATCATTTACATCTATGCACATGGGCTTGAACAACAGCAGATTACAACCATAGCATCTAACTACTCCCTATGTTGAATTTATAGTTGCACAACACCTGCAATAAAGCTGCAAAGAAAATGAGACTGAGGCAGAGGAAGAGGAACCATATGTGGAAGGGTGTGGTACAGGGAAAGTGGTGGATGCTGGTGCAGGGGCATATGGCTGGATAAGGAGACAGGAAGAGAGAGCGTACATATGCTCTGTAAGGAGAGAAGATACATGATTTTGACCTAGGTCTTGTTTAGTAATAATTTCACATGTGAAAATGTAAGTGTCATTAAGAAACAACATGATGTATATGCAAAGAGGTGCAGCTGGACTGAACAGACTATTCCAAGACTCCTTGCTATCTCAGACACCCCCAAAAATTTATAGAAAAGGAATATGTGTCATTTCTTTTTAGTGTGGTAGCAGTGCCAATAACATGCTGAGGAAGTCAAAGAAGCAATGAGAACAGGAAGCCCAGGACCAGTAGAGGATTTAACTTACCTTGCTACAGATTGGAGAAAGGTGACACTGAAACACGATGCTAAGGCTGAAATTCTAGATACATACCATGACTCCTTCATGAGGATTACAGAAAGAGAAATCCAGCATAGGTGTACAGTTTTTAAAATGACAACCACAAGAAAATGAGGAAACTAGCAGGAGCAGTCAAAAATGATAAATACTTGAAAGCAGCATAGAAACCTTATTAGAGGCATAAAACAAAAGCATACCACCTGTCAATAAAGACTTGATGAATGACAAAAAGCAATTGCTAAACATCAATGTAAAGGAAGCTAATAAATTAAGAAGGCTTTTTTTTCCAAAAAATTAATTTGTGTCCAAGAAAATATCATAAACTTCAACAGGCACAGTCTAAAAGCACATCAAGATGGATCACAAAAACATCTGAAGAACAACTTGGAAAGGTTCAAAAACTGATACTACACGTTCTTTCACATACAATAGAAAGAGGAATCTTTCCAGAGAATCTGCAGAAATAATAGAAAAACAGAAATATAAAAAGAATGTCCTAAGTAAACAAAGGTTATAACATTTATATTTCCTTTTTTTTTTTTTTTCCTTTTTTTTGCCATCTGTGTTAACTATGGAGGAGTTTGAAGCGTAGAAGCAGCAATACTCTGTTTCAAGAATATGTGTCAGAGGCTTTGTCCAAAATTGAAGTATTGGCAGGAAAGGTTATGGATCAAGGAGGTGATGTGAGCAATAACAAATCACCAGGAACAGATGGCTTCTGCCCCAGAGTTCTGAGGGAACTCGAGTGTGAAATAGCCAAACTACAAACTGTGGTATGTAGAAAACTGACTCAGTGTCAGAGGACTGGAAAGCAGTTAAAACAATGCCAATTTTTTAAAAAAGAGCTCCAGGGGAACTATGGATGAATAAAGACTGGAATTAAGGGACATATGGATAAATACAAGATGTCACAAACCTACTGGAGTTCTTCGAAAAGATTAACACCCATTTAGATAAAGATCTGACTACCATTCCTTTGGATCTGCAGTGTTTTCACTGATGTACCTCACCAAAAGTTTTTAGGAAAACTAAACAGGGAAAGAACTTCGAAGGATAAAGGCTAATCAGAAATAGAAAACAGAAGGCAGGAGTAAATGTACAACCATCCTTGCGGTGGAAGACAGTTCACTGCAGAAGCTCTGTAGATACCTATGCTGGGTTCTCTGGTGCTCAACATACTCACATGCATTCTGGAAAAGGGAGCTGAATAATGAAATGACAGAAGTTGCTGATTCTGTTAAGCTACTCAGGGTAGCAAAGATGATGTCCAGCTGTGAAAAACTGCAGTAAGTGAATGACTGGGAATTGAACTGACACCTAAAAGGCAATGTAGACAATTCTAAGTTAAGTCAAAATCCCTGCATGAACTACTTTCCTTCCAAGATCCAGATTCTATCCTGAAGCAGGAAGAATACAGCATAGATTAGAAAAATCACCTCCCTGATTCTCCACCTGCCAGATTCTCAGATTTCATACTCCATATGTGTACTGTAGCTATCTTGAAACAGCTGTAAAATAAATGTACTGAACCTGGTCCCTATGCACATGGTAGAAAAAGAGAAAAACCTTAAAGGAAGAACAAGCACTTAAACCAAAGCCTGCCTGTGAAAACGCGTGGATTATTTGGTCTTTTCCTCCGAATCCTTTACTCATGGCAGTTGCGAGCATGACTCACTTTACTGTGACTGTGTTAGGATCCAATCATGACCAGTATATTTTTGTGATGGTCAAAATGCAAGTCTCTGAAAGATTTTTTGGGTTTTTTTTCTTCTTCACATCTAAAGTGGAGATTAAAATGACAGACCTAAATTGCTTGCTTTTCATATATGGAGCTCTTAATTGCTGTGTGGTGTGGTTAAAAGCAGAGAGAACACACAGCCAAATTACTTTGCTTTACTGATTGGAACCCAAACTCTGTGCAAAGGTTGCAGAAGCAAAATGCCATGGGGAAGAAGGGGACAGGAATGATCGTCAGGTATAAAATTAGAGTGGGAGCATTATGCATTGACTGTGCAACTTCTGAAATAAATACTTTGTGGATAACTTTCCATACTTATTTTTAAAGCAACATGAAAACTGATGACATAAGACATTGACACCAAATGCACTGATCAGGTGAAAACAGCTTTCTTTTAGCTGCCATGCGTTTATTCAAAATCACTACATTGTCAAATATTCACCTGTGTTCTGACATGATCTTTTCCTTTCTTGTTTAAAATGAAAGAGAGTTCTTAGATACAAGTGTATTTGTGAAGAGAGTTAAAAATCAGTCCTTGTTCACCTATCTTTTTGTTCTGTGCTATTATTAAGCTTCATGAGCTCCACGGTTGTGTGTCTGTTCTGAAATTGGATGATCTTTTTGTTGGGTGTTGGCAAAAGACAGCATGAATGGAAATATCAATCAAGGTAGCCATTTTGTGTGTGTGCATGAGGATATGTGTGTGTGGCTATAGAAAGTATTAAATACATACCAAGCACATCCTAATTTACCCTTTTGATTGCATTTTATGGAAATTAATATGACAAAATTCAGTGGCTGACACAACAGAACAGTTTTCAAGACAGTGGACTCTTAGTGGAGTAAACCTTATTTCAGCCAAGTTCTTTGGTGGACTGCTTGATTCAATATGCAGTTTTAAGACATTTTGTTGGGCAATGAAGAAGGTTGAATAACTGCCAGTCATGTTAAGTTGTCCATTTTTCATTACTCTTTTAAAATTATTTTGGTGGAAACTAATGGTGCAAATAAATCTCTGTCCTAATGTTCCTACTTGTTTGTAGTATAAGTGCAGGATTAAACTCAGTTGGACTATCAGGAGCTATTAACTGTGGAGCAAATACTCTGAACATTCTGACCTTTTATATCTCTTCATCTTCACGTTTTTATAGCTCATTAGTTGTAGGACTCAAAAGACATGCTACTTCAACAGATATATATGTACTGCTGTAATGTGCAGCAGGTGTGTGAAGTTTCATAATGGTCTATGGGTTATGACCATAATTGAGGCAGGAGACCAAGCGCCAAATACAGTAAGCACATATGCATACAGTGATGCAGTCATACATTTTGGGTTAGTCCTGTGTTAACAGCAGTGGAATTTAAGTTGCAAATGAGATTTAAGGATGAAATTAAAATTTGTCCTAGAGTTGTAACCATGGCATAGCTGTGTCAGGGCTGTGCTTGCATCCACATCTAGTGCACCTAGGTCATTAACCCCTCAGTTAACTTTCCAGTTATTCATCTGCATAGATGAGGCAATAACTAATTTGGGACAGTGGACCAACTTCAGCCAAAGTAATTGACTGAACTTCTAGCCACCTTCATAATTATGTACTTGAATCGTTGCTGCAGGCCCTCTGCCCTGGAGATCCCCCCCAGGCAGGTCCTGCTGTATCCAGACTGGCTGGTATGTTTTGGTGTGCAGATTAACATCCTGGGTGGAGAATTTGGCCATCCCAGAAAGACACATGCCATCCAGAGACTCCCAGAGAGTTGCTGATGCAGCAATTACCATTGTACATACCTAAGAAACTTAAATATTCAGTGAAAGTTGCTCTACAAGTGCAAAAAATGGTTATGTAAAAAAGTGTCTGTTCAGTAAAGTAGTTAGGAGATGTTTTGTACATCGTTTAAGTAATTTATTAGCAATAGATGATGCATGGGAAGAAGTCTCACAGAATTGTGGGTCAGCTGGATAACGGTTAAGCAACACAGTAGTTCAGGGAGTCTCACCTGAACCAACCGAAAGCACCATGAAATTTCTCACATGTAGTTCCTGCAAGGTGTTCATGAGTTGAGCTTTTTCCAGTCAGAAGAGAGTTGTGAAAAATCAATGTCCATCACTAAAGTATTGTTGTTCCTTCCTTTAACAGAAAAGTACTGACCCTATTACTTCTTTAATGGTAGTTACTTGCATTCTATATTATGAAGTACACTTTAAATAATATTACTATAGCTTCCACAATAACCAAATCTTAAGATGGAAGTTCTGCAATAAATTTAAATAAAAGTAGCATTCTTATTACAGTTTAATAGTACACACATTTAACAGTACCAATAGTATATTCTAATAGAGAAGTATTCCA
Organism: Egretta garzetta; assembly: GCF_000687185.1. Lineage (NCBI taxonomy): Eukaryota > Metazoa > Chordata > Aves > Pelecaniformes > Ardeidae > Egretta > Egretta garzetta. The sequence continues at coordinate 1,029,015 of NW_009259316.1, read as the reverse complement.
TACTTTCTTTTTTTGGTTTAACAAAAAAAATCTCTTTCAAAGATTTAAATCTGAAAGTGTATAATAGACTAATATTCTACAGATAAATGTGCAAGACAATTATAACTGAAAAAAAGCAGTATATCAGCCCATATCACCCCTAGTGACAATCACTCTAGAAATAATGCTGAACAGAACAAATACAGCTTTTCCTTGATTGATCTTTAGTATTTCTGATTAACTCAGAGCTGACTTTTCTTTTATGCCAGTCTAGCACCGTGAAACAGAGATATAACCAGGCAATGTGCCATATTACTCAGAATTGAAACATTTTATACAGAAGGAAATCAAGTCCAGGACATGAGGTAAGATATTGCATTTAGCTTATTTTATGATTATTAAACTAGTCCTAACTAAAATTAATCTTGTTGGGAGAGAAGGATGTGATAATGTTTTTACTTTTAAAAAGAAGAGCTGAAAGTAATGGCATATGGAGGCTTTCTGCTGTTACTTATCCTTTCAAATCGAATTAATGAAGCTATTAGGAGTTAAGTTAAAACAAGTAAAAAGGTGAGTCTTCATGCAACATTTAGCAACCTTTCCAGAGGTTGTTGGGACAATAAGATTGCATTAGTTATAAAGACTGGCTCATGGGAAGCGAAATCCTGTCAGGGCCCTGAGTTCATGGCACGTAAAAGGTTGGAAGGTATTAAGAGGAAATATCTTGTATTCTTTTACTCTATCCTAAGCATTAGGATATGCTTAATCTGCCTGTTTGTTTTCTCTTGCAGATGAGTAGCAGATATGTCTCTAATACATCCTCAGAGCCCTCCCTGAGAATGAGGTTCATAAAAGACATCAAGGAAAGAAGTGCTCAAGACAACAAATTTAGAGGGGAGGGGGCAATGGGAAGCACAGAATGTACTGAAGGCCAAAGGCTCAAAAGTGGAAGAATGAGGAACCTGAAAGATAACCTGAAAAACAGACAACCCCCCAGCAGCACCCCCTGCTCCCTGAAAAGAGTCCAAGGAGCTGGCTGATGGGCACAGCTGGAAGGAAGATTCTGAAAATGAGGAACCATTGGTCTGAACCATTTTTACGTAGCCTGCTGAAGTGTGTTATGAATTTATATTGTTCAGCACTCTCTGTTATCTGTGTGTAACTCAAAATAGCTCCCGGTGGGAGAGTACTTAGATTGACAAAGACAAAATGCGTGTGTTGACAGATTCAGCAGTGGGGCTGCAGGCTGAACCGGCTATGACGACAAAGGTGATTTTAGTTGTCCACATCAGAACAGCATCGTCTTTCTCAGAAAAGAGATTAATGACGTACAGAACTCTGAAGGCAAAGTAGATGTGAAGATGTTTTCCTTGGTTATCCAAGTACCTTCTACAAGTGGTTGATATGCCTAGCCATGTAGCTTTGGCCTTTTTTGGATTGATTGGGTTTTTTACAGAACAGTAAGTAGAAGTTTTTCAGTGACTCAGAGAGGTCAGTTCATTTTAACTTACTTCTACGAAGAATGTATGAAATATCCAAGACAGTAAAAAAAGGATGGAGCCAGATAGTCCACTGCTGTTAATAAGCCTTACTTTAATTTAAACAATGGAGGTCTTTCATCTTACAATGTCATTAGGTAGCTACAAACTGTCCTTTTTTAGAAGATGACAAATTTTATCTTAAAGCACTCAGACAATAAAGATATTCTTATGGATTTGTTTCCTTTGATGAACACACATCCAATACAGAGGTCGGTTTGCCACAAATTAGGTGCATTTTTTTTTGACATTACTTTTCTTGGTTTCTCTTATTCATTTTTTTTCCTACAATAAGTCTATTCAATACCAGAAAGTGTATGTAACTGCAAGGGAGTATAATAATGTGACGCTCAGGATTGAAAGCATTGCAACCTTAGCTGCTTCACTGGTAGGGTAGGGATGCTTTGTAGCACAAAATCTTCAAATTTAATTTATTTTCAGTAGTCATTCTGTTCACCTTCTGCATCTCTGTTTTTTGTGTTGTCAGCCACAAGAAAAAAAAAAAGCTACTTTCAGTTACACAGGCACATGCCGTTGCACATAATTGAGGTGCAAATTCTAAACATATCATATCTAGTTCAGAAGCAAATACTGTTCTTCCATGATTCAGGTGAAATAGGACATCCAGTTAATTAATAGCATGTAACTGAGTCTGAGGTTTTTTTTTCCCATATTGATCGTGACATTCTTTTGACATTGGGATCAAATTAACCTGAGGTTGAAACATCAAAAGGATTAGTATAGAACTACATGGAAACAAAGCCTTGCACAATAACAAGGTGTACTAAATAAAAACTCAACTAACACTTTTATTCAAAAAATCAGAGTTAATAGATATACCAAAAATTTTGTCTGGAAATTTTCAACATTAATTTCAAAATTGTATTAAAACAACCTTGTAGAACTCTGCTATTGGCCCAGCTTCTATACAATACGTGGCAAGAGTAGGTTGTTTTGGTTGGGTTGTTTGGGGGGTGGGGGATGGCAGATTTAGCACTTGTTTATAGAATACTGGAAATTTTCTGAAAGCTGTTCATGAAGACAGCAATGAAAGAACTTTGTCAGTGACTCCCTGCAGCTGGTATTTCATCTAGCAATAACTTTATCTTGTCCTTTTTCCCCACTGTAAGATTATTCCATACAATATTTTCTAATGTATGGGTCTTTCTTGAGTTTCTTCAAGTAATGGGCCTTCCACCATTCTGCAGTCTGACAGAAATAGTTGTGATAAGGATTTCTTTAATCTCAAAATCTAGCTAATAATAGTTAACATTTGGACTAATCACTTAATTCAGGAATTATATAATTTACAATCATACTATTTTTTATTTTAGTTAATGTACAATGATACTTTAAAATGCAGTCCTACCTTCTATTCTATTAGTCTCTAACTTGAAGGGAACAGCAGATAAGGTACAATCAGATCACTTGAAAAAGTTCATAAGCAGGGTTGAAAGTAACAATTACAGATGAGAGACCTGGGAGCTTGATTCTGCGCTGTTGGAACCACTGAGCATTTGGCTTTGGATTAAGCACCAGATTTATATTTACTGTCAAGGAGCAGAATGTAGATAGAGTTGCTGGAAGAATTTAAAATAGAATTTAAAAGTAGAATAAAATGGCACTTAATGCAGTAAATCTAAAACACTGTGTGCATATGTAATCAAACTTTGCACCACAATCAATGGAGATTTTTTAGGTACTGTGATTTATTTTTACTATGTATAGGAAGGGTGAACTTCCCTTCTGCTGCAGATTTTAATCCATCTTTCATAGTATTTACAGGTTTCACACCAGTTACTATGAGTTGAGGTGTCCCACAATGACCATGCATAAACACAAATTCAAATATCACCAGTTGATTTCCAGTTTCTTTTTTCCTTTTTCTACATTCCTTCTATCATTCAATCAGTATGTTGCTGAGAGATTTCAGTTTAAATATATGATGTGCTTCACTCCTTGGCCATTGCCTCCCTCTTGTTTTTTTCAGCATTATTATTATCCCCTCCCAAGCATGTTTCCTTTCCTTTTCTTTCTCCTTATGACTAGTTCTCTTTTTTTATTCGTTTTAACAATAATTCAAACCTTTCTGACTCCTATTGTATTTTAATTATTTGATAAACCCCTAATAAAAAAATAGTCCGTTCAGCCTCTGTTAGAGAGTCTTCCATCCCCATCCACTGTTCTATAACATAACATTTTGTAATGAATTGTCAACAAGATTTCTGTATTTTCAGGATATAATGATACAACGCTACAATAACACAAATTGGTCTCAGTCAAATTGGTGAGGTGATATTCTCTAGTATTTCAGTAGAATTTGAATAGTCTGATGCTTTCATTCAGTACTGTCTACTGTAATCTGTTGAAGGAGAAATTATTTACCCATCAGTTAATTTATAAAACTGTGCATTTACTTATTTAGAGTTTAATTTCTTCTCTCTGTTCTGATTCTCTCAAATCACTTAACTTTATTGCCACGATCATTTTAATAAGAAGTCTTTTAGTCATAGTATGTCATAATAAAATTATCAGAAACCAGAACATTTCAGGAGGAGGACACAATAAATTTACCCTCTACTAACCACTAAAAGCAGTCTTTCTTTTGGTAAACACTGATGCATCAGTTACTTGCACCTTTTATTTAGTCTCTGGTCCTAGTATTCTTTCAGATTCCTCTGTCACCAATATTCTTATACAAGCCAACATATTTGTTTGGCATTTTAATAAAATCTTACCCCTTGTCCTATTGTAATTGTATTATTTTCTAGGAATTTCTTCTACACTCTGTGGGGAAAAAAGGGGAAGGGAGCGGTGTTTTGGCTGCTTTATCCAATGAACATTGAGAAGAAACATTGGCCTTTCAGCATGTAGTTATGTCTGACTTTTGTCATATAGTTTGAATTTAAATGCATTTTTTGTCCTTCAGTTTTATTGTGAGGAGTCATTTCAATACTGTTTCTCTTCCATAATTAGTGGAGTTTTACTGGATTTTGATAGATAAGTATGTGCTTTGAAATGTTAATATAGTTCAATATTTATTTTCATTTTTTTAATATAACTTAAAAATGTATATAGGATATTTACTTATTTATGTATTTGCAAAGGAGGTAGTCACCTCCTGTTCTTATTGTTTCTTATAATAATGTTGATAAATTGAAAACTCCTTTGGTTTTTCAATATGTTCTTATCTACCTAAAGTAATTTGCAATCTGTTTCTGAAAACTGTACTTTCTGGAGAGGTGACATATCCTACCTAATTCTTTGGAACAGACTGAATTGGCTACATAAAAATTTATTCTATGCTTTCTAAACATTTTTGTTTAAACCACATTTGAATTTCACATATGGAAGATCATCATGTTAGATCTATTGGGGAAAATAAAACTGTTAAGCTGAGAAGTCTATTTTTATGACAAAAAGATGGAATCTGATACATAATGAAGGAAAGATGTGTGCAAGAAATGTACTGTTTACTGAGTCAACATAGCGACAGGGTGGGAATGAGCTTATTTCAATGTAATTTTAATCTAATTGTTCCTTTCAGTGGAATCAAATTCCTGAAATAATGTGATGCATCTGTGAAAAAGGCAAATCTAATCCTAAGATGCTCCAGGCAAAACATTTCCAAGACAAGTAAGGAAGTACTATTTCCATTGCATAAGGTCCTACTCTGAACTCATCTGGAAAACTGTAAAGTTCTAGTCAGCCGTATTCAAGAAAAAATTACCAAAATGGGAAGAGGTACACAGAAGTGCAACAAGGAACATCAGGGGAATGGAGAACCTGTACTTGCAGAGGATTCTGATAGAAGAGCATAGCTTGTTTGTATGAGCAAAATATAAAGTTTGAAAAGGGATATGATGACTATAATGGAATACATCATACTGGAAGGTCCTAGAAAAGGCAGGAGCTGTTAAAGCTAAATATCAGTGTTGACACAAACATAAATGGGAATGGACTGTCTGTACCTAAATTTAGCACAGATATTGCAAGCTTCCTGACCATCAGAATAAAAAAGTTCTGAAAAGTCTCTCAGATCAGAGAAAGAGGGCCAAAAATCTATTTTTAAGAGAGTGTTTAATCAGTATTATGAAGGAACTTTGCTGGACATATGTGATTGCAGGGTCTTAGTGTGTTGCCTGACTGCTAAATATGTTTGCCTGCATGATCATGGCATCATGCAAAAAGCCAAAATGCTAAAATAACTGTCAGTTTCAATGTCATATTTTGAGTGATTCTCTTTGAGGTACTCTGATTTTGAATGATTCTCTTTTGCTTACAACTGATGTATTTTGTGCTGGTTTTGACTCTGAAGAAATCTAAGAATATCTTTCACTTGCTTTCAGTGATCAACTATTTTTTTAAAACTCTCGTTCTAGTTGTAACTTATAAGATGTGCTCGTTTACCACCACTTGCCCCTGCAGGTTTTTTTCCCCTCTACCCATATGCTGAACTATGGGGAAGAATATAAAATTTCAGAAGAGGTGTGGACTTTCTTCAAGTGGACACATAGACTACCATTTTTGAAGGACAATGTTATGCTCAGTTTTAATCTCAAATTCATTGCATATTGAAATCCAGAAAGTGCATAACCAAGTAGCAGCCAAAGGGCAGGCTCATGAAAAAATATTGCATTTCCAATAGTGATAAGTATCCATTATTTCACACTGAAATCAGGATTATATTTTAGATACTGTCATTTTGTAGTGAGTAGCTGCTGGTTTAAATCTGTTTACTAAAAGACAAACCATGTGAGGCTTGAGATGTACTTGCAAGGTTTCCTCTATTGCCAACAATCTTCTGTTGCATAATCACATTGTCAGTAAAGTGGCAAGTAAGTGAGTAGGAAGGACCCATATGTTTAACAAATATTTTTAAGATTTTGTTTTAGAATAATTTCCAGTGCACTTTGTTCATCAACCAATAAAAACCACTCTTGGTAGAGAAACACAGATGAATTGTCTCTGTGTCAAGTGAATATCATAATCCATGCAATGATTATCTTCAGAATTGTTTAGAGACTTGCATTAGTGAATGCAGTGAATGTATCGGGTTTAAACTGAGTATCCTAGGCCTTTCACATACGCGTTACCAGAACAGGAACAGGGGGAGGTCAGCCTTCTGTTGTGTCTTTCTTTCTGTTCAGCATGCTGCAAAATACCAAGGAAACAGAGATTCCAGAGGCCAAACATACTGTTGATGTAGATATCAGATAAGAAGACAAAATCTGTCATATATTCTCAGCTGTTCTATAAAGCTCAGTGCCTGAGCTCAGTCAAATATCACAGGAATGCTTCATCCCTCAAAATCTTGCTTTCGTAAAATAGTTGAGGTATGTTCTGAAACTTCAGCAGAGAAAATGCAGATAACTGACTGAAATACAATACCTTGAATAGTTTCTGAGAAGTGCAAAGGCACAGGATAGGGAAAAGCCTAGAATACAAAAAAAAAAAAAAAAGAATACAACATAAATACTTTCAAGAAACTGCACCTTTTCTGGTACCGGTCACTCAATTCTGAGTGGACTAGAAGACACAGTGAACATAAGCCACACAACAGGAATCAGTTCCTTTCAACTCCACCAGCTTTCCAGTACTGCTTACATTCCATTAAATTATATCTTAATTCAAAATAGTATCTCTAAAGTATTAGTTCCTATCTCTGACCCACTATCCATTTCTGGTCCACCAGTAGTGTCCCGTCACTTGACAGTTTTGGCTGACTCATCTGCAGTCCGGGCCCTTAGGGTTACCCCTCAATCTGCAGGCTTCTGTCAGGTAGTTTATTTGTCAAAACAGAATTATTTCCATCTGACCTACTTAAACATTTCCAATTCATGTCTATAAAGCACCATGCCTTGAAACTAGTTCATTAACTTTATGTGCAGCAGTCACCAGATGCAATAGCAGCATTTATAATGAACAGAGGCGCCCAAAACATGGGTGAAAAATTTATATTCCGTTTCAATTTACGTATTATTCCTATTAACAAGAACAATCAGATCATCAGAGAGTGTCTGCTTCTCATACATCACAGCTGAGATTTAACTATATAAATAGAACTTACACTTTTGTAACAATTGTTGAGCACACTAACTGAAAAATGATAGCATGGGTATATGCATATCTGTGTGTGTGTGTCTATATATGCATATAAAATGTTGTTATTTTCAAACAGCAATTCTAAAAAATAGCACTTAAGTTCCTGAAATCTAAATGAATCATGTAGCTTTCAAAATTGTGCAACTATTTTTTTTGCTTTGCAGGGGACTTGTTATTTAGGGCAGTTGCCAGGGATTCAGTATTTTTTAAAAAACTTTCAGGCCAAATATCAACTTAGGATACTTTCTGAAGGTAATTTCTGAAAATAACGACCATGGCTGATAAAGCAGAGCAGTGTTCAAAGCAGTAACACATTCTAACATAGTGCATCCTTTCATAAAAATTTGGAAGGAGGTTCAGGAACTATTTGAGGAGAAGGCAGCAAAAAGCATTATCACTGAATTAAGTGAAAAATGTGTTTTGTCAGATATTTACAAACAAAAAAGTATTTTTGAATGTTTGTTCAAAACAAGAATGAAATCAGTCTTCAATGGACAGAGTGGATTTGTAGAGTTCAGGGATAAATTGCAACATGCCAGAATCACTCCTCTGTTTTCCCTTTGTGTTCCAGGTGAAAGTTCTTACAGACCCTGTTCCCTACCTAATCTCTTAACTGGTATTCTGTCTCCATCTTGCCTTTCAGTGCTGATGCTTTTGTTTCTTTCACCCACATCACCCTATCACAGATCACTCTTTTATCTGTAACACTCCACTTCTCTTTCACAGATTTCCATTATATTAAGCCAGTTCCTTGTCCAGCCGTTTCCTCCTGCTAATAACCTTTCTTTTCCTCTCAGAGACATTATCTTCCCAATCCTTCATTCTAGAATTCCTTCCTATGTCTCCTGAATTTATGCTCCTGGGCAAAAATAAATTAATTAATTAAGGTCAAAGTTTTTAAATCGTAGAACTTTAATGTCTATCTAAATGCATATTTTAAAAGCTATACTTGTTCACCAGACAGATTAGAGAGCCATAAATCTGTACATGCCTCTGTGAAATCACTTTATTTTTTCCAGTTAATCTAGCTTCAATATTCACAGTAACAGTAATGCCCCAAAATAAAACTCCACATATATATATATCATAGGTTTTTTTCTGTTGCCAAGTGGGGTGTCTCTTCTTAGGTTTTCTGCATTGTTTTTATCTCTTGCTTTAAATCAGATTAATTAAAATGCTTGTAAGGCTCATGCATTAGAATGCAAGAGAGAGAGCAACCACAAATACAGTGTAAAGCCTCCTCTAAAGATCATGTAAAACCAGACTTTGGGGTACTTCGTAAATTATGCCTACACTGAGGATGGCTGAAATTAATCTACTTCTAAATTAAATTGCAGTTAAATCACTCGAATCTTAACTCTTTCAAAAATTTCATTGCATCATCCCTACTCAAAATAATAATAAACTTTCCTAAGATGCAAACGGTCAGAGGGCCTACTGCTTTTTTCTTCTGTTCAAGCCTTAAGCAAAATAATACTGGAAAATTTTGTGTAGTTTCTTGCACTGAGATATATTGCACTCATTGCTTGCCCACAAAATGGCCATTCAGCAATGCCAACTGATATTAAACATTTTTGGGTTTTTTAATGTCATTCTGTATCTCAGATGACAAATGATTCTTAATGTGTGAACCTTTAGAAAACTGGACTTCATGAAATGAGAGCAGTTTTCCTTTAAGTGACATGAAAATGTCACTTCCCTACTCTCAGTGTGTTGGAGAGATGTAATGTAACATAGAAATGAGATCTGGGCCTTAAAACCAATTCTATTTCTATGGGATTCTAGAAATCTGAAACAAGTGTCAAGTACTTTGATAAAAAGCAGCATGAAAGAGCAAATCTTGGAAAGAAAATTTCAGCTAACAAAGGTGAAACTTTTAAAAAGTCAGCCTAAATTAGAAATGCAAGTGAGATGCAATAAAATATATCCTTAATAAATAACATTTTTTTAAATGGTCTACTAGCAAATTATAAACTTTTTTCCTTGATAGATCTTTAAATGAAGTTCCTAAATAATGTCCATGCCTCACTCTTAGGAAAAAAGTAACACAACAGCCAATAGCAAAATTCTATTCACTTTAACAGGGTCAGAATTACAAGTTTATTCACAGCTTTTTTATAAGCACCTGCTAATTATGTTTCATTGAGATGTTTAATCTTTATTTGCTGCTTCCTAGATGGGAGCTCATCTACCTGATAACTTGATTTTTTTCTGACAGTATCCTGTGTCTTGGAATATTTCTATGAAATGAGGTTGAGGTATAGTTGCATACTTTAACGTATGAAGCAGCACAGATCTTAATGCATCTTTAAGTTCTCAAACATTTTAAATTCATTCAATATTAGTATTTTTTTTCTGACACAATTTCCTCAGAATTGCTAATCCTGAAAATTATCTGTATCATCTGTTCTCACCTTAACAAAGACATATCTTTTTCTGCCCAACTTTTGAATTCTTCAACTTATCTCCAAGAAATTGCACTGCAGTGCAGTCTAAGAATAAATTGCATCATAATAAATTAAAAATAAGCCCCTGCTACAATAATACACTGGAATTTTAACCATCTTTTTATTATAATAGCAAAGAAAATCACATTTTAGCTATTACTGAATGCAAATATTTTGTACAGCTTTCAAATACTTGCTTCATAGTAATCATGCCACGTGAAAATAGCAGTACATCATGGTATTTACTCAAAACATTGAAAAGAGCCAGCTGGTCAATTAGAGACAAATGCCATTGATATTTCAGTATAAAAAATATGTTATTCAGCCCAGAATCTCTAACTTGGAACATGTTAATAAGCCTTCCAAAATGTACAGGAAGAAAAAAAGGAATTATGTGTAAATACTATTTTCTCTAAGACTTTTTTCCTAGGCACGTTCTTTGAAACTGTTTTCTCTGGATATTCCAAAGAGAAGCAAAGCCCTTCCTATCTCTATGAAACAACTATAAGGCTAGAAACTGATTCCTATGATTTTTACGTTATTCTTTTCGTTGTCTGCTTGAAAAAGGAAATCTGCTACCCCGTTTGGTACACAGATAATCCTTTCTATGTAGTGATGAAGCCTTGTCGTGATCAAGATGAGCAATGGTCTGTACTTAAAAAATCATGACTGACCTCTCAGCCACACTGTTAAAGACCATGCAAAGATTAACGTTGTCAAATGGAATTCAGCTGTTGTGCATGTGTTATTCCAACTGATGCAGGTATGGTGACAGATGCACCTCTGCAGATCTGATTTACATTTCCGTTCAGCACTGCAATACCCAACTGCCTTAATTTAAAAGCATACATAAATTTGTCCTTATAAACTGAAAGGATGCGAAAGGGACAGGGATGAGAGCATCACACTGACATCTATTTGTAATGAAACCAAAGGATTGAAGTTCACCATTCTGGAAGTGAAAGATTAATTTCCTCCCCCTGCATTTTTTGTTTGAACCTATCTAGGGAGAACTTAAAGAGTGAGATAATACTAACCCCATGAAATGTGTTACCATGCTCTTAGAAAATAAGAGAAAAACTTTTTGTCATGTCATTTTCTGGCTGCAACCTCTGTTTAGCTCTTGTTGGGATGATAAGGTGCTGTTGCTTCTGCTGCTACTGCAACTGAGAATTGTTATCACCATCTGAGTTGCGTTTCTGGGATCCATGATGAATCCAAGTCATTTTTCCACTGGGTGGAAAACTTTGTTGCTCTATAGGGAGTGTCAATCCCACGTAAGGATGAGTATACAGAAAAAATAAATGTGTGCTTCATTGTCTGTAACTCTACCATGGTCTTACTGGGGTTTGGTTACATCCCCATCCCACTCCCTGAAAGGATGGAGCCAAGTGCAGCTCAATATTGCTGGAGACAGCACTTATGCTCTGATAGGTGGCATGTTCCCTTACTTGAGCACCGAAGTCTTGCAGAGTCATGACTGCAGTGAGCCAACTGGCTACAAGATGGAGAAGCCTGAAGGACTTTCCACATGCCAGTGTATTGAAAAAGCATTTCATCCTTCAAGACCTTGTATGAACTGTGCATGGAAGCTGCTTCAGCTTTCCCTGCAGGACTGGGCTCTCCAGCACTGTGGAGCCCAGCCTGGCTCCACTCTCATGTCCACCCATGGCTCACAGCATGTCACACACCCAGCTTGGCAGAGGCATCTCAACCACTGTTACATCCTAGTTTTCTCTCCTTGCTTGGAAAGCATGTTAGACTACTACTTACTATCTTTATCTCTTCCATCCAGTCTTCCGGCAGACAATGTGCTTTTTTTTCACACCTACAGTTTACCCTTTTAAAAGCACTTGTCCTAGTGTCATGTTGTTTCCTGAATTTTTGCCTGTATCTCAGGGTACATACTCTGCAGAGGCCAGGAGCCTGGAACAGACCATGAATTCCTTTCCTAATAGGAAGAGTCAAAGCTACCATTGATACCACTTTTCATGTATAATGCCTTCAGGAGTTGGGATTCAGCCCTGCCTGCCTTCTCTCAACCCAAAATATTAGTACTGGGACTGATGAACTACACAAACATATGCTGAACTTGATGAAACATTCATCAATTTTAGATTCTACTTGTTAAAGAAAAAAAACCAAAACAAAAACCAAAACAAAACAAAACAAAAAAACAAAAACCAAAAACAAACAGTAAGGGACAACAGCATTTCCTTACAAAATTATTCAAATCATCAAACCAAAATTTATCAACAACAGAGGTACAGCCACCAATTTTCCAGACCCCAACCACATTTCTGATATTGGCCTTGGTGACCGCAGCACTGTAGCACTGGGGAGGTGAGCTTCAGTACAGCCTTCTCAACATGGTGGGCCTCAGCACAGTAACCTTTACCAGTAGCGAGACAGAAGAAGTTATTACTTACCTTGATCACAGGCGTTGCAAATGCAAAAGGTTCTGGAAAAGGGTGATGGGTCAAACACCTACCACAGAAGATGTCAGTCCCAAATTTGTTCTTAATTCAGGAACAGCTGTTCTAAAAAAATATTCAGTGCGTCACCTCAGTGTTCTTGCTTATGCTCCTGGCAATGGTCTTGGTTCCAGTAGATGAATTCCACTCTACTGTAAAAGCTTCTCCTCTTCCTTCCTTTTCTCTCCAGTACACAGGGTATTGCACAACGCCGGACTTCTAGTCTGGAAGTGGCTGACACTGGTGACTTTTCTTTGGGAGGAGATGTAAAAAAGGCTTGCTCTTCCTGACCAATATCTGGAAAAACAGAAGAGTGCACCCATCCCTTCACCCACCTTTACCTCACCTGCTTCTATTGCAAAGCCAAAGCTCACAGCCTCTGTATGAAGAGGTTTGGATTGCACTTCTTCCCTTGAATTTTTGTGTCCCAGTGAATATTCACTATTTATTGCTAATATATAGTGTGAATTTGTGGTGGCTTACTGTTGAGAAAAAATGGTGATGTGAGAGTCTGGCATGTCAACTGCTATTCTTAAAGCAAAAGAGTTGATGTTGTGTTATCACTATGTAGCAGAGTAATTTCTTTTGGGTACATCTATATGCTGAAGACCAGCTGCCTGTATTTTGTCAGTGTAGCACTGACAAAGATGGTTCCTTTATGGAGACTTGCCTCTCATCATCCTGAGCAGTTTGTGGGTTTAGCTGTGGAGATTTTCTGTATTTGCTAGGCCAGTTTCCAGCTCAGCAAGGAGTCCCGCTTCCTCTCCTGAGAGCCAGCAGTCTGGCTGAGTTCTGGGCGAGTTTGGGTTGCCAGGGACATCTGGATGTCATCTGGTCCCTCTCACTGCTCAGAACGGGCAGCTTAGATCAGGTTCCCGAAAGGGCATTCAAGGGCCTTGACCTGCCTCGCTTGGCATTCTCCTGACATGGAGAGCCCAGCATTCAGTCCCACTGATGGGTGAGACAGAGACATCACAAGGAGTGAGTTGTGGCTTTTCTTTAATGTTTTTTTTCCCGTAATTTTATTTGAGATATTCTATGCTGAAAGTCTGAATAATGTGGAGGGTCTTACACCCCTTTAAAAAAGTCCTCGTATATTCTGCATATGAGGAGAAGAAATAATGCTACATATCTATATATATATTCTATATGTAATACATATTTGTATATATTAATATTTATTGGCATGGAAAATTGTTTTGAATTGTCCTTTTATTTGCATTAATTTTTTAAATTGCAATTCTTTTACAGTAGCTATCATAAATGGTCAATTAGAATAACTAATGAAAAAACAAGCTACCAGATAGCAAAGCAATGCGAATATAAATTGCAATATTAAATTTCAATTAACATTTAAATTTGTTATAATATCTATTATTTTGACTACCAAATAATTTCCAGTTATAAGCTCAAGTTCTAGTCATAAATAATTGTACCTGAAAAGACATATATGTCTTTTAGGAAAAAAAAAATAAGCATACAACAATCCTATATTGAGTAAATAGTGGGGAAAAAACCCAAACAAGAGTGGAAAACACATAAAATAGAGAAATGTTTTTAAATGTATGTATTTTTTGATTTTATAAAAAACTTGAAATCCTGATGCTTTTTTTAAAATTCCCAAGAAAAACATTTTTACAAATAGTATTTACTTTATGCATATCATGTATAATATATGTTCAATATGGTATATGTATGTAATAAATGTGTACATAGGTATAGTGTGTATCTTACATATGTGCTATAGATACGTCCTGTGTGATAGAACATATATGTTTAAATACACATATATATCCTCTCTGTGTGTATGTTTAAATATCAGAGTCCTGCAGAGTACAAATTTTTACCTTTCATCATTTTAAAAACAGTAATTTGATTAGCAAAATTCAAGTCACTATCATGCATTTTTGTTGGTATCCACTTGAAAGAAAGTTTATTTCTGGTAAATCGTTACCTGTGGCACTTTGGATTGAAGTGAAAGTTTTTTCCCAGTCTTCTCGGAAATTTATTATTGCAGCAATTTCTGAAGTAATGTCATATCCACATAGGACTGGAGACACAGGTATTGTCTCGAATATCAAATACATATCTATTTTTAAAATCATAATCCAAGTCTTTTTGTGGCATGCTCTGACAATGGTCTTTGGGCCCCAAACAATTTAGAGCATGTAGCTGAACCTCTTCAAATTCTCAGTTCACATCAAGCAATTAAAAGAAATGATTAATAGATGAAATCTGATGAGATTTCTTTTTTTTTAGAATGCAGCCATTCAGAAAGTGGCAGCAAAAGCAGTCAGACTGAACAGAACTTCAAGATCAGGATGCCTGCAATACAAAAATACAGCTAAACTTCACACTGTGGTTTCCTTTCACTTTGTTTCTTACTCGGATTCTGTAATTCAGAATAAATGAAACTTAGATTGCAGTAGCTAAATCTCTACCTTTCATAAGAAAATCATGGAAAAGCTATGAGATTTTAAAAAAATCAAGGCAGAAAATCAATCATCAGGAGATACACGTGCTTACAAAAGTTTTAACCGAGTCAGGATGGCAAGACAATGGCCAGGGAGAGAGAACATGAACTACAAGGCAGTTTCAGGAGGCATGCAATTTTCCTGAGCCATTAATATGATCTACCTTCCCTATTTTTGCTACTTCAGTCACATTTTTCACGATTAACATCACCTCATCACTTTGCTCAGATAATATGGCTGCAGCAGGTGGGATTCAGTAGACTAGAAAGCTCTTTAATGTTAATTGGTCAAAAATGAAGTATGTAAATCACCATGACTTCTATTCCTTCAAGAATAAAGCAGAACATAAGTTACCTGTTTTCCAATTTTGTATGCCAGTAAGCTGATATTTTGCTTCACTTAATTTATGATTTGTTTCTTGATTATGGACCTTTGAAAAGGGCTATGAATGTGTGTGAAACAAATGGATTATCTTGGAAAGAAAGATGCATTCTGCTCTGGAGAAGAAAAAAAAAAGATCAAAACAAAAAAGCTGTATTGAGCTAGCTCTGCAATAATTTGGGGCAGGGTAGGCATCTGAGCATAATGTACAGACTAAACCCACTGCTCAAGCATATCGTGCCCACATTTCCTGCTTTCCCTTCCCTTCTGTTCGGTTTTTACATAGATGATAAAACCTCCTACACTCATGACTGTGCCACTTAGGTCTGGGATTTCCCTTCAGTCCCAAGTTTGTCACCACTTTCAGCATGGAATTCTTAGACTTTTCCAGAAATTGGGAGTTAGGAATCTAACTCGTAAGGTTTACTAGGCAGCTTCCTCCATCCCTCCCCCTCTGTCTTGCCACCCCCTCCCATACACATACCCACAGACGCAAGTAGGAACAATCCCTTTACAGTGCGATGAGCTTCTAGCTCCCGTAGGTGAAATCAGTGGTTCAGTACTTGCTTTGCTGGGTTGTCGTAGAGGTGCAACTCTCTTCCTTTTTGTCATTTTCTTCACCCATTTGCTATCTTTTAACTGAGGCTTCTGAGCATCCTACAGTATCCTTCTCCAGATGTTTCTGTTATTGAGAGTAGGACTGGTTATTGAGTAATGTTCTATGTTCACAGGCGAACACTTCCCAAGAAGCCTGCAAGTGGCTAATGCACACAGCAGCAGTGTTAGCAGTGCAAGGTGTAAATGTCAGTCAGCTCAGCAGTTTCTGGTCAGCTTAAACTGGGGACTGCAAAGGTAGTTCTGCTATGAAACTACCAAGTGTCTGCAAAACTTTCAAGCTTTTACTGGCAAAGTTCAGCTTCTTGTGCCCACCCACACAACACCAATGTATTCAAAATGAAGCTATTGACACAATTGCAAATCATTTCAAAGTCAAAGGAGTTACCTTGAATAAGACTCAACCTTATTTTGTGGTACTTCAGGATTTAATCAACAAGATTTTCTGACTCAGTAAAATCAGCAGAAAATAAACCATCAGGGTTAGCCCCTGTGAGAAAACTATTAACCTTTGTTTAAATGCACACCGATTCAGGACTTAAAGTGGTAAACAGGAGTTACAAGCGATTGCTGTGAGGATTAAAGAGTGGAAGCTTAGCAGTCATTCTCTACATTTAGAAAAAGTAATTTCCATTGTAAGTTCATTCAGTACTAATTGTGGGAGCAGTTACTCAGGCTTCAGTGATGTAGAAATGAATGAAAAAGGTTTATGAAAAGCTACATTTCATTTATCTTGGAGCCAGAAGGAAAATGTCGAAGAACCAAATTACTGAATTTTTAAAATTAGTAAATTTGTTTTAATATTTCAGTTTTGGTTGCTGTAATTTTTCCCAGGATTTATGGCTAACTGATCACAAACCTTAGAGACATAAGCAGAAAAAATCAAATATTTCTCTGGGCATGTTATACACGTGCAGTCCAGTGCAAACATTGGTACAGGAAACCGACGTGTTCAGCATTTCTTTTTTCTTTGGGGTTTTAGAATCTGTGTCAACACTTCCCTCCTATTAAAGTGTATCATTGTTATTTTCAGTCTATGCTTTCATGAGTACTAGGAAAAACAAAATAAATCTTTGTTTCCTTAAATAGAAACTTTACTGCCCTAATCATTTGAGTTGCTAAATTAATTGTTAAATAAACTTATATAATTACATCTTGGGATAAGCAAATTTGTCAAAGGATATTGGTTGTGTTTGGAGTGCTTTTCCAGAAGGACATCGCAATGTCTTGGAAAAAGCATACCTATTCTCATTACAGTGAAAAAAAAAGTACTAGGATGAAATAGTTAACCTGTAAAGACAAAGAGACCTGATGAAATTTTAGAAATGTAGGACTCTGCTCACCAGTACAAGCAGGAGAGCATTTTGTTGACAAAGGTTGTCCTCAAGAGTCTATTCCAGTTGAAATCAGAGCTCTGAATTTCTCCACTGGAAATTATAGACGTTGTGAATTCCTCATGCACTGACTGAAGTAATTTATTAAGCATTTACCAATGACCTTGGCTCAAACAATCCAGACTTCTTAGGGATGAAAGTTTAAATTTATGACAGCAGTCTTAGTTACCAGAACTAGAGGGATCATCCCATTTAAAAGCTGTCATAAGCACCATTCCCCAAATTTGCTGTTTAGGAGAGTGCCTAATGATGCAGGTTGATGAATTAAAGCCTATATTTTATCACTAGAATTTTTCAAATATTCTCTTCAGGACCCCATGTACAAATTTTATTTAGTATCACGGTCAGTTTTTTTTCCGCTGAAATAGCATTACTGTTGATTCCAGCTAGCTTTTGGATGTGATTAATACTTTTGTCAAAAGCAATGAATCCAAAGTACTGGTGTTTCTGAGGTGATTCTGATACATCCAGGAATCAGACATCCCATTTAAAGGAAGGAAAAGAAAATTTCTGCCGGGATGTATTGGGTTTGCATGGCAAGGATTTGGTAGCAGGGCAGGGGCTACAGGGGCGACTTCTGCGGGAAGCTGCCAGAAGCTTCCCCCATGGCCGACAGAGCCAACGCCAGCCGGCTCCAAGGCAGACCCGCTGCTGGCCAAGGCCGAGCCCATCAGAGACAGTGATAGCGCCTCTGGGATAACGTAGTTAAGAAAGGAAAATAAAACCCTACACCATTGCAGCTGGAGAGAGGGGTGAGAACGTGTGAGAGGCGCAGCCCCGCAGGCCCCAGGCCGGTGCGGCAGGAGGGCAGGAGGGGCTCCAGGCGCCAGAGCAGAGATTCCCCCGCAGCCCCGGGTGCAGCCCACGGTGAGGCC
>NW_009259316.1:921992-1010427 GCF_000687185.1 Egretta garzetta | reverse complement strand
CTCGGGGGGAGGAGGTAGACAAAATTGGGGGTGAAACTGAGCCTGGGAAGAAGGGAGGGGTGGGGGGAAAGTGTTCTAAGATTCAGGTGGGGTTTTTTTAATCCTCTCCTACTCTGATTTGACTGGTACTAAATTAAACTGATTTTACCAATCTGAGCCTGTTTTGCCCATGACTGTAATTGCTGAGTGATCTCTCCCTGTCCTTATATCGACCCACGAGCCTTTCGTTATGTTTTCTCTCCCCTGTTGAGTTGAAGAGGGGAGTGATGGAGCGGCTTGGTGGCACCTGGTGTCCAGCCAAGGTTAACCCATCACACTGGAGCATGGTAGGCTTGAGAAAACAAGAAGATTGAACATGTAGCCAAGCATTACTGCAGAGTGAGGAGAAAATCAGAAAATACTCAAATTTCTTTTGAAACATTTGGTCCACAATAGCTCATGATCAAATCTTTCCTCTGAAAATTTCAATGCCTTTTAAATTTAGGTGAGATAGAAATAATAAGGACTTCATGCAATACTTTCAATTCGGGTTAAAATAAAAAAGTTTAAAAGTGCTCATTTTTCATTATTAAAAAAGTAATTCCACTCCAACTTTTAAGTCTAAACTTTTCCCCCTTATTCTCTAGCTATACAGGTGAACATATCTGTAAATCAGTACTCATTAACGCTGACAATTAGAACTGAAAGTCACTTGCACAATGGGCATATTTTCTTCTCAGCCAAGAGGGCAGATTGACTAATTTTATCGTCATGTCACATGACAGTGCTGCTGGACCCAAGATTATATGAGCAGCTGCCTGCTCCGAATGGAGACAACCAAAAGGAATTTTAACTTCCTCCATTGACTTCTAGGGGGTGATTAACTCAAGTGGTTTACAAGTGGATTGGTATTTCACTATTCCTGGAGATTCAGTCAAAGACAATATGTACTGTGTGATGTCATTGTTTATCTACCTAAGCGCTTAAAAATTGATGTAATTTCGATAAGCAATTCAGAAGCTTCCTTTTACCTTTCGTACTACCATTCTGTCCCAAGGGCAGGATATACACTGTTTTTTTAACACACTACTGGCATGAGATTTTTTTTTCCAACTAATTCAACAGTTTGGACTTTTCAGACTGTGATTCAATAAAGCTCTAAAAATATTCCTGAACAGATTTCACTAAATCATATACATGTTCAGTTATGTCTGTTAGTCCCAGTCATCTGTTAGCTATGAATGAATATATTTTGATAGAAAAAAAAATCTTTAAAGCTAGAAAGACATTATAGGATTTCTCTTGGAAAATAAAATTTACTCTGACAGCTATTTCCTAAAACAGCAATGAGAAAAAATAAATTAGAATTAGAATGCTGAGCTCTTACAGTTGGCATTGTTGCTCTGACACACAGAAAGGCCCCTGAGATTAATTATCGGCTGTAAAATATCACTGTGTTACTTTGTGCTCCTTTTGTTCCTTAAATAACTGGGTTTAAAGACATAGTAACTGACCAGATTTTTTTTAGGTAACTAGGCAGCTCCGTGTAGTATCCTTCAGTTAATTTGGTAGCTTGTCTTTAGAAATTCACTTGTAAATACTTGTCCTTTAAGCTTACTGAAGTGCACTTTTTTGGATTAACAGCTCAAACCCGTGGATACTCACTGTAAGCCAAATTACCATAACTGTATTATCCCCTTATAGCATGAGTCACCAAAGCATGTGCCATTCATGTGGAGTCCAAATTATTCTGTCAGGCATTCAAATTCAAAATATCTGAACTTTGGTTTGCTGTATTTTGTATTATCTTTTGAATCCATCAATCTTGCTAGGTGTTTCCTCTGTCTATTTAATTTTTTTAGTTATTGAGTTATTCTACATAAATTATTAATACAGTAATTTTGCTATGGAAATTCAGACAAAGGGCATACCAGGGATGATAAAAAGAGTATCTGGCTTTGGGCATTGGCAATGGGAATTGAAATCTTTTCTTTGCTAGGACACTGACGTAAGTCATGTGCAACATAGTCAGGAAAATATTTTGATCCAGAATTGTCCTGGATGCGAAACGTTCCTAAATCTGTGGAAAGTCCCATTTTCTAGAAAGTAATTCTGCCTAACCGTAGGACAAACACTACATTTTGTGGTCAAGTTCATCCCTGGCATTATGGAGAAGAGGGAAAGAAAGAGAGAAAGATTTTTTGAGTCCTTCGCTGAATGCTGCTCAGTTGAACCTGGGGATAGAGCACAACAATATTTGTAACAGCATGATATAGTAAGCTTATTAAGCAGCTCAGAATATGCTACTATTAATATTTATTCTTTCAAATAAATGTGGAGCTTTTTCTGCTGTATAAAGGGATTCTACAGTATAAACAGATTCTTCTTGCAGTTCTTTGGTTCTACCTGGAAAAGAAATGTAGCAATCTCCTGGGGATTTCTTTGAATTTAAAGAAAGCCCTAAGGTTTCCTTTGAAGGGGGATTCCTGGAGACTGGCTGTTATTCAGTGAATTTCAGAGTGCAGGGTTTAAACTGACAGACACAATCCTGTTAAAAGGGGGGCTGTTAACTTGCATCCTTTCCCTGCACAGATCATGGTCCAATAGATAACTGATTGAATGTTTTTACTTTAGATGTTTCATATATTGCAACTGTAGTTAGTCTGGCAGGTTTAGGTGCCCAGTTAATATCAGCAGAACATTTCATTAATTTCCATATGTGCTTAGGTTCCATATTTTAATCCTATTCATTTATTTTTGTATTCTGATGGTAATTGTGCTAGGGATCCCTCTAAGATGTGAGTAAAAAATACTGTTGTTTTTCTCTTAATGATGATAGCACCAGTGTATCCAAAAGTGTAATATTATCTATACTTTACTGAGAATGATCAAAGAACAAGTTCTGAAACAAAAAGAATTGTTTCATAAAAATGTTGTACCTTGCATATTTTGAATACTGAATGCAGAAGAATTTCTTACAGTCTTGAAGAACAGCAGGCCAAAGTCTGTAGCCTTGATAAGGTAGATATTTCACTGTCTTATCAGAGTGCCTCTGAGTAAATAATTCACAGTTTTCAAGGAATAATCCCATGGGCCTTCAGTAGCACAGTAAATATTTACTCTTGTCTTTAGAAACTATGTTGCACTGGCTAAGCAGGGAAGGTTGCCTCATGGGAGGGATGATAGTGAGGGATCAGGAGGAAATTGTGCAGTGCAGATCCTCAGAAGTTCTTGATGAAGAGGGTGGGTAACAAGGTTATGAAATCTGCAGTGAAAAAATCACCCTCATGACAATCCAGACTAAAACTGACTCTGAAGAACTGCATCAGGATTGTATGATGCTGAATAAAAATTGTAAATTAAATTCTATATCCACATAAGAAAACTAAAATACGGGAGCACAGACAACACCGTACATAGACCATTATGGTTCAAAAGTAGCTATCACTTCTTAAGAAGATCTTAATCATTGTAGATATCACCTCACTGCTCACAGGTTGTTCAAAATCATTACAGAGAACAAAACAAAAAATAGTGATATCCCACTGCATAAATTCATTGCTACCTCTTATGGTGCACTGCTTGCAGGTCCTGATTGCCTAACTTCCCAGGACTACAGAGGAGATAACAAGAGAGGTCAGAAGTATACAATGCTTTCTGCAGAAGAGAAGAAACCAACTGCAATGCCTCAGTCTGAACAGCAGAAAACTGAGGGTTATCACAAAATTGTGAAAAGTGTAGAGAAAGTAAGGAATAATTATTCACTTTCTGCTTAGATGGTCCTTAAACCATTGAATAACAGAAGCTATCAAGTCATACCAAAAGGATGACTGAGTTACATTTTTCTCCTTTTCTTAAACTCTGATAAAACCAGGATGTGCTACTTGGACCTTTGATGTGAGAGTATCATGATACTTCCCACCAGCTGCAATCTATCAGGATAAACCCGCTCCAGCATGGGCTATCCACAGGCCATGTTCCTTCAGGGAATACCCACCTGCACAGTGGGGTTCTCCAGGGGCTGCAGTGTGGATACTGGCTCCACCATGCGTCCTTTCCAGTGGCTGCAGGGAAACACCTACTCCACTAGGGTCTCTGCAGGTGCCACAGGGGAATCTCTGCTGGGGGGCCTGGAGCACGTCCTCCCCTCCTTCTGCTCTGTTCTCAGGGTTCACAGGGCTGTTTCTTACACTTTTTCCCTCACCCTTGATTGCATCTCCTCACTGAGGCTGTCCCTGTAGCCTGCCACTGCTACCAAAACCTTGACACCTGCACTCAACACAATTATTTATTTTTCAAGTACCTGAGGTCAGAATTGTTTAAAAACATTCCTTACATACTTTGCATTGGATCATGTGGCTGAAAAGTTCATAGCTTACAATTTTTAAGTCATGAAAACTTTGTAACTCAATACAGAAATCTTCAAGTTTGCTTTCTGTGAGCCATGAATAATCCATGCCTCTTAAAAAGTACTACATAGTGCTTTACAGATTCCCCGCCCCCTTTGCTATACCCACCTTTTTTGACTGTATTTGTTTGTTATTTTGTTGGCCCAAAATTTTTAGCTTCTCAGCAACGTGGAATGTTCTTTTTAAATATTCCCTCCCATCTGCATGACATAGTCCAATCTCATGTTTTATTGAGCAGTTATGTCAACTGAGCAATAACAGCACAGAATAAAGTAGCTAAAAGATACTCGGATATTATTTGTCAACCTTTCTTCTCTGTATCGACCATATTATGTTCTTTAGCTGACATGGTAAAATACAGTAAGTCTTTACAATTGTTTAAATGGTAAAAATGCCAGAGTCCTGGCTTCTGTTGAAGACATGATGTTTTTTCTACAGATTTCTCTTAAGCCACAATTTCAATCTATATATGTTCTTCAGAGATATAACCATCTCTTTAATGAATTTTTGGTGACAAATGGCACTCAATTTTTTTCAGATTTTGAAAAAAAATTCTAAAAATGCATATTCACATAGAAGGCTTCACTAGAGCTTCTAAATTCCTCCAGCGTTTCATTCATTCTTTCAGAGCAGATGTGTCTAAATACTGTCTAGATATTCAAGGACCGATTGCAAATCAGAAGAAAAGTTAAGTCCTTTCACTAGTTATTCATATCAGTGATATGAAGGTTTCAGTAGCCCACAGTTCCATATAAAGCCTCTGATTATTTCAAGCAATAAACCAATTAATACACTCAGATTATTCGTGAATAATGTATGAGAAGAAAAATAGAAAGCATTACTCTCTTTGAAGAGCTTGCTTGCTCTAGTCAAAGATCTTTTTTAAAGATCAGTTACTGTACATCAAGACTTTTTTAGATCAAATACCACCATCAGCTACATGAAGCTCTCCAGTAAGGGCTAGAGCTAGTAAATTAGAGCAGTGAACAGTCTGATCAAGATATCTTTGATGGAAATTCAACATCTTCTTGGTGTTGTGCAACACTGGATTAGAGAAAAACACTAACTGAATATAGCTTGGACTCCAGCACTGGTGTACAATCAGAGGTTTTTTACATTGCACTTTTTGTGTTTTCTTTCTCAGAGTCTTAGGCAGCTCTCAGATGATCAGGAACAGCTCAGTGCAGAGCTGATCTTGCATCTCACCAGTACTAAGTGAGCCTCTTATATACCATATTTCAGGAAAGGCCAACCTGAAAGACATGCTGTGATTTCTTGTTTTACCATAATGCATAACATATGCCCCCTTTGTTGTTTCTAGCTTCCTTTATTGACAGTTTTAATTTCAGTGCAGTTTTTGACAAAATGAAAGTCATATTTTATATTCATTACGTGCTAGAGCTATGACAATTTAGAACCACAAAAGAAGCATCTGGCAAATAAAGATCAACTAGGAAACTGGTATTACCCCTACATGGCAAGAAAGTAACGTGCACAACTGAGTTGCCCAGTCAGGACACAGATTTTCTATCTGAAAAGGACATATCATAATGTAAGAACGGCTTTTATCCAGCTCACAGATACCAACATCTGTTACACAGCAAAGACTGAATTTTTTCTCTGCAATCAGGCTTGATTTTCTCCAACTTCTTCTTGGGGAGGGAACAAAAAAATTAATAGTTTTCTCTTTTTTGCTTCTATAACTTCTGTGGCTCTTGAATACTTTTGGGACAAAAGTGTTTTGAGATTTATGTACCTGGTCCATTCTCAAGTTCTGTGGAAGTTCTGCTATTTTCTGATACTTTTACAAAAGTTTAAAAAAGGTACAGCTATGAAATATATCACTACAAGCACCAATCTTCTTTAACTTTTCATTTAACTCTATCTGAATTCTGTACCAGTTCAGAGAAATCCTGAATGTTTGATTTTTTTTCTAAAATTGTTTGTTGATTCAGTGAAATTATTATCTATGTGCTCATTCCTTAACATATGGGGTCTCTCACTGGAGCTGAAACAACCACCTCTTTCTGAATCAGCATCTTCTTCTGGAAGGTAGAGATTGAAAACACAGAATAATTCATGTTGGAAGGGACTTTAGGAGGTCATATATTCCAAACCTCTGCTTATGGAAGTGATAGAGTAATAAGTGATAGAAACTTCCTGTATTCTGAGGACTCTTTGACCTAAACCCTGTATTGGTTTCAGTGTTGTTCTTGACATTTTGAGAGTTCCACACCTATTTCAGGAAAAGTCACAAATTAAAGTTGTTTAATTTCTTTTCTTCAACATCATCCGAACTACTGTCATGTTTAGTGGCAACTTTTTAAAGTGGAGTATCAGCTGGTTATTTCTTGCTGAAGAAAGCCAAAGGATGTTCAAAAATTTCTGTCTTTTGGGAATAGCAGTGTTAGGTTAATGGTTGAACTTGATGATCTTAAAGGTCTTTTCCAACTTAAACGATTCTATGATTCTAAGTTTCTCAGGTATCTAGGTTCTTGTTTGATGAAATCTGATTATTATGTGCCATATGGAAAATGAGAATGTTACTATACACTCCTGGATTTGTGCCCAGTGTTCTCCAATGTTTAAAAATCTCCTAACTGCTCATTTTTAAAGATTCATTAGTATTTTCCTTAGATGACAGAAGAACTATTTCAAACTATGACATGCTTTTTAATTCCTACAAATAATATGAAAAATGTACTCAGAAAAAAAAGGAAATTACACACATTAAAAATAAATGAGATTAGAGTAACACAGAAAATAAATTCTTTCTCTACTGCGCACATATCTGCACACATACCTTCCTAAAGCACAATCAAAAATTTCAGAGCCTAATGAAAATGGAAATTAATTTAGATGTATAGAAATAATGTTGTGCCACTGCAATTAATTTTTTTTTCAAATATTCATTTCAGAATCTATCATACTACACAGCTGCTGAATAACTTCCAGAGCTTCTCTGACTTCTTTTCACTGGCCTGCTCCTTCTAGTTAGACTATAAGCCAAAGCTGGCCCTATTCTGAACTTCTTTCTCTTCCTTCCCTATAGAAATTAATTTAGATGTATAGAAATAATGTTGTGCAACTGCAATTAATTTTTTTTTTCAAATATTCATTTCAGAATCTATCATACTACACAGCTGCTGAATAACTTCCAGAGCTTCTCTGACTTCTTTTCACTGGCCTGCTCCTTCTAGTTAGACTATAAGCCAAAGCTGGCCCTATTCTGAACTTCTTTCTCTTCCTTCCCTCTCCATCCACCCTCAAAGTCCAGCAGGGTCACTAGGAACTTCTGGGAAAAAAAGCTAAATTTCATCATAATGCCTAGACTACGTCAAAGACCTCCCCAAACTCTGGTGAGAGAGAGTAGTGCAAGCTACGCTGCCAAGTACAGGAAAGCTTCCAGAGGGAGACAATGAGAACAATGCAAGACTTTGGCTAAAGCAGGGATTGAAAGCATAGGAAAGAGAAGAGAAAAGAATTACAAATCTCAGAGCTAACCTATTTCCTTACCTCTTCTATTATAGTCCTTGTGGAGCATCTCTGTAAAGGGTGATAGAAGCATTTGATGGATCTTTGTAGGATCCATGGGATTTTGACAGCAAAATGACAACAAGAAAAAAAATTATGAACTACGGGAAACTTTTTTAGTATTAAATTACAAGATAAGTAAAGAGGTATTGTGGAAATGGAGCCTTGAGCTATGAGAATATTAGTAAACCAAACAGTGGCCTTTTATGTCACTAGGCTCCCTATGAGTTTACCCACATGAACCTCTCTGCAAAGCACATTATTTTGCAGTGAGGATATCTGGCAGCAGCACACTTTGTCTCAGAGCGCAATGATGTATTGACAGAGCAGTGATGTTGAAAGCCAGTAAAGCTTTGCACTGCTACTCTTCCCTTGGGAAGCTAGAAGCAGTTCCAGACATGTTTTGCAAACTGAGTCAGTACTCATCGACAGTTATTTCCACTTTGTTCTGCATTGTCTGAGCCCTCTATAAGTTCTGTCTCATTTTGCTGAAATAATGACCTTTAAGGATATGACTTCTTAAAAGTAACTCACATGTTGCTTTTATCTGTTCCCGGTTTATATCTACATTGCTAACCCAGCACACAATATCTTTGCCTAATGTATGTATAAGTTCAGAACAACATGTGTACATTTTTGTGAAATAATCTAATTCACACAGTCCTTGCTTATTTATTGAAATGAGACATTATTTCAACCTGTTTACCAGAATAATTGTAGCAGTCCTTATTACATGTACCTGAATATTAGCATTCACATCATGTGTGACCAAAGGAGTGATATATGGGTCACTTCATCTGAAACTCATAAAACCATAGTCACACAAACCTTTGAGTTAGAAATGCATGGCAGTTCTCACTTTTCCTATATACATTTTCTAAATAAGAAAGAGAAGGGTAGGACTTTCCCATGGAGACCAGGAGGAAAGACTGGAGCAAAGAGGACCTACCCTTGATGGAAGATCAGGTCAGAGAATACTTAAGCAAACTGAACACGTCTAAGTCCATAGGCCCTGATGGGATGCACCCACGAGTGCGGAGGGAACTGGATGGTCATTACGAGGCTAGTCTCCATAATCTTTGAAGGATTGTGGTGACTGGAAGACATGCCTACAAGCTGGTCAACCTCAATCCCTGGGAAGGTGATGGAGCAACTAATCTTGAAAACTCAGAGTAGTCACCATGGACTTATCAACAGGAAGTCATGCTTTACTGCCTTGATAACCTTCTGTGATAAAATGACTGGCTTGCTAGAAAAGCAGTGGATATTGTCTACCTAGATTCAGCAAAGTTTTCCATGCTGTCTGCCGTAAGATTCTCATAAAGAAGCTGATGAAGCATGGGCCAGATGAGCAGACAGTGAGGTGGATTGAAGACTGGCTGCATTTCTGGGCCCAGAGGGTGATAATCAGTGGAACAAAGCCTAGCTGGATGTCAGTAAAAAGTGGTGTTACCCAGGGGTCAACACGGGGTCCAATCCTGTTCAACATCTTCATTAATGATATGGATGACGGGGCAGCATCCCCTCAGCAACTTTGCAGTTGACACTGCTTCACCACGTTACATTACAATAATTTTTATTAAATGGCATG
Source organism: Egretta garzetta (assembly GCF_000687185.1). Taxonomy (NCBI): domain Eukaryota; kingdom Metazoa; phylum Chordata; class Aves; order Pelecaniformes; family Ardeidae; genus Egretta; species Egretta garzetta. Next base: position 1,000,914 of record NW_009259316.1, on the reverse strand, counting down.
CATGGAGGCAATTTCTCCCTCATTCCAACACTGTTTTTAGTATTGGAGTACATTACCAGATTATTTCATTTCCCTACCGTGATAATTAGTACAAGTTATGAGGTAAAATTCATTTTATGTTGAGTAAACAACTCTTGAAATAAACATCTGTTCATTCAAACATAGGTAAATGAGGTAGATGTTTGATACTGAGCTTTTTTATTTCTTTCTTTCTTCCTCCGACCCCCCACTACCTGATTCCAGAGATGACAGCAATTAGCAGTTAAGATCTTCTTTATGCTTTTCCATTCCACTAAACAGTAATGTTTCTGAGTGTACTATAGAGAAGTAGTGATTTAGACATCAACTGAAAGATAAACTGGTTCCTTGATGGCAACTGGTTTTGACTACCACATGACTTACACTGTGTTTTAAAAATACAAGGCGATTTTCTCATATCAATTACTGTCCTGAAAAATCCAGTAGAGCTCCAGTGGATGAGAAAGTTTAAACTTTTTAAAGGTGTTTTACTTTTTCAAGGACTGTCAGCAAGCCACAGGGAACAGCTCTATGCCTCTACCCCCCTCCAGATCTATAATGTTCTTGCTCCCCAAGGACTCCTTGCTTCTGTTCCAGCTATATGTCTAGAGCCAAGGAAAGTCAGAGATGTAGAGAGGTTGACACAAGGACAGCAGGTCCTTGGCAAGGCAAGGCCTGGAAAGAATAAGTATGATCTCACCTTGTAGTGCAGTGGTGGTTAACAGAAAATACTCCTTTCACAATGCAATGTTAGGATTAGAAGGAAATATTTTGCCTTGTGTGAAAATCCACTTAAAAATGCGTTCTTTCTCCCCACCCCACCCTGACCATTTCTGAAGTACCTGCTAGGGTATGTTTACATTTCAGTTTTCCTTCGTGTTTTATAGCCAACCCATGGGCTGAATTAATCATTGCTAAATTGAGTACATTTCCACACAAGTTAATGATGATGGCCATTGCAACCACATGACGGCAGTCTCTTTACATTGTTCTATAGTTGTCCACTTGTATACCTTGTTATGTCATTACACCAGGATTTATTATAGAAAATGGATACTCTGGAAACTTTATCTTACTGCTGCTACCATGTCTTCTGAGATAATTTTGCCCATTGTTTTTTATGTCATTGCTTCTGTTCTTGCTGTGCAAACCGTAAGAGTCTCCCCTGAGAGAGCACCAGACAAGCCTCGATATGAACATTCTACTGCTATTATGGATGTCAGGTGCTTGCTGGCCTGTGGGTTGCTAACCAGGTGGGCAGTTGATATGCCCTACACAGTACTAAGTCCATGGTGTTGGCTGAGACAAATCTCTGCATGGTGAAATGGAAATTCTACAGCTGAGAGATTAATTTTGACAATTGCATTGCTCTCTAGTGTTCATTTTCTCCAGAATTTCTTTGTCAGGTTTTCTCTGAGCTAGTAAGGAACAAGTTGTGATATGCTAGGTTGCTCTGACAAGCACTGTCAAGTAGCCAGTGAAGGGAGGTGTGAAAAATTAATGCAGTCCCTGGATTGTGGTCCCTTGTCCACTTTATTGTGTTTGACTGAAGATTTCTATGTTGGCCCAGAGTGCAGACTATCTTCATTAGCCTCACAATACCTAGTGTATTTGTGGACAATGTGTTGCACATTGATGTCTTTTCAGATAAAGATTTCACAGAGTCACAGAATGGCAAGGGTTGGACGCAACCTTGGGAGATGATCTAGTCCAACCCTCCTGCTAAAGTAGGTTCATCTAGAGCATGTTACACAGGACTTCGTCCAGGCGGGCTTTGAATATCTCCAGAGAATGAGACTCCACAACTCCCCTGGGCAGCCTGTTCCAGTGCTCTGTCACCCTCAGAGTAAAGAAGTTTTTCCTCACATTCAACTGAAACCTCTTATGTTTCAGTTTGTACCTAGTGCCCCTTGTCCTGTCGCTGGGTACCACCAAGAAGAGTCTGGCTCCGTCCTCGTGACACCCACCCTTAAGATATTTGTATGTGTTGATGAGATCCCCTCTCAGTCTTCTCTTCTTCAGGCTAAACAAGCCCAGCTCTCTCAGCCTTTCCTCATAGGGGAGATGCTCCAGTCCCCTAATCATCCTTGTTGCTCTCCTCTGAACTGTCTCCAGGAGTTCCTCATCTTTCTTGAACCGGGGAGCCCAGAACTGGACACAGTACTGCAGGTGGGGTCTCACCAAGGCAGAGTAGAGGGGGAGGATAACCTCCCTTGACCTGCTGGCCACATTCCTCTTAATGCACCCCAGGATACCATTGGCCTTCTTGGAAACCAGGGCACACTGCTGGCTCATGGTCAGCTTGTCGTCCACCAGGACTCCTAGGTCCCTCTCAGCAGAGCTGCTTTCCAGCAGGTCAGCCCCCAGCCTGTACTGGTGCATGGGGTTTGACCTCCCCAGGTGCAGCACTTGACACTTGCCCTTGTTGAACTTCATCAGGTTCCTCTCCACCCAACTCTCCAGCCTGTCCAGGTCCCACTGAATGGCAGCACAGTCCTCCAGTGTATCAGCCACTCCTCCCAGTTTTGTATCATCAGCGAACTTGCTGATGGCACACTCTGTCCCCTCGTCCAGGTCATTGATGAATAAATCGAACAAGACCGAGCTGAGTACTGAGCCCTGAGGAACTCCACTAGCTACCAGCCTCCAACTGGACTCTGCCCTGCCAACCAGAACCCTCCGAACCCTTCCATTCATCCAGTTCCCAATCCACTTCACTGTCCACTCATCCAGCCCACATTTCTTGAGCTTCCCTATGAGGATGTTATGCGAGACAGTGTCAAAAGCCTTACTGAAGTCAAGGTAGACAACATCCACTGCTCTCCCCTCATCTACCCAGCTGATCATGCCATCATAGAAGGCTATCAGATTGGTCAGGCATGATTTCCCCTTGGTGAATCCATGCTGGGTACTCTTGATGATCTTCTTTTCCTCTACTTGCTTGGAGAGGACACCCAGAACGAGTTGTTCCATCACCTTTCCAGGGATGGAGGTGAAACTAACTGGCCTGTAGTTCCCTGGGTCCTCCTTCTTGCCCTTTTTGAAGACTGGGGTGACATTGGCTATCCTCCAGTCCTCAGGCACCTCTCCTGTTCTCCAGGTGACCTCATTACAATATGAGTACATCAGACAAACTTTTTCTGGCCACTGGTTGTTGGCCTTGACCTTCATTCAACTAGCTTTCATTTTCCTGAAACAGCACTGTTCTATGTTTCTGTCGGAATTTACTCAACCATGTTTCTCCATGTGTTCCTATTGGGAAATTCTCCAGGCAGCAACTGTTCTTCCAGCATAATCAGACCAAAACTTCAATTTATTCCAGTCCACAGGTTATCCTTCTGCACTCCTAGGACTGGGACTACAACATCTTCTTTTTCTTGAGTAGCAGCTGTAAGGAGTGATAAAATGCACTGCAGGACCAAATACTGAAACAGTTGTTACCCAGCATGCGAAATCTGAGTTTTTATAGCTTTTTGAAGCCTTGGGCTCACTAGATTAAAAGAAATTTTTGGAATAAAACTTTGCAGGGCTCAGGTAGCAAAGGAGGACTGGAGCTTGCAGGCTGTTGGTCCATTATACTCTGTGGAAAGTGGTATGTAAACCAGGGTATCCTCTCATACATGATTTTTTTTTTTTTTTAATGTTACTGGAAAGTGGAGTTTTGTGCAACTTTCTTCCAGAGCATGTGACACGTGTAACATGGGTCATCAGGTAATAAGATACTCTAAGTAACTCAGGTACCATTGCTCAGTACATTTTCTAATGTCCCAGTTGAAATTGGAAAATGCTAATTCAGATAAGAGAGATTATAAAATCACACAAAAGATACAGAAGAATTAAAGATGTAAAATAAAATTATCAACAATAAAACAGCATAGACACCAGAGCAGATCATTTTAATAAGTGAAGATACATTTTTCAGATACAGAGATTTCAGAAAGAACCATCAGGTTTTCTCAAATATTTTACAGAATTATTACAATAAAACTTGAAACTTCATTGGTGCAGAAGGAGCTAATTGGTAATTTATGGTAAATGGCAGATTTCCCTTACCATGACATATAGTTAAAATATTGGGATTTTTATAAAATAGTAAAATGAGGAAACACAATCAGCTAAGAGGATTGTCTAAGCAAAATTATATTTAGTGAAGAACAACATTCACTGAGATTTCTACTTAAAGGATTTAGGCAGAATCACTGATATTTAACTATCAGTTTCAAAGAATGGTTCATGTAGTAGTCTGTGGAGACAGTACGGGGGAGTGGCCTTTCTGCTGGAAATAAAAGGGCCCTACAACTCTTCAATGACAAAAGTAATTGTGTGGTTGGTGATGGGTTTAAGTTTGACCAGGTGATCTATGATGCCTCCATGAAATCAAACTCTCAGCAAATGTCTAATGGTGTAGAACAAAGCAATGCCCCTCAAAATAATCATGACCTGACTGTGTTCTTGGGGCTTCTACAACACGTGAGAGTGATAGGACTGAAATGGCTTTAAAAGAAAAAAAAGAATGAAAATGGTCTCAGTGGTTTTTATTATGCTGTTTTTATTTAGCTGAACAGACCCCTCTGTACCCACAGTTGTTAAAAGGGGCCAGCTACTACCAACAAAAATCAAGAAGTTATTTCAAGCTATCACGCCTTCTCAGAGGAAGTGTTTCAAAACTGTTCAGAACAAGGAAATATTGAAGCTGTTTTCAAACCTTGTTCTAAACAGGCCAGAGCACAGACATGTACTGAAAATGCTAGCGCTGGCAGGAGGCTCTGGCAGTGGTATCAAGCAGGTTTGGCACTACCTGTTTTGATGGCGTTCAGCCTTCTGCATGCTTAATGTCTGTATAAATGCATGTGGAGAAGTACCTCTTTAAGGAGTCACGGCTCCCCTGAGTCTCCCACATTCCCTGAGTGTTCCCCTCTGAACTGTTCCATATCCATACAGCGGAGAAGCAGCTTTCTTTCAGATAAGAGAGCAGAATATATTTGAAATTCTGGAAAGGGGGCTGTTTCAACCTGGTGCAGGCACTATCCCAGCTGTCAAGCCAAAACAATGACAAAACAATGCAGAATTTCAGAGAGTTTTGATACTCATCCAGAAACCATGGCAGCTGGGTTATCAGTAAAACACAGAGACAGAATTACCTTTTATAGTGCTCTACTGTACTTGATGTAAGGCCCTGAATATTTGTTATGAGACAAACCCAGTACTTTGCCAGTAGCAAATATCTGCTTTGAAGTTTCTGTAAAAATAGAGACTTAGTCTGACAATGGTTGGCAAGTGGCTGTCTTATCTCATAATACCTGCAGTTAAGACTGAGAGGATTGCCATTTCCAGTTTCAGCGATATAGTAGATGCTTTTTATTGGAAGGATGACTGCAGACTTTGGAAAACTCATCTAACATAAGTAATAGTAAAATTACCATAAAATTAGAAATATCTTAACACTTAAGTGGAAATGTTTCAGACAAATTAATCTAAAATCTGTTTCCTTCACACCACAAATGGGCAAGTGTAGGACAAAAGTAAGGGGGATTCTAGTACATGCACCCATGTAAAAAGAAAATAAAATACGTTATACTGTTTTGGTTTGGTTTTCTTTTTTAAACTTTGAAGCAAGAAAGTAAGATTCCTTAAGTGCCAGATATGCAAGATTTTCTACGGACCTTATTTGCTTTCACTCAGGCTTCTCCTGAATTAATGTGGCTTTGTCAGAAGAACAGCCACAAGATCTTCTATTCAGTGAAGAGGTTTTCCTAGTACATTTTAAAGCTTTGAAACTCAATAAAGCTACTCACAACACTACATGCCATAGGCTGGGCAGCCGTCAGATTTCTCGTTATAGCAGTTGATGCTGTAGTAGATGGCTTTACGCGCTGCCATCATTGACACATTTTTGCAGTGTGGTTTGGCTGCAAGAAGCAGGAGTCATTATTAACTGAATAATCAGTTCTGCAGGGAAACAACATAACATGTTCGACCGTCCACACTGATCTATATGCAATATAGAAACTCCAATATTCAAAATCCATAATTTGAGGGTATTTACCAGTATGGTGAAATTCTTCATCCTGTCTTCCCCTATAACTGAATCTTTGCATTTCAAATTTATTGCAATGAATGGTTATGAGAAGTCTTTCTAGTGGGCAGAAACATTAATCATACTTGCAAAACATGAAAAGTAGTTGGAATGAAACTGGGCTATTAATGAAGATGACTTTAAATCCAGTGCACCTTTAAAAACATTAATTGCATGGATTTCCATAATATTACAGACCTCAGATGGCGGTTTTTAAGAAAGAGTCACCTGAGTATTTGAATTATGTAACTGTTACTGCACAGAACAGATAATTTTAAGTATACTAATCAGAAGAACGTTATAAATACATACGCATATGTTAAAAAAAATTCAGTGCAAGTGTTTCTTCCTCTGCAGCTATGTGTTTTAATCATCATAGTTAAATACAACAAAATTTGTGGAGAAAAGTAGTACTTTTTATTAGCTCAGCTGATGTTACTGGGGAAGACAGGCATTATATTATTATATGTTATTAGACATACCAGCCTGAGATATCAAACATGCCACTAATTTTAAGGGAGGAGTGTGGGGGGGTGAGAACAGGCAACTGGAGTTATTAGGCAAATTACAATTACAAAATAATTTTAAATATTGATTTCAGAGATGTTGTTTTTAGGGCTGCATCATGTTTGGAAGAAATGAAAAAACTTTAAAACCAAAGTATAATACGACTTCATGATTTTCCTCAGTGTTGTTCACAGATGATGGTCCAGCCAAATCCAGGCTTATTCCTGAAGGCACTGTCGTTATTTTCGTGGTTTAACCCGGCTGGCAACTAAGCACCACGCAGCCGCTTGCTCACTCCCCCCCCTCCCTCTGTGGGATGGGGGAGAGAATAGGAGAAAAGAAAAAGAAGTAAGACCCGTGGGTTGAGATAGAGACAGTTTAATAAGAGAGAAGAATAACAATAGTAGTAATAATAATAATAATAATAATAATAATAATAATAATGAGCCGCAAGCAGTCCCCGAGCCGCGAGCGACCGACCGAACTAACTAACCCCCCCCCGAGCATGACGTTATATGGTATGGAATAGCTCTTTGGTCAGTTTGGGTTAGCTGTGCTAGCTGTGCTCCCTCCCAGCTTGTTATGCACCTGGCCGAGCAGGAGAAGCTCAAAAAGTCCTTGAGTAGTCTGAGCACTACTTGGCAACAGCTGAAAACATCAGTGTGTTATCAACATTCTTCTGGTACTAAATCCAAAACACAGCACTATGCTAGCTACTGTGAAGAAAATTAACTCTATCCCAGCCGAAACCAGGACAGTTATCAAAGTCACCACTTAATTAATTTCACCTTTGAAATATGAAATTCATAAACAAACTATGGAATAAAGAAGATGAGTGCCATGTTGTCCAATGGCAGTGCATGATCCAGCTTATTTTGATAGAAAGGGGCTGGGAAAAGGCAGTAAAGTGAAAAGCATCGAAAACCTGCTAAGCCTGCTAGACAAGAAGGTTAGCCAAGAATTAACTTGTTTCTTTACATGGGGAATTCAGAAGGAGGTGAGTAATCCAGGTGAACTGTGCCAGAAGAAGTACAAAAGATGGGTGAAGATGATATTTGATAAAGACCTGTTGGAGATTGCTCAATCTATCCTACCTTCCTCCCTTCAGATTAATTTTCTTGTAATTGAGTTTCAAAATAAAAATTATGAACAAGTTCAAACAGTGTTGCAACATTAAATTTAAAATTATTTTTATTTTTCAGTTTTCCAACTACTTTGTACTGTTCTTTTCAATGATATATGTAATACTACTATTTGTTGGGTATTCTATTTTATTTTGAAAAATTTTGAGTGCAAAATCAAACAATAAAGCATAAAAATATTGTCACCATGTTTGTTTGCATTAGATAAAAAAATGATAATTTGCAGATTTTTATAACACAGAAATTTTTTATCTATGGGTGTTTTTCATAAGCTTGCTTTACAGTATTGTTTAGGTATTCCTGTTATAAGAAATAATGCAAGTATAACTTGATGAGGAATAGCTAAGAAAAAGAATAGTGTTTTAGCTGGTAAAATATTCCATAAGAATGAGGTTTGCACTTTTTTTTGATCTCTCAAGGTCTAAATCTTTTGTGGCGGAGAATGCTAGAAGGATTTTTGAAATTAAAGCAATTATAAACACATAAGTTCTAGAATTTCCAAAAGAAATAATTTTGTGCTAGCATGACACTTTTTTTGAAAGGACTTCTTAAAATTTTAACTGCTTATTTGATACAATATAAATATACTTGAGGTGAGGCATCAAGTCAGAATAATTTGACTTTTAATAGATATATTAGTCTTATATGTATACCTATATGAACTGTACATGTGTTGATTATTAAACTTCCATTTAGCTAATATGAACTCTTAAATGTTCATTATACAAAAGAAGATGGATTAAAACTATTTTGGTATAACAGCTTAGAAAAATTGCGGTCTGAATCTAGTCTTAAGAAACATCATTGACAGAACACTCAATATTGCTGTGAAAGTTTTAAATATGAACTATTAGAAGCTTCTCATACTTTTATATGACAGTTGTAACATTAGAATACATGAACTGTGCTATACAGAATGAGTGGAAGAATATGCTTTCTTTTTTCTTTGTTTTCAGAAACTGCCTGAAAGGGGCACATATTCTGGTGATATCATGCATGACTCTTATAAGTGCATGAACATTGAATGGAATTTACACCGTACTATATTTATCAGCCAAAGTTTATGTGCAGCAAGCTTCCTGTGTAATTTGGAGCTGGTATATGTGCACTACGAAGAGAAATTCAACATACTGTGCCCAAAAAGTTGTTGCAGCTGACTAAATTTAGGATGCTGTTTCACAGCAGATAAAATGGTGTTCTCAGAAATGTGGGATAAAATCCTGTGGTCTCTGCCATGTGTTCAGGGGATGAACGGGTTCAAGCCATCCAGCCAAAACTGCCCGCTAAAAAAAAAACAAACCAAAAGATTTTTTTCATAAATCAAAATCTCTACACTACTTTGATCTTACAAATACAAATGCTAGTATAATGGAGGGAAAATCAATGTACAGGGGAGGGCATGGCAACACATAGGGAGGAAAGAGGGAAGACTGAGAGCACTAGTCCCAGTTAAGATACTGTAAACTGCTGTAAACTGCCAGGCAGTTTTACCTTGAGACTTTATACATCAACTTTTGAAGACTTTTCTTGTCTCTGTGACATTTTCTACATTAAAATGAAAGTGTCAAATATAAACTAAAACAAAGGAACCAAGAATAATCCCTTAATCATGTATTAAAAAATTACAATTCACTGTTTTTAAAAAATAAACCAATATACCCACTGCTCCTTTTCCAAAAACACAACTCAAAACAAGCAAGCTGTCAGCTGTAGCTAGTGCACATGAAGTGAATTAAATCTATATGGATAGGAGTGAAAAATTTTTTTTTAGTCAAAAAATTGTCACTGAAAGATACAGATTCAGGTCAGCCAAACATTTTACATGTTCTTTTTGAATGGATTTGGCAGAAAAGTGCAATAAAAACAGGTAAAAGTCCTTTCAGAAATGCTTTAAAATTTAAATATTTAATCCTGAAATATTTATTATGCCATCTTAATTAGCTAAGCTAGTCAGAATAGTTACTCACTAATGTAAACTTTTACTGCATGTTAGCATATGTTTATGTATTAGCTTACATCATTATTCAAACTGGTTATATAGTTATTCCAAATAGTTTAACAAAAATGAAAAGAAAAAACAACTATTTTCAGATTTTTTTCTTACAAAAAATATTTTTTAAAAAAATTGAATTCATCCCAATAAAATATTTGTTCTTTTCCCTCTTTTCATTGAGCATTTTTTTGTAATTGTTTCATTACACTGCTTTGTGTAACAAGCTTAACATGTCTCTGGCGGTTGGTTATAATCATTCACAAAAAAGTGTTCCAGCGACAGGCCACATATTTCTTAAAGGGCCTAATTAAAATTTGGCTGATAGTAACTGGGAAATTCAAATTAATCTTAATAAGTATCTTATATATACACTGTAAGATATTTAATTTTAGAGAGAATATTCTGTGATTGAATTGCAAGATGAAATGCAAACTTCAGCTTTGACAACAGACCAGCAACAGTGTCTTTCTGGGATATATCGATCATGTGTGACACCCCTTCGTATTACTTATTAGACGGTCTACTTAGACAGACAGAAACCTGAATATCTTTAGAGGCACATTCTACCTTTAGATGTGTTTTAAGTCTCAGCAAGCTGTATTAAACTCCTCTGAATCGTATATATTAGGCATACTTTTGAACCAAAGGACTTCTTTTAAGCATACTGTAATAGCATACTGGAAGGCTTAGCTTTGAACACTTAAAACAGACAATTGGAAAGGTCCCCATGCCAGGTTTTTGCTTAGGAGATTGTGCATGCGTTTCAGATAATTTTTTAGTCTAACAGAGGATGCTGTCGCAGTCCCTGCTCTTACAAAATGAAATTGGAATTACACAGCTTACCTTTTTTTTTTTTTCCTGGGAATTTCTGAAAACACTGGGAAGCACAACAAATAGCTTGTTACAGCCTGCCTGTGTGTCCTGATGGGATACCTGTCCTACACGTACAGCCCTTGCTGTTGATTCCTATTTGACTCCAGTCTTCCTATGCTGGGGTGCAAGGACATGTCACTACTCTTTAAGTCCAAGATCTACCAGTGCAGCCGAAGTTTCCCATACCTTCCTTGGCCCATGGGACTTAAAGTCTGGGTATGATAGACACCCAAACCAGCTCTGTTGCCATTCTGATCCTCTAGTTGTTTAGAAGCACAATTATCTTCCCTCCTTGCCACTGTTACCCCCTTCCCAAGGTTCCCCGTGTACTTAGAACAAACTGACATTTAAAAAAAAAAAAAAAAAAGATACAATCTAAAGAAAGGAATTTCTTAGCCTCAGACATATTAGCTCTTAAGAAGATACAAGAGTCCAATCAGGCTGCTTCTGTAAGAGGCACAGTCACTGCAACTCCATAGAGAAACTAAATCTGCTGCTATAGCTTAGAAAGAGTAATTTTGGTTTGATGGATCTCATTCTTGTTTGCTCACTAACATGCTCGTTCCTCAAAACAAAGGAATGCCATCATTCTAAAATACAGATTATGTCACAATCTAAAGGTGTGATGAAAATCAGAATCGGCTCTGAAATACATCATTCCAACCATGCAGTAAGTCTCATTTCACTATTCAGTGCAGTATAGTCTTCATTCTCTGTTCCTGCACTGCTTCAGATGTTGCAGATTTATTCCATATTCCCTGTTTAAGGTGTAATTAAAAAAGATCATGGCATAGCCAGAGATGCTAAAAAATGAAATAAAATTAAGTATTTTCCAGATATAGACTCAGGATGACTGAGAGTGAGAAAACATTTGTTCAAAGAACTTGTTCTCTCATGACATAAACTCTATTCTTCAAACTGTAATATGCATGTAAGATACAGGCCTGTAAAAATATTGTCATATTTTTTTCTGATAAAAAATACACTCCTTGCAGGTTAGAGATATTATATTAGGTTTTAGCATCAGAATAAGAGTGTTTGTTCGAATATTATGAAAGCCATTGGTGAAAAGTAGGTTACAGTACTGGTTTAGCTATACTCTTGAAAAAATCTAGTATTAAAATGCTAAAATTGAGATTATCACAGCATTTTTTTTTCTTTCAGCTTACTTTTGTCACTTATTCCTGTTAACATTATATGCCATGTATGTAGTTTTTTTGTTAATGCAGACAGCAGGTGATAGAGAAACAAAATGGAAAGATTAGAGCTCTTGCTGTCATCATGTGCTCTACCTTTGGTGGATCATAAATACCTTTCTTTTCCTTACTGTCTGTAAAGGCTACTAAAGGACTGCTATACAATTTGTTAATTTCAAATTGTTCTTACAAGTCTACAGTCAAGAACTCCAGAATGAGAGATCCAAATTAAAAAATACTTGGTTTTAATCTTGAATGAAATCTTAAAAGCTTCACTGAGAGTTAGAAAACTTGTTCATCTGGACATCAGTGGGTATTATGCTACATTTTTGTCTGAATAAAGATCTAACCTGTAAGATGTGGGGGCAAATACTAGGTTGCTATATATGAACATTGATCTTTGCATTCACTGGGAGGAATCCTGAGTCCGCTGAAACCGTAATGTGTTTATACTAACTTGATGCCAGTCCATATTCCAATCTGAAACATGCCCTGAAAGTGAATTCAATATCTGCAATGTGAAGGTTATGGTATAGAGAAAATATGACAGAATTCAAGATACTTGATAATAGGTAAAGGATAACATTTTAAGAAGCTTTATTGTTTTAGAATGCTGCATCAGTCTCAAATGCATTATGCCTGATGATAAACCTCTTGATTTCTAGGGAATTAAAGCTCCACTCCTTGTTCATCTTTGAATTTGAAAGATGTACTGGATAAAGGAAGAGACATCGCCAAGTAGGTTAAATTTGTTAAGTATATTATCAAGTGCTTACATTAAACAATAAGCAGTCTACTGATGCATTGGCAGTTAAAAAGAAATAAAAAATATGTCAAAACTGAAAAGCAACCAAATAAAGCAGAGCAGATAACTTGAAAAAAACCAACAAGGAATATGTGTTACTTGAGAAAGTGTATTATTTTGACTAGGATAGGAATGTCAGAACCTTAGCTGAACAGATGACAAAAACTCAAGCCCTTATAAAACCATATTGACATACTGCACAACAGTTCTGTGAGCGCTTGATGACAGCTTATGTCAGTGCTGAGCTGACAGAAGTGGTCTCACTGTCACACACACCCCCCCACTACCCTTTCATTTCATTTCAGCAACATGCCTCCCCCTCTCTTTTGCGAGTGAAGCGGGTGCATGACCAGCAACCTGCACCAGGGAATTCCTCTGCTCCTGCTAAAGCTCTGCTCTTCCACTGGGGAGAAGCTCATTCATCAGCCCAGACAGAGATGAGAAGTTCATGCTCAGGAAAGCTAAACTCCACATTACTGTGTCTTACTTCTTAAAGCACTGACTTGGAGAGAGAGCCTCAGCCTTGCTCCCTACTCCCAGGCATCTTTTGTAATTGATCCAGTGAGGCATTTAAATTAGTGCTTGCCATGGGCCTTCCTGTGATGTTACTTGGGCCTAAGAAATTTCTCTTCATAAACAGAATTGATATAGAAGGCTAGTAGCAGTCCCTCGGTTTATTCATAATTTGAGCCATTAGAGCTTTTGCTTGGCATATAAATCCAAATCATGATGCCCAGGACCTTTACTGTGTAATGAGCTAGACTAAGAACAAGGTGAACTTTGTAGGGGTTGGAATGAGATCTGAAACATGATGTCTTTAGAAAAAAACTACTTGTGCTTCTTTTATTGTAATAATATTTTAGCCCAAATAGATATTTTATTTTAAAATAAATGTCTCTTTTAGGTTAAAGCCGATTTGTGTGTGTGTGCGTTTGTGCACGTGTGAGGTCAGTGTATTTATTATCTTTGTTGTTGATTGAAGAAATAGAAAAGAAATGTAATAGTAAAATGTGAGAGACCTACAAGTTCCCAATTTAACTGCAGCAGAGCCTGAGATAAATATTGTACAACTGTACATTTGTAACTCAAAAGCTTTTCTGGTAAACAGAATGAATGTTTCTGAGCTGTCCAGCTGCTTCAAGTGAGATTATTCATACTGCATATGTTTAAATTAACCACAGAAGAAGGTTAATTCTGGTGGTATTCCTGAGTGAGGACTTCCTTTTTTTTTTAACAGCAATTAGAGAATTAGGTATTCCATTTAGTTGTTTATTCATTAGTAGATAATAATAGATAAACAAAAGACACAAATTAATGTCTTTGGTGTTATGTAAATAATGAAAAGTCTATTTCCCTACTGTAGTTATATTTTTAATGAGTAGAGTAAGATAGTTTTCATTACATGAATATTACATCGCACTGCCTGACTAAAACAATTAATCTAATTTTTGTGGAAGAAGGCGTTGTGTTTATTTCAATGAGATTGCAAAAGGTGATATGGTGAGCTAGTTTTGTTTCACCTCAGTAGTATAATATGTCTTTGCAGTGACAAATGTAGTGCAGAAAGCAAAGTTAGGCATTGTGCCAGATTTGCAAGCACTGCGCAAAGGGTTTGTTGTCCTGTTCCATCAGTTTTCACTCTAGGCAAAGTTATTTTTGCCAAACACTGTACGTTGTACTTGAGTAGAAGAAAAGGGAGGTTAAAGACCAAAGTTTAATGTGACTTGCTTTCTTTGTTGTAGAACTGCAGCAAGTCTGTGAAGCATAGCAGTCTCACTGAAATGAGTACACAGCTAAGCCAGCAGCGAGAGTATACTGGGTCCATATTGCCATTTCCCATCGAGATGTCCTAAAAGGGGATCACAAAATGAGGAAAGAATAAGGCATGTGTCTTCTTTACGGAACTCTTCTCACATCTTGATCTTGTGTTTTACAGCACCTATGACAGCAAGATACGGCACAACCCATCTAAAAAAAGAGATCCTGAATTTTTGCTAAATCTCACAGTTATGAATGCTGTTTCTTATCCCTGATAAGACAGGGATAGGTCCCCTGAGCTCTGTGGAAGGAAGTCTCCATAATTCGCTTGGCTGCAGAGGCGAACCTGGTTTTCTTCCTATTCTTGATATATTACAAGCAGGCACAATTACCATTTTGGGGCCCTTGTATAATATAACCATCTTTTTATTCTGCCATTAGCCACTCAGAGCATAAAATTATTTATAAATAGTGTTTTATTCCAGGAGCACTTTTGAATTTCCTTGGCTGTAAAAAATAGACGAGTATGCGGGAAAAGTAAGCTCTGCTACCTATTAACCTTTCTGAGTTCTGCTTTCTCTTAATGTCCACAGAAACTCTTTCTCATGCAAGTCTTCTTCCATAGTACATGATGCCAATTTGTTGTGAAGCTGGAAACCAGTGATAGGAGTTGATTCCAGTTCATATCTTGGTTGGTTTAGGCTTTGTTGCTTATGCAGCAGAAAGTATAATTTCTTGATTTCTTCCACTGGGCCACTTTCTTTCAAAAGGGCCAGCACTGTTTTGAAAGAATTATGTGTGTGTGTTTTTCTTTTTGTCTGAGTTTCCGATAACTTTCTAGAAAGCTATACTCTCTGAATTCTTTCTGCAATTTTTCTGTTTCTATGAGTTTCCAGATAGTCTGTGCTGGTCATCAGATTTTCACCACCACATAAATGAAAAGATGCTTTTATTACCACATGGAGGTCATGTGGTATTTGTGTTTTGTGTCTACCTCAGTTGAAAAGATCCCTCATAGTGTGTGCCTGGCTGTGTGTGTGTATGCTGAAGATCAGCTGTGGAAAAACTCATGTCTGAGGTTTGATTACCAAAGGTACAGTGAGTGCAGATACCAATGTCCCTGTATACGTATTACTTGGAACTATAACACTGTTTCTGTTACCATTGGGGTTTTTGCGGAACTGATGGGGATTCAAACTGGATAATATGGATGTCGTTTGATCTGGGGGTTGCTAGGCTTTTCTTTTCTTTTTTTTTTTTTTTTTTTTTCATATTGCCAAAACTAAAGAAACACCCTGTCTCCAAACATTTGAAAATACTTATGTGCAGGTGACATTTCCATTTGCCCTCCCTCCCCACTTCGCCCCAAGCTTTGTGGTGAGTAACTATGGAGCATGTGGTTATTTTGGAATTTTGTGGATATCTCTCCTTGTTGACTTTTTTCTTCTTGAAATAACTGGGGAAGGTTCTGTTTTTCTGGAAAAAGTTAATGTATGTCGTCCACGTTCCATCTTTTCTTGCCAAGCCAGCATGAGATATGAGATTTGTAATGCAATAGGGTACCTGTCGAGTTCAATCTGACCTCATGCATTTGTATGAAGCTCATTTATCTGAAATACTCATTTCAAGAAACTTTTTGCTTCAGACTAATAGAAATTATATTGTCCAAATCTTGTTTTACAGATGAATGTTAAGGGTCTCTTTCATCCAAATTTTCATTTTAATAGTATTAGCCTACTAATCGCTCTGATTTTTCAGTACTTTGGTGTGAGCCTTTGCAAGTTGCTGGCCCCTGCTAAATGATAGATATTTTTAATCAGATAAAATGACTAATGCATCATTTCCATGAATTTTCTGGTTTTTCCTGCACAGAGAGCACCAAAATCTGAGGTAGCTGTGTAATGCCTGACTCAACAAATTGCTTTGCATAACAGATTTCAAATTTTCTATTTATATTATTTTCTTACAGTATAGTAAAAGCAGGAATAACATTTATTTCGTTCAAATTAATGTTAATTTAGGTTGGATTGTCTATCAATTTCTTCTGTCTGTCCCTGTGTACAGAAAGACAAACCAAGTAAAGGAGAAATACCAAAATGAAGAAGGGGTTGATTGTAACAAGGCATCTGAAAAGTTTTGTAGTCAATAGAGTCTATCTTTTAGCCTGAACACTGAATGTAGTGAGGAGCAGAAGGAGAGGGAGAGGAGAAGAGAGTAGACACCTGCTGTCTCACTCTGCGGGCAGCCAACGGGTAGATGTCCAAGCCAGCTTTTAACTACTGAGAATTCAAAACTGTTGCCACAACCACCTCAGTGTGGGATAATTCTCCTCTCCAGGGCAGACACACTCACTTTCCCACCTTAACACAGGTGGGTTAGAGAAGAGCTGGATGGTGGGTTGCTCCCAGACTGTGTTACTTTGTCGACATTCACTTGGTTTGCTTTGGTAAAAATGTCACTTGGGGCTGGTGTTTAGAAGAGTCTCCTCAGAGCCACTTAGTCTTCCCCAAGGTAGAATATTCTGTTGAAGTAAACTAGGTAAAGTCCAAATAAATGTTTTAGGGCTAACAAAAAGTATATATGAGCAACAGCTTTGCAACAGCTTTTTTTTTAGGCAAACTGTGTGCCATGATCACAGGGGTGTGAGAAAGCTGCACTTCAACAACTGGGTAATATTTACAAAAAGGATTTCTTTCCTGATTCTCACTGAGTAACAGTTTATAAAACTGAAGCAAACTTTGATTTACTTCTCAGTTTTTACCAAGTCCTCGCTTAGGATAAGTTTCATTATTCACTACAGTTTAACAACTCGGAACACATGAGCAGGAAATATATCTGGACCCAGAAATAACTAACCACATTCTTTTTCTCTGGGAGCAAAATACATACTTTGAGAACTATCAAAGCACTGTTACTCTGGAGTGAGAGTTAAGAGAAGGATAACTGAAGTAGATCCAGAGGACATTTGCCAAGAAAATACACATCCTTCCTGGTTTGTAAATTTTGAGCACCTTAAGTACTTGGCAAAATATTTTTAAGCTAGAGCAGGCAACATTCCAGCTGCAAAATAAGAACTTTAAAGTGTTTAGGTTAATTTGCCAAATCATGTTTTCTCTTGGTTGTTTGATTAAAGAAATAAGTAAACCACTTCAAGTTTAGAGGCATTAATACCTAGCATGTTGATCCTGGTGAGAACTTAATACTTCCTTCTATACAGACCGCAATACAATCAGTCAGTAGATGGGAAATGACATCTTTGTTTGCGGTCGTCACATTGTAACTAATGACAGCAAAAGCAAAGCTGTTTTTCCGTGGCCAGCTCACTGGGTAGAATAGGCTGAGTCATCTCTACTGACAGTCAGAAAGTAGAGGCATCCCTCCTTAAGAGCTCTCTCATTCTGAAAGATTTGTGCCACATTTTTTCACAGTAGACTGAAAAAAAATTAAGTGAAAATAATTAACTCAAGACAAATAAGGATACTGTAGCCAATGCAGAGGCCTATGACTCCGGTAAGTTATAAATGGACTAATCGGGACATAATTAACACCCAGCTATACTATAACTATTAAACCCTAAAATGCTATAATTAACAGTAGCATGCATTTATAACACTGTGATGGCATAGCCAGACACAATTTTACATAAATGTGTGAGTAACATAATCACCAGAGAGGCAAACAAATCTAGGTCTAGTTGCACATAAAAGGCATCCAGACAACTAAAGCTGCCAGACAGATAACAAGATAAGCACAAGGGACATCCTTCCAAATACAGGAGGACTGGCAAGACAAAGAGAACAAGATAAGCAATATGGGGGGGAAGGAGGATCCCCTTCCTGTTTTGATGGGAGGACAGTAGCATAAACACATCAAGCACAAGAAAGGACAACTGGAGAACTGGAGGAACTGAAGGAACACAAGCTCATTTCAGTTCTGACTTCTCTTGTTGACTAACTCTCAGGCTTAAGCAGTGGGACCTCTGCAACTAAGAACCACCAAGGACTGTACCCATCAGTACTAACTATATGGCATCTGCTCCATGGTATTATATACTCACAGCTAATTTAGAATGTGATTGTTGAAAGACAAAGGGGTTTGCATATGTATTGGTGATGATTAATATCAAAATCAGACCATTAACAACTCTGTTACTAAAGAACAAATGGAGTAAAAGTTTATTTTTACAGTCTAAAGCTGGCCTGATTTGCTAGTCTCCTGAACAGTTACATCATGATATTTCTCTGAGATATAGATATATATATGTGTATATATATCACATGCATACACATATGTATAATGCATATATACACATATGTTCAGTAGCAATAAGGTATTGTGCCATTTTCCCATAATAAGATAATTTAATCATAAGATACAGAGCTGTTTGGTAGTATGTGATATAAACATAGCACCATTTGCAAAGAAGAATTTCCATATTCTTGCAGGCTGGGTGTTGCAACACCTAATTCTGCCCCTCTACTCTGCTCTGGGGAGACCTCACCTGGAGCCCTGCGTCCAGCTCTGGAGCCCTCAGCAAAAGAAGGACATGGAACTGTTGGAGCGGGTCCAGAGGAGGGCCACAAAAATGATCCGAGGGCTGGAGCACCTCTCCTATGAGGACAGGCTGAGAGAGTTGGGCTTGTTCAGCCTGGAGAAGAGAAGGCTGCGGGGAGACCTGATTGCGGCCTTTCAGTACCTAAAGGGGGCCTATAGGAAAGATGGGGACAATCTTTTTAGTAGGGCCAGCTGTGACAGGACAAGGGGTAATGGTTTTAAACTAAACCAGGGTAGGTTTAGACTAGATATAAGGAAGAAATTCTTTACAATGAGGGTGGTGAAACACTGGAACAGGTTGCCCAGAGAGGTAGTGGAGGCCCCATCCCTGGAAACATTCAAGACCAGGTTGGACGGGGCTCTGAGCAACCTGATCTAGTTAGCTGTGTCCCTGCTCCTGCAGGGGGGTTGGACTAGATGACCTCTAGGGGTCCCTTCCAGCCCCAAACATTCTATGATTCTATGATTCTAATGCTTAAATCATAGGGTGGAATTTAAACCACAATGGTGTTACAGCTCCTAACCTGGAAAATTTAACTGAATAGTATTAACCATTTTTTCTTAAAGGGCATCCAAAGAAAGCCTGATGACTTCATACTCCTGTTAGAACACTCATCCTGAGCCACCCAGAATTCAAACCAGATATCTGATGTATCTTAGGAGCATTCCCTAATTTACTTTCATTTTATTCAGGAACTACTTAATGCAAATTGCAGAAGCAAGTTGCTTCATCACTAGATTACAGATGCAGGCTCTCGTGACCATTATTCTGTGTCATGCCATGAATCTTGAAAAGTCTTTCATGCCCTTTCCCCGGTAGTACCACAGCTGCTGTTGTCAAGCAGCCTGGCCATTCAGAGTTCTCCAGAACTACAGGAAATTTTCTTGAGAAGTGTGAGCTCAAACCAGTTCCAACTCAGGTGAGCATAAGCCCTTGGGCAAGCACTATAGCCATGATGGTATTTTCTTCCAACATTTTTAAAATGAGTTGTTGCAATGACATTTAGTGGGAAATCTGCATGTAAGCTTGTGCCAAATCTGCTCTGGTTCTATCCATGGTCCAGGGCCTTGCTGGACTTCCCATCTGCTTTCCCATGTGGTTGAGACAGGAGAGGAGATGGCAAACCATCCTAAGTGGACAGCATGCAGAATGAGAAAAAAAAAAAATACAGCAAACTTTCAAGGCAATCAGAAACATACCTGGGGAGTGGTGGTTTTGGATATCATATCTAAACCATCGATCATACACGGGTTTCTTAACTCTCCCTAAGATGGAAGTGTTCAGGGCCAGGTGGGATGAGGTTTTGAGCAATTTGGTTTAGTGGAAATTTTCCCTGCCCATAGGAGAAAGGTTGGAGCTAGATGATCTTTAATGTCCCTTCCAATCCAAACCATTTAATGATTCTATGATTTTTTTTAATTGCTTTTGCTATAGAGAAAGAGGGATGTGTGCCTTTGACTCAGGGTAGGCTAGGATTTACACACAGTTTTATCAATACTTGATCTTGCAGTCAGTTGCACATAAGCTTAAGTGTTATTTACCCGAGTAAAACTTCTTGAAAGTAGGACCTGAAAAGAATCAGCTTGAAGTGAATGAGATTATTTATAGAGGTAAATTCACTTTAAGTTTTTAAGAGCATGTTACCTAGAAAAGCAGCATGATATGAAAACAACTCATTAGTCAAAGAGCAATCATAAAACTGAACCTCTGCCTTATACAGCTCTTAAATGAAACTGCATTGCTTAACTACTGTTTTCTAAAATATACATAGATATTACATGTATTCCAGTATAAATATTTAAACAATTTGATGGATATCTCCATCTGGTTGAGGCATGCTAGTTTTTCTGTTTCTATTCTGGCACTAACAATTGCCACTGAAATATTTTTAAGCTGTGTTGCATTTAGACCTAACAAAAATTTATCACTTCATTTAGATTCAGGGCATGAAGTATGTTAGAAGAATTTGAGAAGTCAAAGCCATTCTTAAAATTGCTATCTACAGTACAGAGAATTTCATTGGGATCCAGGTTTCCACAATGATGGCATAATGCCCTGATTTATAATATGCTTGAAGCAAGTGTAATACTAGCACCACAGTTGCAGGCTTGGACGTTTAGAAACAGTTTCACCTGTGATAGTTGTACACTGATGCCAAATCTTCAGAAGTTCATGACTTGTAAATCATTTTCTGATTTTAATTTGAGTTGTGCATACACCTCTGTATCCTGACTTTTCACTTTCAATTACAAATAAAAATTTCAAACGCACATTCTCTAAAAGTTAAAAGATGTAGTAAAACCTCTCACAAAACCAACAACCTGTGAAATCACCAAAAAAAAAAAAAGGATTAAAGACCTGATATAATAAAATGTTTAGCATCCTTAGCACTCATTATTTTAGTGAGAGGGTTAACGGCGCTCAGTGATTCATGATATTGGACTAGAGACTTCAGACAATCATTGGATCATTTTTAAATGACTGTAAGATTATATCCCTAAATTTGAAGTTATCAGCTCCTTGGAAAAAATGGATCCTGATCTTACAAGTATCTGAGAGATGTACGTTTCCCTAGGCTCACCATCAGTTTGGATTTAATTTGGCTCTTTAAGGTTTGGCTTAGGTATATAAGTAAGGACAGCAGACTGGGATCCATCATTATAAACAGCAATACTCAATGAAAGCATCAAAACTACTTTAAAGAGAGAACATACTAGATGTGACATTTAGGTTGAAGCACACTCCTCCCTGATGTGCTGAAGTAGGAGTTGTCTGGATAACTTTTAGCAGATTAAAAACAGAAAAGCAGATTTCCAGTGCTTTGATCAGAATCTCTATTTGCAAACTGCAATGAATAATAAAAAGCACAATAAAGAAGTCTTTATCATTGCTAGTAAGCACAAGCTTGGCTCAGAGCTGGCAGCACAAGCCTTGCCTGCCTGCCATGACAGGGGCTGGATTTAGCCACGGCAGCAACTGCCTGGTGGCCACGTTCCTGTTGCCTCTCTGAGTTGTCTTCACTCCGGGGGTGACTGGTGCAGAAGCCTGGGGGAAGAGTAGCCACTGCAGGGTACACGTAGTCACTGGGGGACAAACAGTCCCTCTGGGGCAACTGAGCTGGGGAAAGTGTAGCATGTGGCTAACTAAATTTGCCTGGGAATCAGTGAGAAGGAGGGACACTGTAACAAGACAATATATAAAAAAAGCTCCTAGTTGACTTTGAGGCTGAGGAGGCAGGGATCCCACTTATAAACATCATATGTCCCGTGGTGAGGAATTTGGGATGACGACTGCTCACTGTGTCACCCATGGTCTCTCTCTTTGAGGAAGGTGGTCACTATTGATGTTAGGACCCACTAGGACATTGCAAGGGTAAGCACTATACCCAAGAAAATGAGTAGATATTTGGGGTTTTCTTGTGTAACAGTTTTAGGGATATTAGGAGGCTTCGCTGTATTAATTTGGACTATACATTTTAGTAGTGCTGTTAACTGGCCTAATGATAAATGTTTGATATATTTTGATTAGACTATCAAGATTTCAGTTAGTTTATCAATTAATCTGTGGCTTCATATGTATGACATGTTCCTTTTTGACTGTAACAGGATTTGGAGTATAATGAAAGCCTTTCCAGCATTGTTACTGGCTGAGTGAATACCATGCTCAGGGAAACTAATGTCGAACTTTATCAGATTTTGATGAACTAACCAACAGAAGGAATTCAGGTAGGACACATTGGACATTTTAATGTTTGCACTAGGATTCTCTCAGGAAGCTAGACCAACCTGTTGGAGTAGATCATTTCACTGAGAAGAATGATACGACTCAATAAATGCACAGAGATGAGTAAACAGGACGGCAGAGCTCAGCTAGCCTGAAAGCACAGTTGTGAAACTAGCAGATGTACAAGAACTTGCCTCATAATCTCCTCTCCCTGGTGCCCAAAAATTATCATAACACTGTGGGTCTTCAAAATGAAGGAGCACCTAATAAAAAGATTTCCCTAAAGCTAAGGCATTCAAAATCACCATCTAAAGGCAACAACACCAGTATTCATAATCGCCCTGCTAGAAGACAAGACAACCATATGCCAGCCTGAAATATCACCTCTGAGAAGAAGGCTGCCTTCTTAGTGTGAGCCTCGAAGAAAGGTAGCTTGGTCATGTCAGGTTTCCTAATGTTGCATCTCAGTATCAGCGATCATGCAGCCTCAAGGAGGAGATACAGCTTACTCCACACTGATCTTGTACTGAGGTATACAGATGTTTCTTCTGCCATCTTTAAACCAGGAAAAATCAGTTTGAACACATAACTTACATATCAACTCAAAACAACACAGGTACTGAAGAGAAAGGATGTGAAATCTTGCTTTATAACCAAAAAAATTGGTTATTCAACATCACAGAAAGGTGGTGAAACAAATAAATAGACCTGGAATGCTGGTAAAAGAGTAATAGTTTACTCAGGAAGAATGAACAGGAAAAAAGGAAACCAATATTACACTGTAGATCAAGAATGCTTTGAAGTCACTCTCTGAAGTTGAGAAAGAGGTGAGAGGCAAATTTGTTGCATTTCTCTGGGTGAAGATAAAAGGAGAAAGAACAAAAGAAATGTTCTTATCAAAAAGAAGCTGTAGATGAAATTTTTGATCAGGCAACAGCAGCAACCAAAGGATGACAGCAATGCAGGACTAAGTACCTAATTATTTATTGGAAAACAGTATGTAGGGCACACTCCTACAAAATGTATGGAGGGTGATTTTGGATAGGGTAAGTTAGAGAGGTTCAAATGTGCAGAGAATGATAAAATTCATCCTGGAGTACCTGATAAGTAATCGAGACCATTATTCTTGAAAAAATGGTTAAGGTGTGGTATTTCAGCAATTTAACTCTCCCAAAGGAAACTATATCAATGGAAAAAAAGTGTAGATGATAAATTATAGATTTATTGGTTTAACTTCCCTTCTCAAATCATTGAGTAATCAATTTATAAGCAACTGAATGACAACAATATTAAAGAACGTATACCATTTCTGATCATTGCAATTCCTTTTTTTGGCAATATAAGTGGCCTAGAAGATAAGGATGAAGCAGTACTTGTGATATACTTTGATCTCAGTAAGCTTGCTGGCACTAGCCCACATGACATTTGTAACATTAGGAAGATCAGGTTAGATACAATGGCCATAAGCCAAATTCCCAGCTCAGTGTGTACTCTTAGGGTAGATAGTAGTGGCTTGCTGATGAGCTAAGAAGATATTTCAGATGGATACATGTAGGAATCTGGCTCGGGCCAAGTTCTAATTGATATTTTCATTAATTACTTGAAAGAAAGAATCAAGAATATGTTTGTAACATTTTCAGAAAATGCCAGTCTAAAAGGAGTCACTATTTCAAAGAACAGGATGAGAATTCAAAATGCATCTGATATTCACAAGATCAAAATCAATAAAAAGCAACAAGTACTTTGCTAGAAAGGAGACATCAGACAATCCACCTCAGAAAGAAGAGTCTGCTCTGCACCAGGCAGTGAGCTTTGGTGGATTTCCGTGCTTGGGGACCACCGTGAATGGAAACAGCAGAATAAGTGCCTGCCAATGAGGGGATGACCCTGCCAATGACCCCAGTGCCAACGCTGACTGCAGTGACAGACACTCCCTTGGAAAAATCAAAACCAGAAAGTCTAAATGAAAATCTTCTTTCCTTCTTCTTGATTCTGAGATATCAAAAGCTCGCCCCTCCAGTGCAAGACACTGTTAAGTTCATTGGCTCCTGCTATGTCTTTCTCAGTTGTAAAGTTAACTCTCTTTTTCCAGGATTGGCTCCAGCAAGAGGACTGTCTTTAGATTCTATTAGAGTTCCTCTTCCTCTGCAAAGGCAATGTGTATTTGATCTTATTGTTTGAGACCTTGAGGAAGGCAGATTTGAAGGCAAAATGCTGTTTGGTTGAAGCAGGTTCATGCCAAAAAGTAACCTTCCACTGTCACAATAGAGCCACTTTTGGGCCCTGGCCTCTAACTCTAACTGTTGAATGGAAACCAGAAACACATGGATAACATTTGACAAGATTCCAGCTTTCATACTTTTCCCCTAGAAAGGGACTGCTTGTGTTGTTTAACAAACAGGGTTGCTCAGGGTTGAAAATTCAGTGCCCCTTATCTGTAAATAAGAAGTTCCTTGCTTCGGAAAATGACTGGAAGACAATTCCGGCCTTAGGAAAGAGAGTAAGTTACAGATCCAACTCACTCACATGTCTGCCCTTCACTTTTTTGCTGGAGATAAAGTAAACGTCTTCATTAACAAAGTGGTTAAGAATCTAGTATTCAGCACCTATGAAACCAGACTCCCAGAATTGCAGGAAAAGTGAGCAGAAAGTATCACATCTTTTGCAGGCACACCTGGCCTTTACCACTTTCATAATGGCATGGGTAAATAAAATGGCCACAGGGCAGTAAGAGGCTGGAGAAAGGCTCCACAAGACTGGAGTTTTCTGCATATGAGATCCTTCTCTTCTTAACCACTGAAAAGTAAGATCCAAATTAGTGGTTAGCTATATTGTAGTGAGATCAATTATACACATGCTCCTGTTTGATTTTCTGTCTGCCCTGAACTGAAGAAAGAACACCACAACCATAGTATAGTTGTCTGCATCTTTCTGAAAAGACGATGAATGGAGCAAGTGCGGTTTCTTACAATTGCAACAACTGTTACAAAACATGGGATTTTTTTTGTATCAGGTATCTTGGCTGCCAAAGAAAATGGTCAATTTGTCTCAGGAGTAAGTGCTGTGTAACTGCTGATTTGATTGAATCCTTCACTCTGTTAACGATAACACACCACCATGGTTTCCAGAGGTTCTGTCCTTGGTACCGTAAAACAGGCCACAATACTGATTTAGATCCTCTAAATCCCAACTGCAATTCCCCTGGACCAGCTAGGGGGAAGATCATCACTAGATCATCACTGGTTTTATTAATACTTATTAGATGGTATGGCCCGCTGATTACCACAGACCTCTGCCTTCAGGTGCTAAAATTAAGTTTAGGGTAAAAGCCTTAAATTCTTTTTCCTGTGTCAGCCATTTCCTTTTCCTTTCTTTCCTCCTCATTTCATTTCATTGTTATTCTCACTGGATTATGAGAGATTTGTGAAGCTGTTCCTGCTAACAAGAAACCTTATTTCTCCACCAAATTAAACTTGAGACTCTACACAGTTGGAAATTGTTCATTACACTTTCTGTCTGTGAAGACAGTTTTTCTGGTGGCTATTTATTCTGTGAGGAAGTAGGAGATTCACATCATGGTAACCAATCCCTCTTACATTGTTTCTTTTATGAATAAGATCTCTGTCACAATTTTTTCCAGGTTCTACCTAAGGTGAAATAACTGACTTGGTACTAATCCAAGTCTGATGGAATCCAGATTTTTTTTTTTTTATTTTTTTTTTTAATTTTTCTTTTTCTACATTTCTGAGCTTAAGCCATTGTTTTTTCTGCCTAGGCTCAATCCTCAGTCTTATTGCAATAAATTTATAATTTATTTCTTGAGTGTCTGATACTGAAAAACCTTATACCAGCCTGCCTGGATGAAGTCCTGTGTAACATGCTCTAGGAGAACCTGCTTTAGCAGGGGGGTTGGACTAGATGATCTCCCGAGGTCCCTTCCAACCCTTGCGATTCTGTATGATTCTGTGTGAAAATTGCACTTGTGTGAAGTGAGAAAGCAACATAGACTTTTTTTTTCACAACAGAAATAAGACACTGCATTTTTTCTCATGCTGTTTGGACTGAGTAACTAGATTACAATTTATGTCCAATAGTATATTCCATTAATTTAGCAGAGAAGGTCAACAGGGCAGAAAATAGCTTGCTGAAGAAGATCAGTTGCATGTACCTGCCATGCAGGAAAGTTTTTTAATTAGGAGCACAAGCAAAATTATTGAGATTTGCCTCAAATACAGCAAGAAGAGACTATAAGAAATAAATCCCATAAAGCCCAACCATCCAAAGATGGGTTAACCATCTAATATGGGCAACAATTGAGCAATAAGCTGCAGCCTGTCGACTGCACAGATCTCCTGGATTTTTTTTTTAATATAAACTTCTGCTTTGGCAAAGTCTGTAGTCTACCCTTCCTTTGTCAGCAAAGGGTTTATGCCTGATTACAGGTATTAAATAGCAGGAATCACCTCCTACTGCAAAGGAGCTGACTGTTCTGAAAACCTCAGTGGCTGTTGGGCTCAATAGTTAGAGATCTCTCCACAAAGAGAAACTGGATCAGGAACTGTGTTAAAATATCTTATGCCCAAGTGGATCTTCCTTCATTGATCAAAGTATATTCCAACAGAGACAATATTATTGCAAGTGCCTTGCTGAGTGATATCACCATTAAAATTTTTTCCAGATAGTGCTCCTTAAAATACAAAATGAAAAAAGAAAAAGGGAAAAAGAAAACCACCCACACTCTGAATCCATACGTGGACAGCATTCAAAGGAGGAAAGTAACTGGAAATTTTAAAGACATTTTATCCACAAACACATTAATTATTTAGCATTTTTCACATCTTCTTCAAGATCCTGTTAGACACTTGGGACTCTGATGAAAAAACTGGGGAATGTAGACTGCATTGCCCCATATACCCAAGTGTTAGATTAACATGGGAAGAAAAGATGGGGAAAAAATTATACTTGGACTTCTAGAAAGTCTTAACAGAGTCATTGTTACGGGGTTCAATAATTGGTTTGCTCTACTTGCCAATACTGAAACCTTGCCAAAATACTGTGTCTAGGTTGGTAAGAATGTAGATGCTGACAGCAGAGGGAATTAAAAAGAGCCTAACAAGCAATATGTAAGCTATTTGGTATGCTGACATGTAAGGACTCAGTCAAAAGATTGAGTTTTACAAGGTCCAGAAAAGAAGACACTAAAAGAGGACACAAGTTTCCCTAGAAGACAAGCTTACTAGAAATGGTCAGTCAGTTGTTCTCTATGTTGGTTGGTGGGTTGGTTGGTTTAGAGAGGGGACTGGTAAAATATGATTATCAATAGGTGAAGAAAAGCTTTCCTCCTGCAAGGCTAATTATAAACAGGAAAACATTTCTCTTGGGATTTTTATAAAATGTTTTTCACTGCAGATTTTTGTAAAAAGGAGGTAGCCAAACAGCTTTCAGGATATGGGTTCCAGTATATTTATTTGCCTTCACAGAGGACAGGCTGAATGGACCTCCTGAGGTCCCTCTGAGGCAAATGTGTTTAGAAATCTTTTAGATGTATTCTTTCTTCTCAGCCTGAGTGAAAACCCTACATTGTGCTACAGCCTGATCATCATGAAGTTACTTGTTTTAAAGTTAATTCTTGGGACTCTCTAGTACTGTAGGAGCATTCAGATTTAATGTTGATAATCACGATTTAGAGATGTTTTAAGATTGTTTGCAAAAAATATCCTCAAACAAAACAGTTCTTAATAGTTTCTTGCAGTCATTCCCTGATTTTACTACCCCCAAATCAACAATAGTATAGATTCTGTCTTTCTGCCTTTTAATGAGGAAGCTAGATTCTTTTCATTTCCCTCTTTTTAATATTGGCTTTGTTCATTTTCAATGTACTCAGCATGTTATTTCCTCTGAATAGATAGATTTTTTTTTTTCTATGCAAGGTATCACACTGTATCAGACATCTATTTTAAAACGTAACCTTTGAAGTCAATTTTTGGTTTTGGTAGATCTTTCTAATCTTTCTTTTAAAATGGAGAGTCAATAACAAGGACAATCATTTCTACCTTTTGTTACTATTCTCATGGTCTCCTAGAACATCATATCTATCCAAATATTTCTGTTGTTTGGATTAAAATATTTCTCTATACAGGATCTGAACTGATGATAATTTCTAGCAGCCAGAAGCTATGTTTAAACCTCAAAAATACTAAATAATTTTAACTACTGATACATAGGTCATTTTCTATGTCATTTTCTATGACATTTTCACCTTGTCATTTTCTGGTGATTGTTTAGTTACATAGAACTACTTAATTTGGGGAAAACTGTTTTGGATATGAGTGCCCTTTTTTTCTGGAATAAGCAGAGTAAGAGTCTGGGAAAGAGGGAAAGCTGAGCCAGGCTTGGAAGTTGTCATTAGCAAAGTGTCTTGCAAGCCCTCCTGTCCTGGGCTGCAGAGCTTACCTAATCATCTCGCTTGCTTGCAAAATGAGAAGAGGCTTCAGACTGCATGAGGCGAGGACTCCTTGTAACAAACCCTGTATAGTCATTCATCTTTGTTAATGGGATTTCCTCCCAAAGTGCTCTTGCCCAGACAGCAAAATCTTCTCCTGACCTCAGTACTTGCATGCATCTTCACTCACAGTCTTTCAATCGTTTGTCCTCATAGGAGGATGTCTGTAGGATAAAACTAAAGAGAACTGTGATAATGATTTAAGATAACCATCTTTCCTGGAGGAAAAAAAGGATAATAAAAAAAAATAAACCACAAGGGTTTGGATTAATTTTCAGCATTTCTGAATGCAATATTATTTTCTTTCAGTAGAGCATTTGTTTTTCCCTTAAATGTATGCCTCTATTTTCCTCAGATAAACATTTCAGTTTTTGTGAACTCAGTGTTAAAACAGCTGTTATATAAAAACTCTCAGCACTGCACAAGTCTCTGACCAAAGAAACCATTCTTGCCTGCCTTATATTTAAATTAGGAATTGGTATAAAATTTTGTGCAATAAATAGAGGCAAAAGAACTCGGATATGATTAGGAAAAAATTAGACCATGCAAGGTTTCTAAAATGGTATGCTTATGCTACCAAACCTGTAAGTACATACTGTTCTGCACACAGACAATTTTTGTACACTTTTGTTGTTGCTGAACTGTAAACTTTAAAGAAGGTTTGTGTTTTCCTGAAAGGTCAGCACCTTCCTCCAGAGGAAGTAACTGAACTGGGAGGGCAATTTGGATATTTCAATCTTAATACTGATACCAGTAATGAAATCCTTTGCTGTTGATGATTATTTTCTTTTCTGCACTTCAACCTGCTTTTAAAAAATGAGTTACAAAGCTTATGTATTCCATCATAACTTCAACATGCAAAGATGTATTGGATAGGATTTTAAAAGTAGAATGTGAGAAACTATTGGCATTTTGAAAGAAATAGCCATATTTTCATGTACTAACAACATCTTTTCCTCATGACCTGTACAATATGCAGCATTTAGAAAATACAGTTGGGTATGTTGGGTTTGGGTATATATAAAACTATATAAAACTAGCTTCAAGGGCTTGGAAACCATTTCAAAAGCCTTTACATCTCAGGGTATTGAGATAACACTCTGTTAAGGAATGTGTTTCCAGACACCATTGTGATCAAGGAAACAAAGGCAGTATGTCCAGAATTTTTGAAAATATATTTAGAGTTTGGTGGAAGTGAAAAAATAACAGAAAAGCTCTTTCAAATTCCAACTCTTTCTAGTGATTATTAAATGAACATCTGAATGATTACTTGTGTGGAATTTATTTACCTATTTTGCACAAACAGATAGTTGGAAACAAATGTTTCTTTTCATTTTTCAGTCATTCATAACAGATGCCTCTGAAAGTTAACTTTGAATTATTAGCAAAGACAGTGTCAAGCTTCAAATAACTCGATTGTGGCATAACTTTTTTGTCAAATATTCTTAACAGAGTTTAATTTCTGTCCATAAAACAATCAAACAGGAAATAGTTCATTCCTTTTTCCAACAGTGTAATAATGAGCCACTGTCAGCAAGGCAACAATATTTCCATGGATTGAGGCAACAGTTGCCATGGAGAAAACCATGCCATTTTCATTTACGTCTTTATTCTTCTCAAGTAGAAGAGAAGTTAATGCATTGTCCTACCAAGATGATGTAGTTTAGCTTTAGGTAAATCTTCAGTGATAACTTAATTTATTATTTTATTAACAGTCCTTTGATTTGACTTGATCCATTTTTGTTGCATCTGTCACTCAGTTTTAGCTGGCACTCCTAGCAATAGGGGGAAAAAAAGGCCCAGGGTCATTAGAAGCTGTTCTGTAGCTGGCTTAGTGATACACTTTGCTGGCATTCTGACAACCAACCACAAGCAATGGAGAAACCTCTTCTGTGTAAATGATAGTCTTACTGTAGCAATTACCACTAAAAATCCATAAAAACATCTTAGTTCACCCTTATGTGATCGATTACTCTCTCTGCTCACCATCACTTGTGTTTTGGGATAAGGCAGCCTCGATGCCCTGTAAAACCAATATTTACTCTGCCATGGAGTAAATCAATATTTACTCCACCTTGTAGGAAATTAACAATATCTAAATAGCAAAGTATTGGACATATACAATGATATTTTTGGAGAACAGACCTATTCTGGAAATAAATTTTCACTTCAGTGGTGACAGAGGGCCTCTGTGCAGAGTTGTGTAAAATATGAGGTGTCTAGATATGTGTTCTGAGTTACAATGAGATGTCTTATCTTCAGTGTGCTTATAGCCACTTCCAGATACTTATGAAAATGAGTCTATCTTTAATAATACACAGAGCAGCTAATTTTTTTTTTGTTCCATTCAGTGAACTCTTGGGTTTATTAATTGTTAGAATTCACTGTATGTTAAAAGCAAGTCAAGAAGAAGTCTTAACTTTTAGCCATCAATTCCTAAATGCTGAAGTCAGGCTGCAGTTAGAGGCCTAATCATAATAATTATGGAGCAGTATAGTTTTGAACTCCTCAAGATTTACTGTGACAGGGACAGTTTTATTCTGTAATGAACTCCAGCAAAAAAGAACATAATGGAAATGAGAGGCAGTGCTTGATAGTGTGAAGTGTTCTTTGCTCTTTTTAATATAATGTCAGTTTTTTAAACCTTAATATTTTATATATATGCATGTGAAGACAATATTAGATTTTGTAGGTAAGATGAGTTTCAAATCAGAAACTTCTGTTCTGTTGGCCTAGGACAAAAGCTGAAGACTAAACTCCATTCTGAGCATGCCCCTTGAAGATCTGAAAATCACAGCTGCTGAAAACATTTGCATTTGAGTATAGCTTAGCTACTAGTCCATGTTTTACACAATATGTGCAAGTTAGACTCTGTTTTCAATTTCTGCCTCTCTGACTTCATTATTTTCCTAGGAATAATTTGATTTCATAGTAAAGAACAGTTTTCTCACTACCAAAGATGCAGTACATCAAGATAATGACAGGTACAAGCATAAGTTATCACATTCTCTCAGCATATAATACAACCATCAGAATGTGATTTTTATCTGTACAGTTCTTTATTTCTACTCTAAAAAGACCAGGACAGAGTCATAAACTCTACTTTCAGCAAGTGCTGATGGAGAAGTAAAGATGTGGGAGAAGCAAGTCTTAATGTTAGTCTTGCTTTTTTCTTTTTATATTTAAATAGTTAAATCTGATTTAATCCTCTGGTTATTTTTTTCAAATTGCTACAGCTTAATTGTAGGGTTATTTAATTAGTTTTTTGCTAATTTTCCTACTGCTTTTATTTTATTATTCAACTCAGTGAGTTAATTACTTCCCCATTTCTTGCAAAATTTTCTTTTTTTTTCCCTCCTTGCTTTATTTTCCACCACTCAGTAATACACATTTCATCTTCTCCTGTTATTTTTTATTTGCCAGTGTCATGTTTTAACCCCAGCCAGCAACTAAGCACCACACAGATGCTCACTCCCCCCACCCCACCCAGCCCCATGGATGGGGGAGATAATTGGAAGAGTAAAAGTGACTTATGGGTTGAGATAAGAACAGTTGAATAATTGAAATAAAAGTAGTAGTAGTAGTAGTAGTAGTATAGTAGTAGTAATGAAAAGGAAAATAACAAAAAGAGAGAGAAATAAAACCCAAGATAACAAAGTGAGGCAAATGAAAAACAATTGCTCATCACCAGCCAACCGATGCCCAGCTTGCCCCAGAGCAGCGCCCCCCCCCCCCCCCGCCCCCAGCCAGCTTTCACCCTGTTTCTGTACTGTGCATACCTTTGGCCAGTTTGGGTCAGCTGTCCTGGCTGCGCCCCCTCCCAGCTTCTTGTGTATCTCCAGCCTTCTGTTTGTAGAGCATGAGAAGCTGAAAAGTCCTTGACTTAGTCTAAGCACTACTTAGCAACAACTAAAACATCAGTGTGTTATCAACGTCACTCTCATACTAAATCAAAAACATAGCACTATACCAGCTACTAGGAAGAAAATTAACTCTGTCGCAGTCAAAACCAGGACAGCTAGAAAATTTGAAACTATCAGGCTGCAGTTAAAAAGACTTGTGTAAGCAGGTGACCTACTGCTGTAGTTAAATGGAGCAACTTCAACTGATTTCATTTGGAATTAAATCAATCATTCTGATACCTTGAAAATCCTCAGTGTCTCATTTATTTTTTTCTAAAGATGAGAGGATATTATTCTGTATTCCCAGCTGCTGTAAATGCATTATTGCTTTCCATCAAATTTTATTTTTGCAAGAGTGTACATCTACATTTTACCTGTATTGGTACATTAGGTTTTTATTGCCCCATACTAAAAGTTTACTCTTCACAGATTTGGTATTCACCTCTGAATTTTTCTCTTTGAATTAATAGATTATTACTATAATTTGTGACTTCTTTAGCTGTCTGTGGTCAAAACAACAAAAAATGTGCATTTGTTATGTCAATGTATGTGATGCGTGTTTAATGATGAAATTTGATATTTGCTTATGCCTTATTCATATATTAGGATTCTATGGATTCATGGATGCCATAGTCCCTTGTGCTTCCATTTTCCATAAAGATACATTTTTTCATAGTATAAAGCCAATCAGAAACTTTATTATGCTTTTCAATAAAATTCCAAAGGAAGAATGCCCTCTGCTTTTTAGATATTTGGATGCTTGAAGTCAACCTTTAATTATATCCCATGTGGAAAATAAGCTTCAGATCCACATCTAAGAAAAAAGGGATGAAAACATACCTGCTGTCAGATATGGAATACCTTTACAACACATTTATTTAATAATAAGTAATAATAAATAATCAAAAATGCACTCTAAAATCAGTAGTTAAATTAGACAGAGCCTGTTTGGCCTGCTGACAGTTAAAATTCCTTGGAAACACAGCTTCAACAGCTGGTTAGCCTGTGTGGCCACCACCTTGAAATCTTACATTCTCAGTTAAAACCAAAGGAGCCAGGCCAGGTGAGGGAGTGTGAACTGTCCCTGTTGCACTCCTGGCACATTCATTTCATAAAGCATCAGCCATAGGAAAGTTGCCACAGAGTAATGCTTTGCCGTTGAAAGGGAGTGTGTGATATGTTTGGAAAGAATGATGAACCATCCTGCATGGCGTTAACAT
Organism: Egretta garzetta; assembly: GCF_000687185.1. Taxonomy (NCBI): domain Eukaryota; kingdom Metazoa; phylum Chordata; class Aves; order Pelecaniformes; family Ardeidae; genus Egretta; species Egretta garzetta. The sequence continues at coordinate 966,644 of NW_009259316.1, read as the reverse complement.
TCATCTGTAATTCTGTGCGAGTCTTTGAAAACAGAAAGCGCTGAGAACGGGTAAGGCAAACTTTGCATTTATCTTTTTATGACTCAGTGTGTTGTGCAGTGCGGAGGCAAATGTCTGTCCCAGCAAATGCAAGATAGGCATACGGAAAAATCTGATTTGGGGTTTTTTTGGCATTTGAAACTTGTTTTGTAGAGGTAGAAAGGATATAACAGTACAGAATAGTAGGCACTCAGACTTAAAAGCCTTAGACCCAAAAAGTTTGTGAGCCAGTGTACAAGCTGTATCTCCCTGTTATTGCATCGACTGGGATTTCTGGCATCAATTAAGTGTTTTGCAAAGCCAAGTGAAGAGAAAATCAAGTATGAAGTACAGCTTTCCTTCCTCTCCTGTTTGAATAACTGTGAATTCTGTGTAACTGAGAACTACCAAGGGTTTGTAATAGCTGAGTGCTACTGCTTACTAAAAGCGACCTGTAACAATATTGAAACAGAAGTTATTTTTCGATTGTGCTGTCTGAAGTTTTTGTACGATAAAACACAGTAAAGCACAAGAATTAAACCCTTCCAGGATTAAAGTGAGCAGCCTGTTAGGATTATTGCAGACAGAGTGGAGAGCTAACGAGCTAAATCAATAGTACCTCCGACCTCCTTCTCTGCAAGGTCTCAGCTATGCTCGCACACCAAGGGAAGGAGGGCCAGGTCATACAGGTGTTGACCGGTCAGGTCTTTTGTGGTGTTGTCACAGAACCTCAGGCTTCCAAGGCAGTCGCTCCCCCAGGCTGCCTGGCAGCACAGCAGTGAGCCTGCGTGAGCGGCGGCATTGCCCCGCAGACGCAGCAGCCTGCCTGCTCTGCCTGTCCTCTAGCACCCAACATTGCCCATAGCCTGGCAGCGATGAGAAGCCCAGGGGATCCAAGCAAATGGATCTGTTGGCAATAGGCCCGGCAGCCAGCCATGAGGCTAGGGCTCTGTTCTTTGGGATGGGGCCAGGGTAGGGTAGCACAGAGAGATCTGCTCTATGCCTTCAATTTTAATTCAGAAAACCCACTGGCACAAGTGTACTTGTCAAAGCATTGTCCTTCATAGTGTCCCTTAAAAAAAGATGGATTGCTCTAGACACAAAGACATGAAACACTACATCATAATAAGTGTCCCATAATTCAGTGACCAGGATGAGGAAGAGCATATTGTTAAGAATTTAAAAATACCAGATGGGAAGTTCAACTTTCTCATTCCTGTCTCAGAGTCTACCTAGAACTCTCTCACTCTTTTTGTCAAATGCACATATTAAAATCTCTCCTTAAAGCATCTGGGACTGAGAACATTTTACACAAAAAGAATTAACTGAATTAGGTAGAATGATTTTTTTCAATGATTTGTGTGAAAGCTGGGTGCCATGAAAGCTGCTGGGAGTTTCAGTATTTAATCTACAAGAATAAAGGTTATTCTTTTTAAGATTTACTGGTGTGGTGGATTTGGCCCAGCTGAGAGCCAAACACCCACCCAGCTGCTCATTCACTCCTAGCGGGACAGGGAGAGAAAATAAGAAGAATGGGAATTTTGTTCTCAGAAAGCTTGTTAGGCTAAAGACTGGAAGATTGCTTGCCAATCACCTTTATGGGCAAAACAGTCTCAACTTGGGGAAAATCAACTTAATTTATAGCCAAATAAAGTAAATATTTAATTACTAATTTGAGTAGTGGGAAACAAAAGGACAAACACTTAAACAACAGCTTTCCTTCCCCCTTTCCCAGGCTCAGCTTCACTCTTGATTCCTCTCCTCCCACCCTTGTTACTGCTGCATTTTACCCTCAGCCCCTTCAGAGAGAACATAGGCAGGGAAAAGGCAGGGACGGGGGTTAGGGTCAGCACATGGTGGTTTCTCTCCTTAAACTGCCCAGCTGTGACATTTTTTGAGTCTTCATGCAATGGTCTTTATAAGTAAAATCTGTGTGAGATCTGTCTGTGCATACATATGTATATATATGTACTTACATGTATTTTAAGGTTTTATAATTTTAAAGTTCTTTAAATGAGGACTACCTGTTTTATCTTCCAGAAGCTGAATGGCTAAGGTTAGTTTGGTTTGTTCCATACAAATATATATTGTAGTATTGTATAACTACTGTTCTCCAGGATCCCTAAAGGAAAAGAATGACCTCTGTGTTTAGTTCATAAAAATCAAGGTACTACCAACAGAGGATCTGGTCAAAATATTTATTTCAGAAGGCTATCCTAGTGACAGTCTTAAATAAATTAATCTGATCCTAATGTCGCCTATATACCCACCATATACATCAGCTTCTGAATAAAGGATCTGCTATCCCTGTGAGACAAGAAAGATGCAGTTAGCTTATCTTTCTTTCAGCTATCCTGTTTAAATTCTCTAATAACTAAACTCAACAATTAAGTAAGATGTGTATTTAATTGGCACAACAAAAAGCTTAGGATAAGCTGGAACAAATTCTGTGCTTATGCCAAAGCAAAGGAGACTCAGGGGTTATGTGCAAATCCTGTTCTGCATCCTGCCTGCACATGAAATTCAAACTTTTTCTTGGTTTGGCTTTTCTGTCTAGAGAAGTGTTCTGTGTATTGGTAGATGAAAAAAGCATTGCTTTGGAACTGATACCTCCTTCGCCTCAGAAATGCAAATGTTTTCTAAGAGCTTCTAACTGTTCACAACAATCAACATCTCTTGTTGGCTTCCTGGAAGTTGATCATTGGTTGGAAGAGTATTTTTAGTATTTCGTATTTTTAATATTTCTTCTTAATATCTTTGCTTGACAATGTTCTTTTTAGTACTCTCTTCTGCACTCCTTTTTGTTTTCCTGCATCAACTCCCTTTTCCTATTTTGTGTTTTCTCTTCATGGCCTGGCATCCTACTACCGAGCACTGTATTATCCAAAGCCATCCCTTCTTTCTCAAACTGCACCACAAGGTGCAGAAGGGTACATAGCTACTGGTTTTATCAACAAGTAGATCAGTTATGTATGAGGCCTGGAATGCTTATACTGAACACATGCAGAACCTGAATGAGTAAAAACTCAACTACAGAATGTGAAGGAACAAGATCAAGCCACCCAAATCCCAACCTCTTGCCTTATCTTCAGCACCACTCTACATAGTAACACTTTTCTTCCACATCTTCTGCACATCTGTGTCTTCCTCCTATATTTATAATTTTCTACTCAAATTCTTCTCAAAATTCTTCTTAGCCCTGTCCTTTACTTCTTGTGGCTTGTCCTATCCTATTTCCTCTTCTACCCAGATGTTTTCTTCTTGCTCCCAAATTCAAATTTCTTTGAGTCAGCAGGTTTCCTCACCACACCAAACACCAAGATAATGTTTGTTACCCACAGCCAGCATGTACTGCCAAAAATGTGAAGTTTTAATTTTAGTGTATCTTATTTTCTAATGTTCCACTAGTACCAATACTGCGTTGGGTAGATTGCATGGGCTGGGTTCTTTTTAAGGCTTTGTCTACAAAACGCTGTTTAAAACAACTTTTTTATTACAATGAAACCAGACAAGAGCATAACTAATTCTCACCCCACCCCCCATACAACCTAAGTTATTTTCTTTGTGAATGGAACTTTGCGACCTTTTTCGTATTTTTTATTTAGTCATATAATCACATTCTGGAATGATTACTAGGCTCAGGACAGGATGAGCTGTTATGGTACTTCATGACAAACCTTTTGGATTTCAAAAATACAGACTATTCTTCCCACAACATTCCATATTTATTTCCTTAAACCCCTACCACCATTAAATATCTAATTTCATGTAAATGTTAAAATTGGTTGCTAGACAACATGTAAGGATCACTACTGAATGTGTGTAGGTGGCTTTTTAGGAGGCCCTTTAGGAGGCAAAAGATCACCAGCAGTCATTCAGTTAGAATGAGGAAAATAGTCATAGTATTTTGTTAGAACATCTTCAGTTGATAGCGTTGTATTCAGTTTGGACCTAGCCTAGGTGAACTGACTTGCAAGACCAGTTCATATGACAAAAATGAACACAATGTAACATATATACTTAAAGATTTACTATAACAGGAGAGGAAATTTCTGGAAAGATGTATACTACAAGTCTCTAGTGCCCACAGGGACTCCACACTTGAAATGTAATCATATTGAAAAATATTGAAAATTCAAAGAGTAACAAGAAAAAATAATAACATGGTTACTGGAGAGTACTATAGAGTACCAATACTGCATGTGTTTCTCTCATCAGGGCAGAAAGGCCCAGAACATTATGATGCAACATCATAGAAATATGAAGAAGTAAGGTTGTAATAAGCTTTCTGATTCTGAGCTGAAGTTATATTTTGCTGAATAGCTGGGGTCAGCCTTAGGCAGAGAAAAGGAGGAATTGCGTAGTTTATTTTTTTCTTGCAGTACGCTGTAACCATCTCAACAAATGTGACTTCAGATTGGTATTTGCACTCTTCCTTTGTGAGAACAGTGATAAGTTCAATTAATGATCAGTGAGCCCTCACAAAGAAAAGCACTGTTTACCCAGGACAGCAACATTACAATGAAAATGAAAACAAGATGTAAGTGCCTGTCTTGCTTACAGAATCACAGAATCACAGAATCGCAAGGGTTGGAAGGGACCTCGGGAGATCATCTAGTCCAACCCCCCTGCTAAAGCAGGCTCTCCTAGAAGTTAGGAGTTGTCTATTCTATATCCCAAAGGAAATATATATCTAAGTATCTTCCTTGTGACTGTTCACTCAAGTCCTGCCCAGGTTTTGGCCTAACACACAGCTCACACTAAGGCCTGATGTATTCTGGGAGCAGCGCCATCAGGTTAATGCAGGATGTAGGCAAGACAAGTTGAAAAGGGAGGATGAAGATCATTATGCAGTTGTTATCACCTGCAGCTTGCTGTCTTCAGTGGTCATTGTCTCTTGCATCCTTGTGTATTAATTGCCCAAAGTTTCTTTAATATCCACTAACTTATGGAAATGGTATAGACCAAACTTCCAAGCTGGGAGGTATAAACACATCAGCTTACCTAAAGAGATTCTGAAGTGGATCCAACAGTACCTGGACTTCTGAGGGTTTCATGCTTCCCCATGTGACATGGGGGACACCCATGCTGTGAGGAAGTTAGAATGAGCACTTCCACCCATTGCGAGGTAACGATTTTGCTCATTGGTACATGAGTTACACGTTAGAGAACTTATGGGTCATGAATTACTGAAGTGATGAATGAGTGGATTCATGTTAGACTAGCCTGTACAAAGTTGATTGCACCCTTGTTTGATGTGTTGGTTTGTTTTCCCTCCTAATGAGTTCATAAAGTAAATTTTAATTTACAGAGTGTGTAGGCCTGTAAATTCAAGAGATTTAAATAGACCGTGATGCTGCCCCCAGCGTTTGTTATACCTGCTAAAGCCCCAGGCTAGTCATTTGCAAAAAGTATTTTTTCAGGACAGGACCTCCAGTTTTGTAAGTTTTAAGACCTATTTCCTTTTCTGCCTCTCTGATTAGGTTTAACTATTTCAAGTATTCCTTCCAGGGAGAGAAGATTTGGACAGTGACACTTTAAAAGACTTTCCACTTGCACGGTTTCACCATAAGGATGTGGTCTTAATGGCTCCTAGCATTTTCCAGACTCTTCAGGAGCATCCTTTAGTTCACCAACGTCCTTCTGGGCTTGCCACTGACTGAATTCCTGTCTCCCTGTATCTCATTTATAGCACTAACACAGTAGCGTTTTGCTATTCTATGATTCTATAGCATCTGTCACACTGGGTATTAATCACTCAAACCCAGGAATACTGAAAACCAAGAATTTATTCAAGTTTCCTGTAAGCTATACCAATTAAATTATCCCGCATTTAAATTATTCACAAGTAAATAGAGCTTCTGTATTACAGTACGTCATCCACCCCCTCCAACAAATTTTATTTTGCTAGCTTTTGTTATTGTTAACTTTCTGAGATCCTCTATTTATAAGTGAAATCAGCCCTTGCAATTTAACAGAAAAAACAGCATTTCTTGTAACAATCATTTCTGAAGTAGCAGTTGGTTTCTGTTCTGTATATGGGGATTGGAGTTTTATTTAGGCAATGAATGCAAACCTCAGCTAAAACTAGAAAATCTTGCTGTCAAATGCTTATTCAATGCTATTTCAGTACTGTGATAATAAACTAAAATTGATAATAGCACATATTGCATCCTGCTGAGGATACCTAAGAGAGCTAAAAATTACTATGTATTCAGCCACAAGAATCCTGTGAGGTTTCACACACTTTAGTAGGAGACAAATCCGCCATGTTATATGGCAAATTGGAACTAGATCCAAATAGAATGTTTATATTGTGGATAAGGAATAAGCTTTCTTTCACTGTATAAAGTAGAAACAATAAGTAATTTTCACTTGATTGTGCTTTTATAAATTGAGGTAAGTTTAAAAACTGGGGTTTTTTCTGATACCATTGCTGTAAATAATGTTATCACAAACAGGATCACATACTTATTCGGACTTTAATAGTTGATCAGACTACTAATTTCTTCTATGAAACCACGGAACTGTATGATTTCATCTCCATTTAACTAGGTAATACCCATCATTTTTCAGGCCATTACCTATAAAGGAATAATGGAAAGGTTTTTCAGATACTGTGGCAGCAAAACTTTGTCAAGCCCGCACACTTCATTGACATAGTTTACAGAAACGTGATGTGTTTTGGAAGTTGAAGGAGGTATGCTAGAAAGGTGTGTTTCTCAAGCTATCTCTTTCTTTCAGTCTGGGAAATACTGGTTCCGAATTAATTTTGGGGATTATCCTTATTGGGAAATGGAAATAAATCTATAATTTTTAAAATTATGATTAATTTTATTTTGCTTTCGTTTGTGAGTTTATTTTTCTCAGAGTTAAGGTGCAAAATGCTGCAACCTACTGAAGCTTTGACTAGGCCATATGAGACTAGAAAATCAGCAGTAGTAGCTGGTATGGTAATGACTTTTCCTTTTGAGTTTATCACAAAAAAAAATGCCTACTTCTTATCTTTAAGCAACATTTTATTATCATTTTAGAGCATCTGAAATTTGACTTCAAGACTACCCTTTAGCAGTCTGTTTCTGTCCAGTGATTACTCCCAAACGTGAGGTGAATATGTTATAACTTTCTTTAAAACCAAGGTAAAAGCTCCAATGTTCTTTATCAAGGATTTCTTCTTTTCCATTCAAGGCAAAAGAACACAAAGAATATCTACTTTATCTGAGGAAGATAAGCAGCTGATAGAAGTTTCTGGCTGTACTGTAACTATGCAAAATGTGGTAAACATGGTGAGTCATTTCTTTCATAAAGGATAGCTACAACTGCTAAGCAAATACCCATGAAAGACTTACTTAAGTCTCGGTAGACCTTACAGAAAATATCACATAGAAGATTTTTAGGTTTTTTAATCAGAAAGAAAATTTTGTCCTGTATTTAAAAAACTCAGAAGAGATCAAAAGACTGAATCACTTGTTCAGCCCTTTTTGTTCTAAGAAGTGAGTCTTTTTTGATATCGATTAACTTTTTTCAGTGAAAGTCAGGAAGTTTAAATAACACCTTGTCATCAGTACTAGTTAGAAAGGCATAGAGCGAGTTTCTGTTGCAGATTGGGTTGCAGAAAAATTTAGCTGCCAAATGCTAAAGAGGCTCTTCTAGGCCTGAGGAAACCAAGTCTTGCAAGAGTCCTACAACTTGATAACATGTCATGAAGCGCCATAAGATCCAAGGCCAAGGTGCAGTTTGTTAACAGAACAGCTGAGGATAGCATATTTTTCTTCTCAGAAATGACTGGTATAGAATGGCATATTTCTTTGCTTTCCTTAGCTGCAGAAATTTCAGCAATTTAATGAAAGCAAACACATAAAAATAGAAGGCAGATGGAAGCACATGAAATAAAAATGTCCAGCCTGGAGAAGAGAAGGCTCAGGGGGTATCTCATCAATGTATATAAATACCTGAAGTGAAGATGCAAAGAAGATGGAGCCAGGCTCTTTTCAGTGACAGAGGCAATGGGCATGAACTGAAACACAGGAAGTTGCCTCTGAGCACCAGGAAACACTTTTCTCACTGTGAGAGTGACCAAGCACTGGCACAGGTTGCCCAGAAAGGTTGTGGCATCTCCATCCTTGGAGATATTCAAAAGCTGCCTGGATGTGGTCCTGGGCAACCGCCTCTACATGGCCCTGCCTGAGCAAGGGACTTGGACCAGATCTCATCCAGAGGTCCCTTCTGACTTCAATCCTTCCATGATTCTGCAATACATGATATGTTAAATAATTGTTCTTGTACTGTGTTGATAATACAGGTTAATCCTGTGAGTTTCTCTTTTTTTTCATGGTTACAGCTATAAATGAACTGAATGTCAACAGTATCCAATATTCAGTGACTGGTTTTGTCCAATTTAAGAAAGTTTTCTTACATAGTTATTACTAATTACTTGACAATTAATTTCAAAACTTTTGCTGAAAACAGTGATACTGAGTGTTCATGAGTTTCATAGGCTTTAATAGAATTATTTTCTAAAAGCAACATTTGCTTTAGTCATAGTAAGGCATAATTCAAGATAATTGTGGAAATGTCTTGCTAAGGCCTTGAAAATATTATATAGCTAAACTTTAAAAACAAATTGAAAAGCTCCTCCTTTTCTCTCTCCATCACAGCAACCTTTTCTCCCGTACTCACTGAAAATCCAAGAAAAAAAATAAAAAATCTGAGCTTCAAATTGAGATTCAAATTAAATGCATTTGGCAATCAAAATTTATTCCCAGTTGGAACTCTAATACATAGAGTTCTATCAATATTAGGTAATAATTTAAAGAAATGAAACCAAATGATATCTGCTGGTCCCTGTGTCAGTGTCAGAGATGCAATTAAATAATTGAACTATTCTGCCTTATGCTGGAAGCAATGTTTTCCCTGGAGTAATTAATGTTCACATGGAAGCAAACCAAATGCAAACCAAGCAACTGTATGTGACATGATTAAGATAGTCTTAGGTTTTATTTTTCTAATAGTGTTGCCTATATAAAGAAAAAGCTCAAGTGAACATCTAGGTCTGCTAGTGAACAAGACTCTCAATTACAGTAGCTGTCTAGCAACATAGCTCTCTGAAAAACTCTAAACTTTTGGTAAGTTCTCTCTTTGTTGGGTGGGGTTTTTTCCTTCTTTTAACAGTTCTGGGTAAGATAAACCAGAAAAATAAATAGAGCTTTTCTGAGGAATCCATATGTAATTCACCAAGATACACAATCCAATAAATCAATTTAACAAACAGGTTGGCAGATAAGGATTCCTTTTTTTTTTAAGCTGATCAGAATTTTTTATAAAGGCTTAGTTCAGAATCATGTTCATTTATGACTCTCTTAATTATTGCTTAGAAGCATTTTTATGACAAATAAAATTCAGGGATAAAGTACTCTCACATAAGCCCATTTGACGCTCATTTACAAGAAGGGCCAGAGGGAGAATCTGTGGAACTATAGGCCTGTCAGCCTGACCTCGGTGACAGGGAAGTTCATGGAGCAGATCATCCTGAGTGCCAGCACACGGCATGTACAGGACATCCAGGTGATCAGGCCCAGCCAGCGTGGGTTCATGAAAGGCAGGTCTTGCTTGACTAACCGGAGCCCCTTCTATGACAAAATGACCCATTTAGTGGATGAGGGAAATGCCGTAGATACAGTGTATCTGGACTTCACTAAAGCCTTTGACACCATGTCACACAGCATTCTGCTTGAGAAACTGGATGCCCATGGCCTGGACAGGCATATTCTTTGCTGGGTAAAAAACTGGCTGGATGGCTGGGCCCGAAGGGTGGTAGTGAAGGGAGTTAAATCCAGTTGGAGGCTGGTCACAAGTGGTGTTCCCCAGGGCTCAGTGTTGGGGCGAGTCTTGTTTAACATCTTTATCAATGATCTGGACTAGGGGATTGAGTGCACCCTCAGGAATTTTGCAGATGGCACTAAACTGGGTGGAGGTGTTGACCTGCTTGGGGGTAGGAAGGCTCTACAGAGGCATCTGGACAGGCTGCATTGATGGGCTGAGACCAACTGTATGAGATTCAACAAGGTCAAGTGCCAGCTCCTGCACCTGGGTCACAACAACCCCATGCAATGCTATGGGCTTGGGGATGAGTGGCTGGAAAGCTGCTTGGCAGAGAGGGATGTGGGGGTGCTGGTTGACAGCCGGCTGAATATGAGCCAGCAGCATGCCTATGTGGCCAAGAGGGCCAATACCATCCTGGCTTGTATCAGGAATATCAGTGTAGCCAGCAGGAGTAGGGAAGTCATCCTTCCCCTGTACTCAGCACTGGTGAGGCCGCACCTTGAATACTGTGTTCAGTTTTGGGTCCCTCACTACCAGAAGGACCTTGAGATGCTGGAGTGTGTCCAGAGAAAGGCAAAAATGCTGGTGAAGGATCTGGAGCACAAGTCTGATGAGGGGCGGCTGGTGGAACTGGGGTTGTTTAGCCTGGAGAAGAGGAGGCTGAGGGGAAACCTTATCGCCCTCTACAACTGCCTAAAAGGAGGCTGCAGCAAGCTTTGTGTCTGTCTCTTCTCCCAAGTAACAAGTAATAGGACGAGAGGAAATGGCCTTCAAGTTGCATCAGGGGAGATTTTGATTGGATGTTAGGAAAAATTTCTTCACTGAAGGGGTTATCAGGCACTGGAACGGGCTCCGCAGGGAAGTGATCGAGTCCCCATCCCTGGAGGTATTTAAAAGATGAGTAGATGAGGTACTTAGAGATATGTTTTAGTAGTGGGTAGGTACTGTTGGACTTGATGATCTTAAAGGTCTTTTCCAACCAAATGATTCTATGATTCTATGCATCACATTTATTAGAATCATAGAATTCTCATAGAATCATAGAATGCTTTGGTTGGAAGGGACCCCTAGAGGTCATCTAGTCCAAGCCCCCTGCAGTGAGCAGGGACACCGCTAACTAGATCAGGCTGCTCAAAGCCCCGTCCAACCTGGTCTTTAATGTTTCCAGGGATGGGGCCTCCACTACCTCTCTGGGCAACCTGTTCCAGTGTTTTACCACCCTCATTGTAAAGAATTTTTTCCTTATATCTAGTCCAAACCTACCCTGTTCTAGTTTAAAACCATTACCCCTTGTCCTGTCACAGCTGGCCCTACTGAAAAATTTTCCCCATCTTTCCTATAGGCTCCCTTTAGGCACTGAAAGGCCGTAATCAGGTGTCCCTGCAGCCTTCTCTTCTCCAGGCTGAACAACCCCAACTTTATAGTGTATATATAGACTCTGTAGTATATATATTACTATAGTGGCATGCCACAGCCCAGTCAAGTGTAAAGATTTCTGTTTTGTCCACATCATTGCCAGCAACAGTAGGAAAAGGGATGAATATTTTTTGACCAGTTTCCTACAATTGCAGTCCAACAGGGCTGGGGTAAGTACAGGAGGAACATCACTAGATGTGGTGGTGCATCTGCCCCCCTCCTTTTTCTCTTTTCAACACTTCATAACCTCAGGAATTCCAGACCTCGGCCTTTGTGTAGTGAGTCAGTCAGTTAGATGCCCCTTAACTGTACCAGCAACTCATACGTGGCTGAGGTGGAAGAGGCACTGCCTATACTAGAAACACCAGTTGTCTGGTCAAGGGGCGGAATAGAACAGGAACAATCAGTTATCCCCTGAAAGCCTTGAAACATGTCTCACCTGGGTCACAACCCAAGCAGAGTGGTACCATTGTCACAACCCAAGTAGAGCAGTACCACTGTTACAACCCAAGTAGAGCAGTACCATTGTTACAACCCAAGTGAAGAGGTACCACTGTTACTGGAATTTCAGTAATCTCCAGCTGGATTGTGGTCAGGATGACAGTTTAGAAATTACTAAAGCCAATCATCTCATGACCCTATAAAACAGTGGTTCAAAGGCCTTTTGAGCTCTCCTGGACTGCAGTGGGCTGCAACCAGCACCTCCCTCTCAGTGGGATGCCTGTCAGAGTTCACAGACTCTTTAAGTTTGCTAAAATCAGAGGTCCATCACCGAAGACCGACAGTGGAGCCTGGGCTGAAACCTTTCACTCCTTGAGGTTCAACCCTTGCCTACTGAGAAATGCCAAGACGTTTGATATGAGTATTTCACTGAACTTGAGGGGAATTTTTAGCAGGTATACCTTTATGTGTGTGTGTGTCTATATATGTATCTCTCTATATACCTATATATAAATCTCCATGTCTGTGTGTATGCATGTGTGAATCGATTGAAGTAGTCTGTAGATGTGTGATTTAATTACTAACTCTGTGATTGTATTTAGTCAATGATCAAGTGCTGCTAAAAGTCTTGTGGTCTAACTTAAAACTGTGAACAAACCTCAGATCACTGCTAGACACATATAATCCTTAGACATAAACCATTGACCAAGTCTCAGACTAAGAATGGACCTAGCTGCACCTAGACACCTCTCTGAGAAGGAGTTTAGAAAGCAAGGGGGTCTATTCTGAATCTTGTGACTCAACAGGATGGTCCTCCTAATCCTCTGCAGCCATGATCCCTCTGTGAATCATTCTAATTTGAGTGTAACTTTAATTTCTTTGTGTAGATCTTCCATGCAGTAATAGAGTGAGCCTTGCCATCTTCAAATATGCGACTTAGTCGCTGTTTTGATTAATTCTGTTGAATCACTTTGTTAATCGACTGATGATTAAGTGCAGTTAAAATATCACAATCAAATCCTATGATTTGCTGTAAAGGCATAAATAAATTCTAAACTGATACTAAATCAGATTGTGTAAAAACATTCATTCACAACACTAGCTGAGAACATTAGCACAGAATAAGACTCTCTGTTGTTACTGAGATCACAAAAGAATTTAGGTATCCAAAGTTGTTATGCGGAAGTCCAAAATTTAGATTTTTTTCCAGCCCTTGTTGAATTGTCACAAATCATGGGAACAAGAAAGTCCTTCTAGGATGTCTGCCTGAATTCATAATTCCCAGGTTCATTTGCCCATTCTGAAAACTTTTCTCACTGTATCTATATTATATTTAAGTATGAATGAATGACTAAATGCAAAAGGCAAATATGTAAAAGATATGTAGTTCCTGAAGCAGAAAACAGTGCCAATTATTCCCTAAGTAAGAGCGTAACACTTGGGTTAATGATTAATTTGTGATTGGTGTCTGACCAAACAGACCTTGGATTATCTACATAATGGCACACCTCCCATAAGACTGCTGGGAAGTATTCCAGAACCAGACAAGCAGAATAGGATATACTCACAGCACTCTTGTAGAACATAGGACATGTAGGCTTGTGTTCTTTCAAAGGAGAGAACTGACTAAATCATCTGCAGACACATGAGTGGCGCTAGTAGTATTAGTCAGCATTAGTAACCAGTAGTATAAAACAGGAGACCTGCTTTGTTCTTTGAAAGAATGGACGTGTGTGTGGGTCTACCCTGGTAAGACATTCTTGTCTCTTGATTTCCAAGCTGGGGCACCTCTAGGCCTTGCAGAATCCCACCTCTAGTCCCCCATCTATATTTATACCAGTAATCTGCAGAGAGCCAGGGCAAAAGTGAAAGAATGGCATGAAACAACCTTTACCATTTAATTCCTAGCACATTCCTCGATACAATTTTGGCCCGTGCCAGCTAGAATTGTCCATGCCAATGCATAGTTCAAGGGATGGTATAGACCAAGAACTCTTCCCAGTTGGCACTTTGCATATGGATTCCCAGGGAGTGCAGCAATGTGGACTTGTGTCTTGACTCCAGAGCCATAGAACTGACCCTGGCCTGTTTTGAGCCCTTTGTGTTGGTTCTAAACCTTAGTCTGTATCTGTCTGTGTTTCTTCCACTCGTGAATTCCATACCTAAATTCCTGGTGCTGGATATACCTAGAGTTGCCTACCTACTGACAGAAATGAGTGGCAAAGTTCCAGTCATGTTATTCCCATGTTGTCTGAGGCATAAGACCCAACTCATCAGGACATTACTCCAGTTTCAGAGCAAGCAGCCTGAGCAGAATTGTGGTTTTCAGAGTTTGACACCCAATACTGCAGCGTTAGCCCTGATTCACACTAAAGCTCTCCCTCAGTAAATTTCAAATGGAAACAAATTAAGTCTTTCCACTCATTTGGCTTTTGTTGTTTAACATGTGCCAAGTATTGCCAACAAGAAGTCCTTGGCTAGTGCCAGGACTTCTTAACTTCCTAGATAGGAAGAGTCTCATACATGATGTCCAGCATAGCTGTGGGTGTGAGACTGATCGTTCTTGTTTATCTACAGATTTCAATTTTTTTTAGGAAACTATTTGCCTTCCCAAGAAAATGAGGTGAATTTAGTGTTCTGCTCTCTATTTACTTGTATTTCTCTTTTATTTATTTGTGACTGGGGCATTAAAGCACTGAATGGATTCTTCATTTTATTTTTATATGAGAATATAAATACACACGACAATTGTGTCTCATGGATTCACAGTTCAATGAAATGCTGAAGTGCTATATTTTTTATGTGGCACTCACTTTTGTAAGCTAAACAGTAATGTAAAGTGGTCTGAAGGTCTGCTTGATTTGAAAGATAATTGCACATACTCCTGAGACTTTTAAGAATTGTGATTTATTACTGGGCAGTTTATATTTGAATTTATTAATAATATTCTGAAGTAATAAAAATTCTTCCCTTTGACAGAAGGATTCATAAAGACAGTGTTAGCATTTTGTGACACAATGAAATGACAGCTTTCACTTCAGTGTATGTAAATTTCTATAAATACAGTGTGACGCCTTTGCTTTGCTGTCAAAGGTTTTCCATCTGAAAATATGTCCAGTTCTCCCTTGCTGCTCAGTAAGAGAAGCAGAATATTTTGGTTCCTGAGGAAAGCAATAGGGAACTACCATCTCAGATTGCTGCTTTAAACACCTTTCTTTTGCTCCGCTGACACTAGTCCGTATGGAAAACAAGCCAACAACCAAGGTGGAGAATACAAAATGCAAAAGTATTTACCGAGGGTATGCAGAGTCATCATCAATATAAAAGTGGTAAGACTGCTCTAGAAGTGAGCAGGGTGGAAGCTAATTCAGGAATGGGTTGAGATTAATGAGATATGAAATGACTAAGCAGATAAGGGGCCTCACTGAGCTGAAAATGGCTGGGGAAATGTAGGCTCCATATGGCTCCCAGTGCATTTTCCCTTTCTTCATATAAGTATTCAGAAAGAGGTTGTTAAAAAGAGTGCAGGAGAAACCAAATGGCTCAGGAACACCATGGCCTCATTCCAAGTTTCAGGGAAGACTTCAGTGCTTTGTTTCTGGTTGTGTTAATCTCTCTTCAGGTGGATAGATCTCACTCTCAGTTCCTCCAGTATGTTTCTGATCAGACATCCCAGGGAAGGACAGGAGTATCTGCAAGTGAATCTTTTTTGCAAAGGTCTGAATTTTGCCTGTATAATGATATTAAGTAGTTTGTTCATTTTGGGGAAGCTAATGTCTGACACTCTAACGAGGATATACATTTAACTCAGGGAAGCATGTTTCAAAAGATTGGTACAAAAGATGGAAATTCCTTCATGCACACCAGCGGTTGGTGTTAAGGCATAACTTTTGCTTACTTTTAGCTTTAACCTCTTTCCCCTTTAAATTGTGCAGTGGTTTTACCCCAGTCAGGGGCACAGTCAGGGCCCATCCCACCACCCCAATCGGAGAGCAGGGCAGGCTGGGGGGGGCATGTGGGCAGCTCCAGCCCCACACATCGGGCACCTCCCTGGGGAAGGGTCAAGACCATGTGAGAAGTTAGATGGAACTGGAAATGTTCTCCCCAAGGAGATGAGCAGGAAGGGGGCAGCCCTCAGCTGCACTGCCTCTGAGCTGGTCCTGAGCCCCCCCTGCCAATCCCACAGGAGGCTGGATGAGCCCAGGGCCCTGACACATTTTAGAAAAGGCAACGGGACCTGGGTCCAGTTCCTCACCGTATCAAAATAATGTCAGCAAACTCCTGTTGCTGCTGATGGTGCTGCCACTCTCAAGAAAACGTAAAGAATTCCAATCTGCATTCTGTTTCTAGGAAATTAATTAATTTTTAGCTATTTTTCACCCATTTTTATTTCAAATTTTTTTGAGTGCTTATTTAACTACTTCCCTTTGTTTGCTACTGTTTACAGTGAACTTTTGAACTTGTGTCTATAAATTGTACAGGCTAATGAATGTCTTTCATTTCCTTGGAATGTTTTCAAATATTATTTTATGTAATCCTTAATGCTGAGCTTACTTCCGCTACACTAATATTTGCCAGACTGAAAATGAAATGAAAAATGAAAAAATGTTTAGGATGGCTGATAGAACATTTTTACAGCCTCTAGAATCTTTAAATCCTGATTTTGTATAAAAGAATAATATTGACAGGTGGAAGGTGGAGAAAGAGGACTAGATTTCCAATTGTATTGTAAAAATCCTCTTTTATCTGTCACAGGTATTCTTTCCCATAATGGACTAGTCTTCTTTATGTATTATCTTTTCTCTTAGCAAAGTGCATATGTAACCCCTGTCAAAGCAGATACAAAGTCATTAGAATATGAGGAATTAAGCTCTCCCCCTTCGCCATTAATATTACAGACTGAATTGGAACAATTATAACAATTATGAAGTTCAGTAACAAGGACAGGGTTGTAGAGCCTTAAAATAAACTATGAGTTGTGATTGTAGTAACAGGGATTTCATTATAAAATTGAGCTGGGCCAATAACTTTGTCTTTGGCAGCTCTGGGCAAAGCAGGTTGTTTCTTCTTTAGGTTGGGATGCTTTTCACGCAAGCCATAAATAGGATACTTTGCTGGATTCAGATGAATTCAGCTTTTCAGCATTTAATTAGGGCTTCATTTGTGAATGTAATGGCACCCAAAAGAACTGGTAAACTGTTACTATCAAATTTCAGACACAATAATAAAGATGCCATCTTTGTTCAGGCCAGATTTGGGCTTTTAGGCTTCTCTAGTTGGAAATGCGTTAACCAGAACTATAGAAAATTATAGAAAACAGGGAGAACTGTGTTATAGGGAATCCAGCATTTCTTGTATTTTGTCTGGAGCTATAATTATGCCATAATACAAATATAGTACAAATACAATATATCCCTTACCTAGGACCAAGATGTTAAGGTAGCCATCAGTGGGTAAGGTAGCCATCAGTCTGTCTTTGTTACAGAAGTAATTAACTCTTGAAAAGTTAATATGCATTTGTACATGATACTTCCATTTGTATATTCTTTTAACTTCTCTTTGGCTTTGTCAGGAAAATTGGACTATAAATTTATGTCCTCTCTTTTATGTAAAAAGGAATAAAGTGTTCTTTTCTTTGAACCCAGTACTCTTCTTTTGGCCTGAAACACTTTTCTTGTGGCCAGTACAGGCTTTTTTACTGAAATTCCAGGCAAGCTTTTAAACCCAGTTCTTGGCTTCTATTGTAGCTGTTTCTTCTATCGTTCAAAAACATTTAAATGGCTTTAATCTTATGTTTGTAGCTCTAGGATTTAATTTCCTATTTACTTTTTTGGAGATGGTTTTGCCAACCCCTTTGCAGAGAAGTTGGCTTATTGCTAAAGCTTCACTCCATCTCTACTTATAGATTGCAAAGAGACAGGCTTACTTACAAAGAACACCCCCATCACAAGTGTCTTTGAAGACGGCTTAGCAGAAAGAGGAAAAGAAGGTGTGAAAGAGGATATAAATGTGTAGCTGTATAATTAAGAAGTCATATAGGAGATTAGAAACTGATTAGGAAAGGCAAGGGAGAATACAGAGCAGCACAATCTGGGTAAAACATATTGTCTAGCTCTTCCTCTCCTTATTTGTATTCAACATATGAAGACCCAGAGAAACTACTATCTCCCTGATGAGCTGTTAACACCAGCCAGTGTTACCAATGAATAGATAAGAGTTCCCCTCTAATGCTGGGAGAGAATTAAGTTTCAGTATGCAATAGTATGTATATGTATGTATGAGTATATACATATATATTCATACAGATGCATATATTAGTATTTATATTAGTAAAGTATAATATAATCTATACTATTAGTATAGTACATACGTGTCAGTATGTATATATATACACACACACATACATGCAAAACCCTATACTAACACAAATATATAATATCATATGTGTACTTGCAACATGTGTTTGCATATATATAAAGAAATACATTTTTTCTTTTGAAAGTATAGGTAGCAACAGTTATTTTGAATTGCCAGGTATCAGAATGGCTGAGGACATCACTTGTCTGAAACTATTCTGATTGAAACTTTGTGCATGGTCTGCCTCTGGTACACCAGCAGCTTGTTGCTGAAACAGAAATGAATAAATCTAAATGCAGAAGTGGGGGGAGAAGGGAACAACCGTCAACTGTTCCTTTTCCACAAGTGCCAGTCCTTGCCCCACCAGTTTAGAGATCTCCGTTTGCTTTAACTGATTTCTCAGTCTAAAAATTAAGGTTTCAATGGCTCGTTATTCAGAATTTAGATATTATGGAGATACCCAGGAGACTTCATAGCCAAAGCTACCTGTTAATTAAAGCAGGAGTACAATAATTCTTCTGTATGCTTAATGTTCAGGATGATTGGTATTTAGACTTACTCATCCTTCTGTAGCCAGCTGAAGTTTCTAGAAGAGTTTTTAGTGAAATAATTACTGTCAAACATTTAAAAATGACTTTGTCTTGAATAGGTAATGGACTTCAGATGGGGAGGTTCTTCAAGTGAAGATACTCTACAAGCTTCCCTGCCATACCTCCTACATATGGATTCACATATAAGCACAAATTTCTGAACTCAAAATTACCCCTCCCCCAGTAAAGTTAAAAAAGGGGAGTTACACCTTTCTCACAGTCTCTCATTTTTGCTAGGGATGTCCTTAACCCACTAAGCTCTTTTTCTCAAGTCTGCTAGCCACTACCCTGCCTCCTGAAAGGAGGTTGTAGCGAGGTGGGTGTTGGTCCCTTCTCCCAAGAAACAAGTGATAGGATGAGAGGAAATGGCCTCAAGTTGTGCCAGAGGAGGTTTTGATTCAATATTACAAAAAATGTTTTCACTGAAAGAGTTATCGGGCACTGGAATGGGCTGCCCAGGGAAGTGGTCGAGTCCCCATCCCTGGAGGTATTTAAAAAACATCTAGATGTGGTGCTTAGGGACATGGTTTAGTGGTGGACTTGGCAGTGTTAAGTTTGCAGTTGGACGTGATGATCTTAAAGGTCTTTTCCAACCTAAATGATTCTATGATTCTATGATTCCTCGAGTTGCTTCTCACAGAGTCTCGGAAAGCAGGGATGCAGGCAATAAAACCCTGAGGAGGGTTACATAGGGGTCTGTGTAGGGGAGGCTAAAACAGTATGTGGCCTTGCAAGAAGAAAAAGTAGAATTTCGCCCCACTCCCTGCAGTCAGGCAGTGGTATCTCAGGGTGCTGGTTACAAAAAGTGAAAGTGAGTGTGACTGGGATAGAGTTCATTTCCTTCATAATAGCTGGCACAGTGCTGTGTTTTGGATTTAGTACTAGAAGAATGTTGATAACTCACTGATGCTTTAGTGGTTGCTAAGCTGTGCTTAGACCAGTCAAGGACTTTTCAGCTTCCCCTGCTCTGCCAGGGGTACAAGAAGCTGGGAGGGGGCACAGCCAGGACAGCTGGCCCCAACTGGCCACAGGGGTATTACAGACAGTCTGACTTAGGGGGAGTTAGTCAGGGGGAGAGGGATCGCTGTTTGGGACGAACTGGGCATCAGTCAGCAGGTGGTGAGCAATTGCATTGTGCATCACTTGTTTCGTATATTCTGTATATTCTATTACCATTTTTATTATTATTACTGTTGCTATTCTTTTCCTGTGCTGTTTTATTAAACTGCCTTTATGCCAACCCACGGGTTTCACTTTTTTCCCCATCCTCTCCCTCATCCCACTCGGGGCAGGGGGAGTGAGTGAGCGGCTGTGTGGTATTCAGCTGCCTGGCGGGTTAAACCATGACAGTGAGACTTGGATGTGGGATGGGCAGGGTATTGGTTGAATTTTGAGGAGAGTAAGGGCTGAATGAAACTCTTAAAATGCTTAATAATGTTATGCACTTGTAGAGAAAAAGGTAATGGACAACCCTTCTTCTAGGGAGAAGGTGCTTAACAACCACATTGGTTGTATTGGTTGGAGGGAGGATTTCACAGAACCATCAAAATATTAAATGTTCCCCACTCCCTGCATGACAAGCTGAAAGACTTAAACACAGCCTTGAGTTCAAAAATGTTGACAAAATTACAAAGGGGTCTTTGCCATTTGATATATATTGAAAAAAAAAAAGACAGGGTTTTCAGATAAAGTTGGTTGTTTCATTCAGTTTGGAGCTGTACAGGTCAGTTAGTTGCATACTGGGGGGTTGTGTAAGTGCACAGGCAATATTATACAAGTCTGTGGACCTGAAGAACCCACGAAAGCAATTTGGATAATACATTTGAGGTGTTCAGAGACACGAACAGAGACTGTCTTCCCTGTTTCTCAGCTACTCTGTAACTTACAGCAGAAGTAAGACACTCTTCTTTTGAGTTTATAAATGAAGTGAGTTTTAACTGTCTGTAAAGCCAGAATTGCTGGCACAAAAGCTGCTAAGTTTTTGAAGAATAACACTCTGGGGAGCCATTAAAAAGAATCCTGGAATGTCATAGAATAATCAAACATGATGATGGAGCATGCTGCCGTTGCTGTTTTTCAGAAGAAAATGCTTTCAGCTGAATTTCCAGCACCACTTGCTCACACATCCTGCATGCTCTCTTGGGTCTCTGGTTCAATCCATTTTCTCCAGCACAGTTGAGGTTGGGAGGGCTTGAAGCTGGTGTGATTACAGTGATGTCGGTAAGTCAATTGAAGCATATGAAAGTTTACAGAATTTCTATCTTGTTTAAATAAAGCTTAATCTCATGAAAGAAGCAGATGATCAGGACTTACAGGGAAAGTTGGGAAGGCAGAGAAGGAAGAGGAATAAGACTGGATATGGATTTAATTGTAACTGTCAAGCTTTGAAGACCTCACTTACAAATCATCTACTTGTTCCATACTTCAAATGCAAAGAAAGGATTTACAAATCTACTCATTTTAATTTAGGATTTACTGAGATGATTTGTAAATTAATCATAGGAATTACATATAGAAGGTAGGATTTTTAAACCTAGGGGAGGATTATAAAGTATGATGTAGGATTAGTAAATCTATTGTATGTATGTAAATATATTTCCAGACTTCTAAAGCTATTACATATGTTAGTTAAATCATATGTTTAAATTAATGATGCCTAAATCATATGTTTAAATTAATGATGCCTAAATCAAAACTGAGTAAAATACCTTTTTTTTTTAATCTAGTGGCAACATAAGACAAGTTGGTACAAAATCTAAAAAAGGAACAGTAATGCATACAGTTCATAGAACAAAGTCAATATGGAGTACATTTTACCAGTGTAAATATATGGGAGGAAGAAGAAGGGGTAATACTGAAATAGAGACTTTCCAAAACTGGTCTCAACTTTTAGAAACCTGTCCAGCTGGAACAAAGCAGCAGTCTAAACCAATGTATTCAGTGGTCACATACACGACGTTTAAGGATCAGGTAACTGAATAAAGCCAGGAAAGTGTGCATACATTCTTTTGACTAGGCCGATTGGAACAGACACTTCTGGTGACAGTGCAGTGATTAGAAACAACAGGGAAGTTACACTACCAGCCTGAAAACAAACTTGCCACCCACAGTAACTTTGGGATCTCTTCCCTTTTGCCATTCCCTTAAATCCTAGAGCAAGGGAAGACTGGCTTGGTGAGCAACTGGCACTGAGCCGTTTAAGCCTAAAGAACTGATTTCATCTTCCAGATGGGCAAAATAACCTGTAAAGATAGCATAAGCAATTCAAGATTTTTAGTAGCACAGCTTTCTAGAACAAAAACCTTACATAAAGACAAAAATGAGAGCCTTGTAGTAACCTGCAGTCATTCAGCAGAAGGTACCACAAAGTAGCAGTTACACTCAGACTTAAAATGCAAAACAAAAACAACTGGCAGCGTTATCAGAACAATGTGAGCAATTTGACTCTCACTGCGAAAGTGTTCGAAATTTTCCTTGGCTGGCGCTCAGATTGCATTTGCCAACTTGTAGCAAGTTGCTCAGATTTGCTCTGTGTTTGTAAACACCTTACAGAATTTATTTTTATTCCGTTACAAAATCTATTTTCATTCTGTTTCTAAATAACCATAATGTATGAGAAGGGAAGAAAAGTCAAAGCAAAACTGAGATAGAAAGACTGTAAAGAAAGCAATGAGAAAGAGGCCTTCATTACGTAGAAAGCTTAATGGTAGAGAAGTCATAATTCTCTGTAATTAAATGAAAGGGGCTGTCTATTTAGGCTCCTACATGCAAACAAGTTTCACCAAAGTTTTAGCACTAAATAGATTAGTCAGGTGTTCAGCTTCAGCCATATCTCATTAACAAAAACATCCCAGGAAGAAGTGAAAGATTCTTTTTTTTAATCATAGAATAGAATCATAGAATCATAGAATGTTTAGGGTTGGAAGGGACCACTAGTGATCAGGTTGCTCAGAGCCCCGTCCAACCTGGCCTTGAATGCTTCCAGGGATGGGGCCTCCACTACCTCTCTGGGCAACCTGTTCCAGTGTTTTACCACCCTCATTGTAAAAAATTTCTTCCTTACCTCTAGCCTGAACCTACCCTGTTCTAGTCTAAAACCATTTCCCCTTGTCCTAACACAGCTGGCCCTACTAAAAAGACGTTCCCCATCTTTCCTATAGGCCCCCTTTAGGTACTGAAAGGCCACAATCAGGTCTCCCCGTAGCCTTCTTTTCTCCAGACTGAACAAGCCCAACTCTCTCAGCCTGTCCTCATAGGAGAGGTGCTCCAGCCCTCGGATCATTTTTGTAGCCCTCCTCTGGACCCGTTCCAACAGTTCCATGTCCTTCTTGTGCTGAGGGCTCCAGAGCTGGACGCAGTACTCCAGGTGAGGTCTCACCAGAGCAGAGTAGAGGGGCAGAATCCCCTCCCTCGACCTGCTGGCCACGCTTCTCCTGATGCAGCCCAGAGTACGGTTAGCCTTCTGGTGACTTTTGCACCAGTTCTAATTGTTCTTAATTACAGTGTCGTCATCTTCCTGACTAAACAGACCGTGATGCAAAGGGTCACTGCACTGGGTGTCTCTAAGTCCTGTGACCAAAATAGGATAGGTTTTTAATATTCTTTATTCCTCACTAAAGCTTACCTATGAAAGTACTAGCTTTGGCTCAGGAAGTCCCTGCCTCACTCGCTCAGTCTTCAGCAATTTCTGCTCTGAGGGCATGTTGTACTATGTACTTATCTTGGGGTTAGGTTTTTTTTCCTGTCGTCTGTTTTTGATGACTGATGGAGACAGACTATTTGGCTAGACAAATGCTTGATCTGACCTGGAATAGCTACTCTTATCTATTTTTTAAGATTCTCACTGTTGGCTGTTTGTTTGCATTAGCCCTGACCAGTGTTTTTCACCGCAGTGGCACACTATGAAAAATTACATGTAAAATGAATGGCTGACAGATTTACCTCTATGTACCTCTAGCTGTTGACTCTTCTTAGCCCTTGAGGCTGAGAGGTCGTGAGATGACTTCAGCTTCTTCTTGGCATCAAGGGAATGTCTTAGTAAATTCCAGTAATGGACTCAATCACTTATTCTGCAAATGCATTCAACGGTCACAGAGTAAATGGAGGAACAGCTTCTCCTTTAAATCGCTGACAAGGTTTAAGATTCAGGGAAAGGCAGGACTTGATTTTGAGGTTCCAGAATGAACTTGCAGGGCTGAAGTTAAGGAAAAATGTCATTCCTTTCTAAAAAAGAGGCTCTGACTCCAGATAATCAGAATTGAAGATTTAGGATGTCAATTTTGTCACTGAATTCTATATT
Source organism: Egretta garzetta (assembly GCF_000687185.1). Classification (NCBI taxonomy): domain Eukaryota; kingdom Metazoa; phylum Chordata; class Aves; order Pelecaniformes; family Ardeidae; genus Egretta; species Egretta garzetta. Next base: position 942,701 of record NW_009259316.1, on the reverse strand, counting down.
TATTCCTTCTTTAAAATGCAAAGGCATGAGAAAAAATACAAGCAAAACAAAAACAATGAAGCAACAAAAATTGCTTGAAACTGAAAGCCAAATCAGGATAGCATTTAAACAAGGATGAAAAGTTAGAATTGTGATACCTGACAGGTATTTACCTTCCCTCATTTTCCCACAGAGCTCCTTCTGCAGTGCAGTTGTATTTAAGAAGTAGCATGTTATCACCTCCCAGTCATCTGGAATGTTAAGTCCTGTTTTATATGGCCATTTTGCAAGAAATGAGCCTGCAGCTTAAATATTTTGCCGTAGCTCCAAGTTCCTTAAATTATTTCTATCACTTGTGTGTACTGCAACTGCAAAGTACAGGAAGACAATCAGTTAACAACTCCCATCTGGTACTAACCTTACTGCCTATTTCACTTATGCTGTCCCACTCTCTTCTGTTTGTGTTTTTATTATATGCTACTCCTCCCCTATAAAAGGCAACTGAAGAAGGTTTCTTGCTTTGCATTTTCTTTTCATAGGATTGGAAAATTGTACAATCATACAATTATTTAGGTTGGAAGTGATCCCCAGAGGGCAGTCTCATCCAACTCACTGCTCAAAGCAAATCTCATTAGATCATGTTGCTCAGGGCCATGCCTAGTTGAGTCTTGAACAACTCCAAGGACAGTTTCTACAATCTCCCTGGACAACCTGTTAATTCATTCACTTTGTGGAAAACAAAAAAATTATCCTTGTATCTAATCAGAATTTTCCATGTTCCAACTTGCACCTGTTTCCTCCTGCCCTGTCACTGTCTGAGAAGAGTCTGGCTTCATTTTCTCTCAAGTATCCTCACAAGTAGCTTTAGACAGCAATAAGGTCTCCCCTTAGCCTTCTCTTCTGCTGGCTGAACAAACACTATTCTCTCAGCCTGTCCTTAGACACCATGTTCTCCAACCCACTAATCATCTTGGTGGGCCCCATTGGACTGCCTTTAGGATGTCAGTATCTTCTTTGTACTGGTGAGCCCAAAACTGGACACAGAACTCCAGATCTAGTCTGATAAGTGTTGAATACAGTGGAGGGATCACTTTCCTGGACCTGCTGGCTACACTTTTACTAATACGGCCCAGGATGCAATTGGTCTTTTTGCTGCAAGGGTGCACTACTGACTCATGTTCAATTTGTTATCTGTCACAACCCCCAGATCCTTTTCTGCAGAGCTGCTTGCTAGTTGGTTCCCAGCTGGTACTGTTGCATGGAATTATTTCATGCTGGATGCAAGACTGCATTTGTTTTCACCGAACAAGGGGTAATGGTTTTAAACTAAACCAGGGTAGGTTTAGACTAGATATAAGGAAGAAATTCTTTACAATGAGGGTGGTGAAACACTGGAACAGGTTGCCCAGAGAGGTAGTGGAGGCTGCATCCCTGGAAGCATTCAAGGACAGGTTGGATGGGGCTCTGAGCAACCTGATCTAGTTAGCAGTGTCCCTGCTCACTGCAGGGGGGTTGGGCTAGATGACCTCTAGGGGTCCCTTCCAGCCCAAAACATTCTATCATTCTATGAGATTTCTATCAGGCCATTTCTCTAGCCTGCCCAGGTCTTTGTGTCCTCCAACTTATTGACCACTCCCTACATTTTGCTGTCATCCACAAACTTGCTGACAGTGCACTCTGTCCCATCACTGTAAGAGACTTTAAACAGTTTTGGTCCCAGTATTGATCCCTGATGATGCCACTAGTTACTGGCCATCAGCTGGACTATGCAATGATCACTACTCTTTGAGACTGGCAGTCCAGCCAATTTTCCACCCACCTCACCAGCCAGCCCATATCTCAACTATTTGGTGATAAGGACACTACGGCAGATTGTGTTAAAGGCTTTGCTGAATCAAGTCAAAGTATACAACACCCACTACCATCCTTTTGTCAGCCACATTATTCATCTTGTCATAAAAAAAACCCATGAAGTTGTTCAAGCATGATTTGCCCTTTGTAAATCTATGCTTGCTGCTTCTAGTCACCCTCTTGTTCTTCATGTATTTGGAAATAGGAAGAGGACTTGCTCCCTAATTTTCCCAGGGACTGAGGTGAGGCTGATCAGCCTGCTAACTGGATCCTCCTTCCTGCCTATCTTGAAGGTGGGTATGACACTTGCCTTTTTCCAGTCATTAAGAACTTCTCCCAACTCTCATGAGCATTAGCAGATGATAGAGAGTACCCTTGCAAAGCCATCAGCCAGCTCTTTCAGCACTGTGGGACACATCATATCTGGTCCCAAGGATGCCACATCTACACGCTTTTTGAACACCTCCAGGGATGTTGATTCCACAACCTCTCTGACAAGCCTGTTCCAATGTTTGACCACTCTTTCAGTGAAGAAATTTTTCCTAATATCCAATTGAAACCTCCCCTGGAGCAACTTGAAGGCCATTTCCTCTTGTCCTATCACTTGTTACTTGGGAGAAGAGACTGAGACCCACCTGACTATAACCTTGTTTCAGGCAGTTGTAAAGGGGAATAAGGTGTCCCTTCAGTTTCCTCTTCTCCAGGCTAAACAATCTCAGTTCCATCAGCCACTCCTCTCAAGACTTGTGCTCCAGACCCCTCACCAGCTTTGTTGCCCTTCTCTGGACATGTTCCAGTGCCTCAAGGTCCTTCTGGTAGCGAGGGGCCCAAAACTGAACACAGTATTCAAGGTATATCCTCACTGGTGCTGCCCCGGCTGGCCACACTATTCCTGATACAAGCCAGGACGCCATTGGCCCTCTTGACCACCTGGGCACACTGCTGGCTCATATTCAGTTGGCTGTCAGCCAGTACTCCCAGATCCCTCTCTGCCACCAGACAGCTTTCCAGCCATTCATCCCCAAGCCTGTAATGTTGCTTGGGGTTGTTGTGACCCAAGTGCAGGACGTGGCACTTGGCCTTGTTGAACCTCATACAGTTGGTTGGAGCCCATTGATCCAGCCTGTCCAGGTCCCTCTGTAGAGCCTTCCTACCCCCAAGCAGATCAGCACTCCTGTCCAGTTTGGTGTCATTGGCAAAATTCCTGAGGGTGCACTCGATCCCCTCATCCAGATCGCTGATAAAGATATTAAAGAGAACTGGCTCAGGAACTGAGCCCTGGGGAAAACCACTTGTGACCAGCCTCCAACTGGATTTAACTCCATTCACCAAAAGACTTTGGGCCCATACATCCAGCCGGTTTTTTACCCAGCAAAGAGTAGACTTGTTTAAGCCATGGGCAACCAGCTTCTCTAGGAGAATGTTGTGGGAGATGGTGTCAAAGTCTTCATTAAAGTTCAGGTAGGTAACATCCACAGCCTTTCTGTCATCCACTAAGCAGGTCACCTGGTTATAGGAGATCAGGTTGGTCAGGCAGGATCTGCCTTTCATGAACCCATGCTGGCTGGGCCTGATCACCTGGTTGTCCTGTACGTGACGCACGATGGCACTCAAGATGATCTGCTCCATGATCTCCCCCAGCACCAAGGTCCAGCTGACAGACCTATAGGTCCTTGGATCCTCCTTCCAACCCTTCTTGTAGATGGGTGTCACGTTTGCTGACCTCCAGTCATCTGGGACTTCCCCTATTAACCAGGACTGCTGATAGATGATGGCGAGTGGCTTGGCAAGCTTCTTCACCAGATCCCTCAGTACTCTTGGGTAGATCCCATTCGGCCCCATAGACTTGTGAGTGTCTAGGTGGTGCAGCAGGCTGTTAACTGCTTCCTCCTGGATTATGGGGGGTTTATTCCACTCACCATCCCCGTCTTCCAGCTCAGGGGGCTGAATACCCTAGGCATAACTGGTCAGACTATTAAAGACTGAGGCAAAGAAAGCATTAAGTACCTCAGCCTTTTCCTCATCCTTGGTGGCAATGTTCCCCCTTGCATCCAATAGAGGATGGAGATTCTCACTGATTCTCTTTTTGTTGTTAATTTGTAAAAACATTTTTTGTAATCTCTTATAACACTGGCCAGGTTGAGTTCTAGCTGGGCTTTTGCCTTTCTAATTTTCTCTCTGCATGGCCTAACAAGATCCATCTACTCTTCTTGAGTTGCCTGCCCCATCTTCCAAAAGTGGTAAACTCTCTTTTTCTTCCTGAGTTCCAGCCAAAGCTCCCTGTTCATCCAGGCCAGTCGTCTTCCCTGACAGTTCATCGGCCTGCCCCTGTGCCTTTAAGACTTCCTTCTTAAAGAATGCCCAGACTTCCTGGACCCCTTTGCCCTTTGGGACTGTCTCCCAAGAAACTCTCTCAACCAGTGTCCTGAACAGGCCAAAGTCTGCCTTCCAGAATTCCATGGTAGTGTTTTTTCTGACCCCCCTCCTTAATTTGCCAAGAATCAAGAACTCTATCATTTTGTCGTTGCTAAGCCCAAGACGGGCTCTGACCACCACATGTCCCACCAGTCTTTCTCTGTTTGCAAACAGCAAGTTAAGCAAGGCACCTCCCCTGGTAGGCTCACTTATCAGCTGCATCTTTAAGTTATCTTCCACACACTCCAGGAACCTTCTAGACTCTTTCTTCTCTGCTGGGTTCTATTTCCAGCAGATGTCCAGTAAGTCCCACATGAGAACAAGGGCTAGTGATTGTGAGACTTCTGCCAGCTGCTTGTAGAATGCTTCATCTACCTCTTCTTCCTCGTTGGGTGGTCTATAACAGACTCCCAGCAGGATATGTGCCTTGTTGGCCTCCCCCCTCATCCTTACCCATAAGCACTTGACCTTATCATCACAATGGTTGAGCTCTGTACAATCGAAACACTCCCTAACATACAGAGACACCTCATTGCCTCTCTTTCCTTGCCCATCCCTTCTGAAGAGCTTATAGCGATCTATTGCAGTACTTCAGTCATGGGAGTCATCCCACCATGTTTCTGTGATGGCGACTAAGTCATCACTATGCTGCTGCACAATGGCTTCCAGCTCCTCCTGTTTGTTGCCCATGCTGCATGCATTGGTGTAGATGCACTTGAGCTGGGCTATTGATTTCACCCCCAACATTGGCGTGCCAAGAAGAGGATTTCAACATAGGAGATGAGAATTTAAAAAGGTGGTAAGTGAAGTAACAATCCATATACGGCACTGTTACAGCTAATTTCACTAGTTTAGCAGTTTCTGTTTTGATGTGAGAAGAAGCCTTTGAAATTATGAGCCCTACTAGAACTGACCAACTTAAATAGCCATATCATTGTTGTGCTCAGCTTTACATCTGTCAACACAGCACTGGAAAACAGACTAAGGAAACCAAGGTTCCATACCTTAATTACTCACAAATGTATTTGTATTGATTTATTGAACACATTTTTCGTGAGCTCTCATTGCAAGGATTACACTGTTTGCTATCTTTTTACCTTTTTCCTGACACTTGCAAATCAAACATGTATTTGAAAGTCAAGAAAGCATGTTTACATTACTGTTGCTATCTGACAAAGCACACCTGTTATCCTCTCAATGGATAAATTAAGCCACTGATAGAAGCTGGAAATAAGGCATGAAAGGGAAATGACAGTTATTTGAAGTAATGTGGAACACGAAATGTAGGAATGAAAACCTAAAAGTAAACAGCATGAAATACAGTGTATGAACATGTGTCAAACTACACAGCTTTGTGTTTGGATTAGTTATTCTATTTTTTAAGTAGGCACTTCAAAGATAGCGGAAAGCTTTTTGTGTGTGCATCTTGGTTTTAACTCCTGACAACGACAGTTCTTTCATCTGAACTATGGGGAGAAGCAGTCCTGTAGAGCACTAGTAGTAAAATCATGAACCATAACAAAAGGAGTGAAACTAAGAGGGTAGAGGAAAGAGCAAACAACCTAGGGCCAGCACAATCATCCCCATCTCTTCTTAACAGATGGTTGTCAATCTCTTTCTTAGAAATTCCCGATGACAGTGATTCCACACCTTTCTCAGGCAATTTACTGATGTCTAAGTACACTTAAATTTAGAGATTTCTTTATGTCTAATAGAAAACCTATTTCCACCAGCAATTAAATGTCCCTACTGCATTCTACATTTTCTTTACAGTGAAACTGGGGGACAGTTTATTTCCTTCCTATGTGTGACAAAAAAGAACATTCAAAAGCCATCCCTGTGCAGAACTGGAAAAGAAAATGGAAAAGAGTTCATGAAAATCAGAATTTCAGTGTTAGATCCCTTTGCTATCTTTCAAACTGTAACTCAGAGAAGTTTATTCCATGGTACATTTTTTACTCGAGTCATTATTGAAAACTCTCAGGTGGGAAAGCTTTTCTTGGTATGTTAATTTTGTTTGCTTTATAGTAACTTTAGTGAAAGTATCTTTAAAAATAGGCTACTGGTTATTATTCAGGATTTTGTATTCACTGTTTTTACTGACTCTGATGGGTCATTTTATTCATAGCAGCCTGTATGGTGCTGCGGTTTGGATTTGTGACGAAAAGTGTGTTGATATCACAGCAGTCTTTTGCCTATTGCTGAGCAGTGCTTACACAGCATCAAGGCTTTATTTTTCCCCTTCTGTCCCCTTAGTGAGCGGGTGGGGTGGGGTGCAAAAAATTTGGAGGGGACACAGCTGGGACTGCTGATCCAAACTGACCAAAAGGGTACTCCATACCACGTGATATTGTGCTCAGCAATAATGGCTGAGGGAAAGAAGGAGGAGCGGGTGACTTTGGAGTGATGGCGTTTGTCTTCCCGAGTAACCGTTACACATGACGGACCCCTGCTGTCCTGGAGATGGCTGAGCACCTACCTGCCCATGGGAAGCAGGGAATAAATTCCTCATTTTGCTTTGCTTGCATGTAAGCTTTGCTTCACCTACTAAACTATTTTTACCTCTATCCACAACTTCTGTTGGTTTTGCTCTTCCAATTCTCTTCCCCATCCCACTGAGCAGGGACTGACCCAACAACTGAGCTGGTGCTCAGCTGCTGGCCAGGGTCAACCTACCACACTGACAGTACGCATCAGAAGATACATTGCCAATCACAAGCATATCTGTCTAGGTTTTTACCCCACAGGAACTTTAAAATCAGGGTCTTAGTAACTTTAAATGGCACTTTATTATTTGCTTTTTTACATTATTCTTTTTTCCCTCACTTCAAGTGATATTACCAGGCAATTTAAGACTAAAAGGAATCACATAATTCATTTCATCCGGTGTGCGAGGTGCCATCATAGTAGCTAGTGAAACTAGGCAACCAGTATGCACCCGGATGAACCCACACAATTACTAATACATAAAGACACGCATATGACACAATGGGGACATCCCATTGACTCCTCAGCATAGGCATTGTGACTCTCCAAGGTCATTCACCAGGGGTCCCAGTGCCAAAACTTCACTGAGGATATGCCTCTGCCCTGGAAAGGAGGGATATGGCCATTCGGTGAGTAGTCAGCATGCGGCCCAGCATTTCAACTTCCCAGTTAGGCTTTCACACCACTTTTCTCATGTGCTTTCCTTCATATTCAGCTACACTGAGTACCAGCTGACATCGTATTGCCTCTCAATTTCCCTCCTGCAATTTTACAAGCAACCCTCACATTTCATGTCCTGAATAACTTGGTATCATTAGCAGATTTTCTTACCTCACTGCTTGCTCTTTTCATGGGCATTTGGGATTATACTAACTAGCACAGTTCCCTCCAGAACTTGACTGCTAACTGCCCTCCATTCTGAGGGCTGAGTATTTAATTTAATTTCATGTTTTCTACCCAATGAATAATTGCTGGACCTGTTGGTACTTTTTCTCTTACCTCTTTCACATACTTATTTTCTTTAAAAGTCTTTTATGAAGGATTCTGTCGATGCTTTTTTTTCTGAAAATCCTTTGAATTAAGACTCGAGGACTATCTGGATTATAGGCACCTAATATAAAATGTCCTACAATTAGCAGTTACATTATGAAATAAGAAAGCAGACCAGGATTTAAGATTTAAGTCATGTCATTTTAAAATATCAGTAATTAGGAACATATACTTGGCAGCCTCTTGCTGTACAAACTTGTCCCTCAAGTACTAAGTTTCATAGTTTTACTTAACGTCTAAAACTACAGACTCATTACAGATATTAGTTTTATGGCATGTTGCAATCTTTCCCCCCTCACCTCACTTCTCCACGTTATAAAGACCATAAAGTACGTGTCTCTCTCCTTCCCTTAGGAGATTGATACCTTATCAGCTCTCAGAAATGGATTTTTTGAGAAATAAAAGTCACCCCCAAGAAATCTTTTCAACTTCACAGGTACCAGCTGCCTTATCTTTCAGAAATAGTCTAACTGATACATATCAAATTAAACTCCAATTGGTTCTTCCAAATTTGCTTTTAGTATTGAAGTGTGTTTCTTCTGTTCACTGACCTGAAGAAGGACTTGTTTGCCTGCAACCTTGCCTGATTTTTCTCTAGCTATGGCAGTGGATGTAATAAAAGAAGTGTTACTGCTGCTTGTAAACTTTGTCTTGCCTGTATCCTTACATTGTCATTGCAGCAGTGACGCTACCATTACAACGAGGTTATTGGTTTAAATTTCCTCAGCCAGAAGAAAACAGGGCCATCTTGTTTCTCCTTCTTTAACTCAGATAATACACACAGGATTATACAATACAAAATTTTCTTCTTAATTTCATTAATTTTGGAAAACGCCATGTGAAGAAATTCACCATTTTATCTTTCATTTCTTTTCTTTCTGTACAGATTTTTAGTTAGGTTTATGCTGCTGTTTTGCATAATAAACAATTCATGTGATAATAAACATACAAGAAAAAAAGTATGGCTTGTTTTGTATGCACCTTTGGTAAAAAGCTTATTTTCTAACATAGTTTAACAGTAAATATCAATATGCCACCCTGTTTTCTCTTTGATATGCCAGAAGAATAAAAATTAAATAAGGTTAAAAATTGCATACTGATTCGCTTTACAAACTTAAAATTCTCAATGAAACGAATATGAGGTTTAGATAGCCAAAAACTATAAGAATGACTAGAATTCAGTGTTGCCAAAGGCATATTCTAGCTTATCTTAGTGTTTGGTGATACTAATAACAGTGTCACTGCCCTGACTCCCAACATCCTAAATTTTGACATCATTTTTTAAAAAATGGCACAGCCATAAAAATGGCTTTCTGGCCATACCTTGCAGCATACTTCTCACATCTTCCACACCATACTTCTCACATCTTCCACATGATTAAAAGTGACTGGAATTCTCTTTTATTCCTGTACACAACTGTAAGGTATGAGATGGACTCTGGATTCAATGTGATAAGTTCTTGTGGGATTTTAAAATGTTTGATTTTTGCATTTATTTTTCATTTATGTGGGTTTCACATTTATTTTGCAGTAAGTTATTTTCTTTAGGAACGTCTATTTGCTCTGCATAAGTTACTAAACAGGACTTAGGACTTAATTTGTATTTTAAAACATTCTTGAAAGAGGTATAAATATTTTTTTTTTTTCTGGGAAAAATTACCAGCTACATACAATTTAATATTTTACCTAGTTTTCCATTAGTATGGTGTTCATCAGAAATCAGCAGGAGGAATCCATTTCTGGAAGCTGCAGCGAAAGTATTGAATCTGATTACTGTATACAGTACACCACATGTCAGCTTCTAGACAGCATACTCAGCTAACTCTTGGGGTAAAAGAGCCATAACATAATAAAAGGAATATCTCAAATCTTCAATGCTTAACTCTATTCACGTGTTTTTTTCTTAGAAAGAAGTGGGCATGAACAGCATATGCTTTTATACACACATTTGTTACATTTTTAATCCTGGGACAAAGTGCAATATGGTTCAAGCAGTGCTTTGTTTCCAGAGTACTGAAGACTCACAGCTGAAGCAGATTTTCAAAATGCTCAGCAAAATTTTCAGGCAATTAAATCACAGTGATTTTTTTCTAGTACTCAGAACCCACTAAGACCATCTTGTCTGACTTTTCAAAGTAACTTAGCACCTAACATACTAGTCTATTTGGCAACCTGACCATTCATTCAGATACAGAAATCAGACTTCAAACATCTAAGAAATCTGCCTCTTCATATACACAAGTTCTTTCTCTTGGGGTTCAGAACTAAAGACAGGCCTGACTTTAGATTTTACCATAGTCAAACAGTCTAAGTTTCTTCTGAATCGAGGGAATTCAGCTCCAGCACTTGAGAGTTAACATCAGTTTTTCATTCCATTCACAGAGACAGGACTAATCTTTTCCAGTTTCCCTGTCCTGTGAGCCATCAAGAGTCACTAATTTTAGCTGACATTGTATTCCTATTCATTTCTGACACTCTAGGAGAGTGTTAAGACATTAGTGACAATGAAGATTTACTCGTCTGCATAGCATGCTGTGTATTGCAGCATTCACTACATGCAAGAAACTTTGAGCAGTGACAATGATGGTTTCATACGTACAAGACTTCAAAATTATGGATGTCACACACAGAATACCAGGTTTTAAGTGTGGCTCAACTTGTTACCCAATTTGTCACATCCTTACTTAGAATTAAGAACAGCGTATTTGTCGTATTACCTCATACCTCCATTGGTATTTCCAAAATGATTTCACAAACATAAAACCACTCAAGCAATGCTGATAATTTTTAAACGCTTAACTATCTTGTTAATGTCTGTGCTAAATCCACAGCAACTGGTTTTACATTTTGTCTTCCATACTTAATCACTGCACATACAACCATAAAATCATAACTAATCCCTCATTTAAAAACAGATTGCAAAAATACATGATCAGAAAGTCATAAATAGAATTTAACATTTTCACTCTTCTTTACAATTACTATGTGTCTTCCTTATATTTCTACTTGTTTGAGGGTTTGTGTAAGGTGAGAAGCCTTGAAATATTAATATAGTTATAATTACAAACTTTTAATAATCTAACCGGATGTAAGATAAAAGCCACTTGAAGCTCTTTATAGCCTGAGGGACTATGTTGATTCCTTTCTGCACTCATTTCTTAGAGTATTAAAAATGCATTATTGGGAGAACTCTGATAACTGCTTACATGTCTATTTATTCAACTCTGCAATTGTTTATGTTAGAATTATGGACTTGGTTTTCTATTCAGACAGTTAGTTTGCTTGCTTGCTGAGTCTTGAAGCTATTTTAGTTCAAATTATATTAGAGAATCACATACAAAAGAACTCTTTGTTCACAGCCCATCCAACAAAATAGAGAGGGCTTCAGAGGCATCTATAGCTCCAGGGCCCAGTAAATTAGGTCTTGACTAGAAAAATAAAAGGAATAAAAATTGTCGTATGTAAGAGGGTGGATTGGATGTGCTGTCTTCCACTCAGAGAAAGGAAAATGTATTCTCTTATAAATTGAAAGTGTGTTTATTTTACATACTTTTTAAAAAATCACATATTCTTAGAGAACAGGATCTACTCTAAGATAAAGAAATAAGTCTGGTTTATATTCTTTCTGTGGCCCAGATTATATTTTCCTATGGCGATAAAGAAAGAAGTCAGACTAGAAATCTCCATGAAATTTACATTATCCTAGTGACTATCCATTTTTGTACCAGCCATGAAAGATGTGAGGGAAGGTGGCTCCAGAGCATCTAAATTTTGCCACACCCTTATTGGTGTACAGCAGTACAGTCAGAAAACAGAATGTATTTACAGAGGCTGTTTCAGAAAGGAATGGTTTGGGTTTTCTTCTGTTCTTTCTCTGCTTCTGCCCTTTCTCAAATGGCCAAAAATTTATTTGCAGGGCATGCTTCTATTGAAGCAACCACTGAAAGATAACTTTGGAAGGTCTAAGCCACAAAAAAACTGGTATCATCCAATGTTTGACCCTTATTCTTTTAATGATCATATTATGAAACTGATATCCCTTTAAATATTATTCGCAGAGTAGAACGCATTTTGTTTGTTTCCTGCAGATGTCTTATTAGCTATGCCATTTTCCTAAATATTTATGTTCAGCTAGATGAAGCATAGAAATAAGTGGAAAGTAATAAAATCAGCTTTATGTACAATTTTGATAGTTTGTTTTACATGAAATATTACTCTTCTGTTTTAATACAAGCTGTATACAGTGGATTATTGTCAACTAAGTAGATTAACCCTTAAAATTACAGTGAGACAGGATGTGATTTTAGCCACGTCTATGTAGGGCTGTTTGCAAGCTCTTCTATGCTGTTTTAGAGAAATCTTGTTCTAACCTGCATTTTCTGTTTGTTCAGTGTTAACCTGCATGCAGATTGTACACATGCTATCCTTGAGCCCCAGTCAGTTAATGTTTCGATTTCTGCTTTCTTTCATTCACACTTCCCAGGGATGAGGATCCATTTTTTGTTTTATTTTAGAGCGCATTACAAAGACATTTTGTTTCAATCACTTTGAAGTTCTTTAAAAGATCAGATCCCTGCACCTGATTTATATATTTGCAAAAAAAAAGCAGGAGGAATTATGTCCTACTGGCAACACTGAAAAAATTAATAGTGTATTGAAAATATATCAGGTGCTATTTTTGATTCATTTGTATTATACCTATGTATCTTTAAACCAGTATAAGTTACTTATTTAAATTTTTATACACCTGTTGAATTCATTAATGTAGGAAGCTAAAAGCTCATTCTTTAATGCCTCATGTGGTGTTACTTTGGACCAGGAGGGAATTGTTTCTAATTTAAGAACCTTTGTCAGAAACTATCAATCAGAATTATAGAAAGATTTTCATTGCAGCAATGAGGTATTTGTTTTTTTCTACAATGATATGGTCAAATGCTTTTTTTCTTAAAAAGTTTAATGCTTTTTTTTTTTGCTTCAATCTTCACATAAAGAAGGATATCCACAACCCAATATTTTAAACAATCAGTAGTTACAAGGGAATAGAAACAATGACAGAACAGGGAAAGAAGATCTTAATAAGCAATTAGATAAATCAGTCAGATTTCAGGTCAGATGTCAGGGTTTCCTGTGAGGTGTTTAAGAGGCAGTCAAATATATGTTTTTACTGTTTAACTTCAGGAGTTACAGGAAGATAGGCCTGATCTTGGAAGCAGAGGGGCTGCAACACAGCACCTATATTTCAAACAGAGGGAATGAAAATGGGCATCTGAGACCATTTAGCTTCAAACTTTGAAAGGTATTAGCACTAATTAAGAAATTGGGGTGTGCATATGTAAAACATGAGAGTATAACAAATTTCAGGCATGAATTTGTCGAGACTTGGTGTCCTTCTTGGTGAGAATAACTGGCTTACTGAATGGAAGGAATGGCAAATATGATACAATTTCATTTCAGTAATACTTTGATGGGACCATATCATACAAAATTCCCATAGGCAAACTAGGAAAATGCATTTTAGAAGAATCTGTTATGAAGTATATGAACTGCTAGTAACAAAAATTGCAAAGTCATTATCAAACATTCATTGCCAATGGCTGGGCCATAAGTATACCTACAGGCTCCAAGTATCATGACCAGCCTCATCTGGGGACTCCATCCAGGCACACTCTCACCCAGTGGCCTGAGAGCTGCATACAATGTCTGACCCTGCGTTGGTCCCTGCCTGATCTCCACAGTGTGAATGCTACATTCTGCCACCGGTCTTAATGTTCTGGCTTGACTTTGGACCTGCCTCGCCACTACAGGCATGTCTGCTGGTCGCTGGACTGTTCCTGAAACCAGCTACTATCATCAGACCTGCTCTGCTCACCATGCTCAGGTACTGTGGGACTGTACCCCTTTTTCGTGACGTATCTGCCTCTGCCTGCCCTGCTGTCAGCTTTCTTTCTTTGCAGAGCAACCTCATGCTGGCTGCTCCCTGGTGGTCAGTGCAGGGATCATCTCAAGTGGAATCTGTCCTCAGTCCATTTCCACTCCCCACAGCACTGAAAACATGCCAAAGCTAGATGTGGTAGAAGGTATGAATACTTGGGAGATCCAAATTAGACAGGAGAATGAAATCCAAAACGAATAATTAGGTTAGGGTCCAATCTACCAGGTAGGGTCAAGAAAGGCAAGTGCCTCACTGGATCCAATGAATGGTGCTTCTCCGCTTCCAAGTAAAAGAATTATCAAACTTATAAACCTCAGAGGAAAAACAGGAAAAAGCTGAAGCCACTGCAGAGCATCAGCTTGAAGAGTTTTAGGACGCTCTCTCTGCCTTTTAATTGAGTCCTTTCTACCTAAAAATTAAAATTAATATAGCTTTAATATACTGCTTAATAAAGTTACTGTATTTTATGAAGGAAATAACTTAGCTTTTTACCTTTCTAGACCTGGACAACCTACAACTCCTCTTCTGAGGTGAGCAGAAAGAGTATATAAACTTATATAAACTCTTAAAATAACTGCTTCTGTGCAGAAGTTTTATTTTCAGTGTACATTTGGACAATGGCTTCTCTGCTCAGGCCTGTACAGACAGTTTCAAAGTAAGCATAGACTACGAAGAAACAGAAAATGTCTTTCAGTTCTTATCCAGGATGTAGCATGAAAGCATCATGGATCTTTTTTTGGCAATGTACCATTTTCTGATTGTTCTCCTAGATACATCTAGAATCAGGCACTTTACAGTGGGACATGGTGGGAGAACACAAAACCACAGACACAGCCAGAAACTAGAGAGGGTCCAGTCTAAGAAAACAAAATTTCAAGGACTGGAACAGATTGCCCAGAGAAGTTATGCAGTCTCTACTGTTGAAGGTTTTCAAGACCCAACTGGAAAAGACGTGAGTAGCCTGGTCTGATATCACAGTGACCCTGCTTTCAGCAGGGGGTTGGACTAGAAACTTTCTGAGGTCCTTTCCAACCTGTGTTATCCTATGATCATATGACCAGCAGCTTCTCATATCATGAGGATTTTCCTCATGCCTCCCTCTGGTCTGGTTTTTTAATGTACTTGATAATATAACCAAGTATGGATTACATCCTGACATTTTTAGTGACGTTAAAATTCCCAGCTTTTTACAGATTGTGAGCAAAAATGCTGTACACGCACATACTATTTTGGCCCTAAACCAGACTCACTAAGTGAGACAGCACTCATCTTACTTTGTATTCTAAATGACACCTTTCTGTGGCCAATTTAGTGTCTGCTGATGCCTGAATTGTATGTGTAGGTCTGCTGCATTCTGGCTGTCAAGGCATTGCGTAGCTGAGCTACAGTACACCTGTGACAGAATTCCTTATCTTAAAAAAAGGGAAGTCAATGTAATCTTTTCTATTTGGGAATTCTCAGCCATACTCATGTTTACTTTACTACCGTCTCATCCTTTCTTTTTGCTCACTGCTGCTAAGAAACAACATTCTATATCAAAAGAGAAAACAGACCATCTCTATGGTAAGACCATATGGCTTCTTACTTCCCAAAGCTCCTTTTGACCTAAATGGAATTTTGGCCAAAAAAAATATAAATTGGAAATGTTTCATATCTGGGCAGAGGAAAAAATAGGTTTGATGGGAGAGGGAAATAATTCGCATTTCTTTTTTTCACACTAATAAAGATCTTACTAATATGATGCCATAGAGAATTATTAGAGTTAAATTAAATAATACCTTAAAAATGAATTGATACTCTATAGACTGTTATGACTTGGATTTGACAAGTGTAGAGGTGTGGAGACACCCTCATGGCATCAAGAACCAAGACCATATAGTAATAAAAACTATATACAGTGAGTGTAGTGAGTTCATTTCTTACTTGTTTCTCTAAAACTAGCTGAAGGACAGTTCTGTGATCCCTTGCTTCCCAGTCTGCTCCTCCAATATGTCGGTGATTTGAACAAAAAGGATTTAGAAAGAACAAGTTATAGCATTTTCACATTCTTCCTATTTGTGGTGAAAGTTTGATGAAACCTGCCAAAAAATAAAACTTCACATGTCTGGGTTGTTTATGTCCTAATCATAACCATTCAGAGTTGGCCAATTCTATAACTGAAATGAAACTGTCTCATCTGATCAGAGAGAACAGATGCTTTAGGAAGGTGTAATTGTCCACTTTTTCTTTTTACTGTGATGCCTTATGCTTACATTTTGTTATCGAACTATTAATTACAAGTAAATATAGGTAGCCAAAAAAACCAGAAGTAAATGAGATTTCAAACGCATCCCTGCTTACTCGCCATGATTCATACAGACTTAGCCTCATTTTTAGAAAAATACAAATATTCATTGACTGAATCTTTTTGTTGATTATTTTTAGGTTTTTAGACTTTTAGTAGAAGTTTGACTGTTACTTAATAATGTTTTCTTTCTTTTCCTGCACAAATCTTATTTCTCAAAAGAAATAGGTAATGTATCTATACAGATATAGTCCTTCCCTACATATGGCTGTAGATTTTCTTAAAACATCAAAGTTGTAATGTTCTTGATAAACATATCTCAAAAGATGGGATAAAGCCAAACAGTTCTCTGGAATCCAAATGTTTGCACTGCATGTAATGACTTATGCTGCGAGTCGTAAGCTAACCCTTGATATAGTCGCAATGTGCAGGAAAGCTTCACAATCCAATTGCTGATCCTTGTGAAAACTTGTCACTCTTTGTTACAGTTGCCAGTTTGTACCACCAGTTTCCAGTATGCCTATGTAGAAATAATCCCTTAACCACATTCTGGTGTCATTATGCTCAGAGCATCATGCTTAAGGTGTGACTATAAGAAACTTAGTCATGGCTGCAAGGTACCTGTTATGATTTAGAGAGTACAGACACTTCTGAATATGATGTTTGGTGACTTTTAAATGCTTTCATTATTGAATATTTGGAAGACTGTGGTTGAACAAGATGGGTAGGTTTGATATATTTCTAAAGCTTCATCAGATGTAATGAGCTTGACCTTCAGATTCATAACTAAGATTTCTTTAGCTTATTCTTCAGGGTTTTTTTTACTAATTTAACTATTGTGACTGCATGGATTTGCAGATATTTCAACCCACCTGACCTTTTGGGCAGTGAGGAAACCTGTACAGTGAAACGCTTCTGAAGATACTTTGCAAAAAAACTTGTCATTAGAGACTTGGATATATTCTAGGAACTCAAAGAAGACAAGCATCTAATTTTTCTCTTCCTAAAGACAACTGATAGATCCACATTTCAGATTAAAGTGATGTCAACCAAGTAACACTACAAGTAATTCTGTACAATATTTTCATATTTTCCATTACAGAATTTCAAAGATAAATAAAATATTAATCTGTCATTCTTAAATGAGTTATTCGAAAACATTTAAAGTTAAATAGCAAAATAAGCATTGCAAGTCTATTATGAAACAGAAAAAACCCTCATCAACAAATTCAGGAAACAGATCCTGCACAGTTGGTCCCATGCCTAAGCAAACATTTGCAAGATAAATATAAACAATGGTGAAAACAATTGTGGTTTACTTACATGAGAAAGCTGGGAGCTGAATAATTTTTCACACAAAATATGTTTCACTGAAAAATCTTCAGAGTAATTAAAATGTATAATTAAAGCGAGTTGTGGCAAGGTAGTCTTTAAAATGCCCAGACAAGCATCTAGTTGAAGGAATATTAAACAATATACAGCATAGAATACCATTATACATTAATATACTGTGATCCTGTTCCTTATGTTTAACATTTATTATCTATGTATTGAAAGAATATTAAGAAACTGCATTGGTTTTAAGTATTGAAAAGTTCCTGGTCCTAATAATCTACTTAGAGGAATTTCTCTCGTGATAACAAATTATCTGATATGTATAAATGTTTGGAAAGGTTTTTCATTATTTCAACAAACATTACTGAAACGGACAAGTTATCTTTAATTATTTACATTAATTTAATTAATAATGAAATGTTGCTTTTTACATTTAAATTATACAATCTACGGCAAAGCAACTGCTTTATAAAACTGAACTGATATGTGCATGTAACAAAGCATCATTGAAATCAAATGCAAAGAGAACATATTTCTTAGAAAGCTTTATCACTTTCTCATGCTCTTTTTGTGATGTTACCATTTGCTGTCCTCCAATACATGCCTGAGATACTGGTGCAAATCTAACTGTTCCATAACCATAATTACAACATAATTATCGCTTCCAACAAAATTGCCTTTAAGAAGAGCTCAGAGAAACTTAGAAAAATGTAATATATATTATTTTTATAGTTTAGCTGGTGTCCATATTTTATATGCACTTCAAAATCACTGCAAATAACTAATTGCTGAATTTCTTTTGAAAACACAAATATATTGTCAAATAATGCTTGCAAAGCTTAAAGTTTTTCTACAAGGATTAGGATTTCTAAAATAATGTTTACCTTTATATATATACCCTTACTGAGGACTAAGCAGTCTGATGTCTTTCAACAGAAAGTTGAACATCATAATTTTTAAGAAAAAACAAAACCTAAAAGGAACAATAAAAAGATCATGTAGTAAATTTAAAAGAAAAAGAAACTGTAAGTTAAAAATCCTCACACAGTTCTACTTCTGCACTTTAGGGCACACACTATAATTTTCCGCAGTATTATTATACCTTTGTGTAGTCACCTACATGGATACAAAATTGATGGAAAAGCTCGTCATTCTGATGAGGTTGTATTTTTTGCTGCTGTGTTGACCGAGTTATTTTTATCTTCCTCTGTATCATCATGTGTCATCTGTTTCCCAGGCTCATCAGAGCATATTCACCTAAAAAAAGTTATCTGCCATTCTACTGACACGGGGATTGCTGATACACTTGATTGTTCCTGCCCTCCTCCTCTTTTTGTGATCTTTTACACTGAAGATCTTAATTTCTAAGGCACTGAAGTGCTTTGTGATGCAGGGTATGTCAGTATGGCCCCTTCTGGATGAGATATTTATTAAATGGCTGGCTGTAATTGCAGCTGGGTAGATTTGATGGGTCAGGAGGTCTTCCTAAAACTAAATGTGATTACATAAGGTGGGAAGTAGTAAAGGATATTTAATTACTAAATAACATAGGCTATTATTTGTGAAAGCAGCGATACATCATGAATAAGGCAGTGGAGCACATTGCTTTTATCCTCTCCTTTGAGTGAGCAAGGACATCTGCATCATTCCTCTGTAGGCTGTTTATCCCATCAGTGGGGATTGTTCCCGTGAGCATAGTACAAATGAGATCCTTACTTTTCTTTTAAACAAGACTAGTGTCTAAAATGTATTGCCATAATTTTTGTTAAAACAGGTATTTTCATCCTTCTTAAGCAATTTTCTGAAACTCAGTGTGGTGTTCCATCTGTATTAAAAGGTACCCTCCTCTGATGATTATTTTTGTCATTCAGGCTATCCCCACTTTGCTGGGGCTGCAGGCTGATGACTGCCTAGGTCTTGGCCTGGAGTTGAGCTAGCTGAGTGGGCATGGAAAACTACTGAACAAGAAAAACTCCTGGATGTAATAAGATGGATGTATGGGGATCCAACGAAAGTTATGAAAGTGCCATGAGGGGATGGCTGGATTTCTCTAGTGGATCAGGAGTAGATACACAAGAAGCAGCCAAACTTCAAAGGAGAGAAATCTTGCAAGGCCTAAGAAACCTAGGAAATCACATCAGCAATACCATATGTGGCTGAGATCACCTGGTTAACAGTATCAAAGAAACAAAATTATGGTACAGATGTACAAGAACAGGGACTAATGGGGTGGAAAGTAATTAGGGACAGCTTGTTTATTTGGTAGCGGACAGTGGTAAAAAAAGAAGAACCTAGGAGAGGAAAAAGGGAATAAAAATCAGCAGCCAAAGATGCAGTTGGGGCTATCTAGGTGGACCAGTCAGGCTGTCTTGGTGCTTGATTACCACAGTTGAGGCAAGAGAGCAGAACCTATTTTTCTGACCATACAAGAAGTGGTGAACCTGCCTCTACCATTCAACGGACCAAATGGATCCAGATGCAGAGAGCAGATTAGAAAGGCTAAAGCCCAGCTAGAATTTAAATTTGCCAATTCTATGAAAGATAATAAAAAATGCTTCTATAAATATATTAACAACAAAAGGAGAGCCAAAGAGAATCTCTATCCTTTACTGGGTGCAGGGGGAACCATAGTGACAAAGGATGAGGAAAAGGCTGAGGTACTTAATGCCTTCTTTGCCTCAGTCTTTAATGGCAAGGTCAGCTGTTCTCTGGGTATCCAGCACCTGAGCCAGAAGGCAGGGACAGGGAGCAGAACAAAGCTCCCATAATCCAAGAGGAAACGGTTAGTGACCTTCTCAGCCAATTAGACATAGACAAGTCCATGGGGCCAGACAGGGTCCACCCAAGGGTACTGAGGGAGCTGGCGGAAGTGCTCACCAAGCCCCTTTCCATCATCTATCAGCAGTCCTGGATGACTGGGAAAGTTCCACTTGACTGGAGGTGGGCAAATGTGATGCCCATCTACAAGAAGGGCTGGAGGGAGGATCCAGGGAACTACAGGCCTGTCAGTCTGACCTCGGTGACAGGGAAAGTTATGGAGCAGATAATCCTGAGTGACATCATGCAGCACATACAGGACAACCAGGTGATCAGGCCCAGTCAGCATGGGTCTATGAAAGGCAGATCCTGCTTGACTAACTTGATCTCCTTCTATGACCTGCCTAGTGGACAAAGGAAAGGCTGTGGATGTAGTGTACCTGGACTTTAGTAAAGCCTTTGAGACAGTTTCCTACAGCATTTTCCTGAAGAAACTGGATGCCCATGGCCTAGGCAGGCATACTCTTTGCTGGGTAAAAACCTGGCTGGCTGGCTGGGCCCAAAGGGAGTTAAATCCAGTTGGCAGCCAGTCACAAGTGGTGTTCCCCAGGGCTCAGTG
>NW_009259316.1:920885-921836 GCF_000687185.1 Egretta garzetta | reverse complement strand
GGGCTGGAAAGTTGCCTGGCAGAGAGGGATCTGGGGGTGCTGGTTGACAGCCGTCTCAATATGAGCCACTAGCATATCCAGGTGGCCAAGAGGGCCAATGGCATCCTGGCTTTTATCAGAAATACACAAAGTCTTTTGAGGAGCAGCTGAGAGAACTGGGGTTGTTCAGCCTGGAGGAGTCTGAGGGGAGACCTTATCGCCCTCTACAAATACCTGAAAGGAGGCTGTAGCGAGGTGGGGGTTGGTCTCTTCTCCCAAGTAACAAGCAATAGGACAAGAGGAAATGGCCTCAAGTTGTGCCAGGGGAGGCTGAGATTGCACATTAGGAAAAATTTCTTCACTGAAAGGGTTATCAGGCACTGGAATGGGCTGACCCGGAAAGTGGTCGAGTCTCCATCCCTGTAAGTATTTAAAAGACAGGTAGATGAGACAGGGTTTAGCAGTGGACAGGTATGGTTGGACTCGATCATCTTAAAGGTCTTTTCCAACCAATTGATTCTATGATTCTATAGTTCTATGCCTTTGCTTGCTGGCTAGCAGGGGAATGCTCAGGCAAGCCTCCTAGTGTCGCCTTGCCAGCACCCCTCCTGGGCCTTATGACACCAGTACCTTCCTCACAGCTTCCCAGCACACTTCCAGTCTGATTAGAAGAAATATGTGATTAAAATCCCGGAGCAAGATATGGGCAAGAGGTGCCATCCTATGGCCTTGTGGCTGTTTCAGATGGATGCACTGTTGTAGGTAAAATTATATTAATGCTGAATCAGCCCCTAGAAAGCCCAGAACAGAAGGACCGGAAAATTACATGAAATTATACATGAAAAGCAGTCTCCTAGTTCTATCCTGGCACTTTGCAGTCCAAGCACAATGAAAAGTTTTCAGACTTCACAAAGAAGTTTTTAAAGCCTTCAGCAGTTTCACTGCATTTCAGGCTGTTTGGTCTAGGATGCT
>NW_009259316.1:910058-920862 GCF_000687185.1 Egretta garzetta | reverse complement strand
CCCAGGCCTCCTCTACTACTGACCACTGCCCAAAAAAGGCTACTGAGTCAGGTTTCCTTTTGGTCTGGTTCTGTACAGGTAGTAGTAGACACAAGGGAAGCCCTGTCAGCACATTTGCATTGATGCCTTACTTTCAGGAAGGCTCCTTAGAAACACTGGTCTGTTTTACAGTAGGCTACCCATTGAGCAGATCCATGGATTTGAAGATGAACTCTAATATTCCATGTTCCATGCAGTCTCCTCTTCTTCTGCCTAATGGAAGTATTAAGAGGAAACGTCATGAAGCATTTCTCCCTTGATAGTCTGCTAAAGGTTTTTCCAAATGTCAAGATGGTCTGAGTGACTAGAGAAGATATATGATAGCACACCCAAAAAAGGCATTTTAGAGGGGAAAAATGCATTAAAATACTTTAACCAGTTATTTGAAGATAAAACAAACAAGAAGTAGTCTTATAAAAGGTTCAGTCCACTAAACTACAACGTAGGCAAACACTTAAAAAAAATTATCGTCTTACCTGTCTACTAATGAAAGCAAGCATCGAGGTAAATTAGATTTTTGTGTGTGTTTTTCCAGCGTAATGGCCAAATGCAGCTTGGCTTCTTTTAATCTGACTACTCCAAAACCATTGTAAGTAACATAGTTAGACGTAAGCAGGACTAATGTAGCTGGTGTCTAGCCTGAGGTCAGTGGAGTACAGCTGTCCCTCTCCAGGGCCAGATGTCAAAACAGCAAAACATTTTGTGAACAGGTGAAGGTAAAATGCAATAATCCATTCTCAGGGTAGCAACATCAGGGACAGGGACATGACATGATTTCTGAAGGGAGGAATATTTTTGCTTAGGCATAATTCCCTGCCTTTCAATGCTGACACTAAGTACCTTTTCCACGGAGTCCTTTATGGTTGCCTGCATATGAAATGAATACATTCAGTTTTCAGCAGTTTCATTCAGTCTCATGATGATCTAGATAACACATTATCAATTAATTACATTCAGAAATAAGGTATGATTCTCTGAGCAATTATTTGATTTCTGCCCAAGAAAACTGACTATAGCTAACATTGTGCATGTTTCCCTATAGTTAGCTGCGCTCCAAACAAAGAGTGTTCACATATATCCTGTATGGCTTTTTCCTCTCCCATCCCACACGTACTAGAACAGTGCTTAAATAATACTGGATTTATCTTCACAGAAAACATCTGGTAGAATGTGCACAAGTAAACAGCATATACAGTGCACATAATATACAGACAATTCTGTCAAATATTGGTTGATGCCTTTGCTGCATATACTGGAGAAGACTATTATAGAAATTCAGCTAACACTTGAAAACATTTATTTGCATTTATTCTTTTGCATTTACTTTTTCACCCCTACACATTTACTTAAGGTTTATCATGAGCAGCTTAGAAAATAGCTGAAGTTCCTATGCATCTGGTATATTTTAACAGGATTTCTTTGGAGCAGCATGAAATAATAAAGCAGAACACAATGAAACCAATTGTGCTACCTCCACCATATGCAAAAGCTGAAACATTTACGAATGCTGTTCTAACTACGTGGCCAAGGGACGTGCATATATTTTCCGTATTGCTGCCTGAATCAGAATGCAATCATTCACAGTAGTAATCAATCTGCTTCAACACTTCCTGATGTTTCTAGGCTCTCATAACAAGAACCTTTTTTTATAATGCAACAAAATTTAAGCCTTATAGGAAAGTAAAATGCAAATTCCATATCTTTCATTTGTAAAGACTTTATTTACTTGCAACACAGGTGCAAAATACCCACATATCAGCCCTTAGAGCTAGATAAAAACTTCAATTATGCTTATCACTTTTCGGTTGGTTTTGTTTGGCTGCTTGCTGAGGAATGGATTGCCTTTTTTCTTTTTTTCCTTAGCTTATTTTTAAGAAACATATTTCTGTCATCTTTTCAAAGGAAAAACTTGTGTCAAACACTCTTCCAGGACTGATGTGCCAACTCTTCTTTTTCTGCTGGAAAAATAAATACATGTATGTGTAAATCTGTTTTTTCAAGTGTTCTTTCACTGTCTCAGTGAACAAAGTAAAATAGTTTTATCTTCCTCTTCCATGTCCATTCCTATATATGTTACCTCATTGGAGGTTATCTCTCTTCTGGGATACACCTGTCTCAAAGGGGGAAAAGGATCTTTGTGCAGGAGCTAGCAGGGCTCATTGAAAGAGCTTTAAACTAGATTTGAAGGAAGAAAGAGGTAAAATCAGGCTCACTGAGAACAGTTATCATGAAATGATAGACTTTTCGATTCTTGGGGAAGTAAGGAGCGGGGCCAGCTACCTTGGAGGGCAGACTTTGGCCTGGTTGAGAGAGTCCCTTGGGAGGCAGTCCTGAAGGGCAAAGGAGACCAGGAAGGCTGGGCATTCTTCAAGAAGGAAATCTTAAAGGCACAGGGTCAGGCTGTCCCCGTGTGCCAAAAGATGAGCCATCAGGGAGAAGACCAGCCTGACTGAACAGGGAGCTTTGGCTGGAACTCAGGAAAAAAAGAGTTTATGAGCTTTGGAAGAAGGGACAGGCAACTGAGGAGGACTACAAGGATGTTGTGAAAGGTTGTCAAGCATTGGAAGAGGCTGCTCAGGGAAGTGATTGAGTCACCATCCCTGGAGGTATTTTAAAAAAATTGTAGATGTCACACTTAGAGACATGGTTTAGTGGAGGACTTGCAGAGTTAGGTTTGAGGTTGGACTCCATTATCTTAAAGCCTTTTCCAACCTGAATGGTTCTGTGGTTTACCAGTCTTTCAAAAGGACAAAATTTGCAAGGCAAAGGCGTACCATCAGCAGACTTAACAGGATTATAACAAAAATGTTCTCCTATACAGAAATGTATGATACAAAGAGGCACAGTAAGAGTCTAAGGAGCCTATTGATTTGCCTTTCTCTAAAGTGAGCATAAGACAACATTCAGCCGGTATAACTCTTCACTAGGGATAATTTGTGAATGGAGGTATAGAATTTCAAGATATTTTCTTTTATTGCTGATCATTTGTATGGTTTGGTACTTTCCTACACGTGAACAGTCTCCAGAAGTTAATCTTTCCTATCAGGATGATTTCAGATTTTCTAAAGCAACTATGTGTCCTGTTGGAGTCAAGAAATTATCCCAGCTGAACTTCTCCTTAAGATTTTCTAGGAGAACTTTAACAAGGGAATATTAGAAGAGCTAGAGAGTACTTTCTCTGTATCACATGGAACAATGAGTCAGAAAAAAAGGTTACTTCAGGAAAAAAAAAGCTTGATGCCTCAACTTTTTCACACAGCATGCTGTTGCCAATTAGCATTCCCATTTTCTTCCGCTATTGCTAATAGATTTCTCAAACCTATTGTCAATAGGCTTTCAAATGTATTAGACAACTAGAACAGATTTTTTTTCCACCATGTATGTGCTGAATTGATATCTTCAAAATTTTCATAATTCATCTGTTCTAATACCTTTAATTATTTTGTCATCTCTTTTGAATTCTCAATTTATTGATATAAAGTTTTATGATGAACTATGTGAATCTGTAAGTTTCCACATTTTTCTTTTTCCTCTTTGATAAATCAAGGTAGTTCCAAGCAAGTATGTCTGTGAAGCCTAATCTCCAGAATGGTGATACTAGAAAAACCCACAAGTTCTGTGCTGAGAACCCTGAAACATCCCTTGTTTTGCCATCAGAAATAATGCTCACATGAAGCATTCCTGAAAAAAACTAAGAAAGGAAAGGACAGCCAAGGGAGCAATAATTCTTTCAAAAATTAAGTGCTAATTACTTTCAACAAAACTTTCCATTTTTCAAATGAAGTCAAGAAAGTTGTCATGGTTTAACCCCACACCACACAGCTGCACGCTCACTCCCCCCACAATGGGACAGGGGAGAGAATCAGAGGAGTAAAAGTGAGAAAACTCATGGGTTGAGATAAAGACCATTTAATAGGGAAAGCAAAAGCCGTGCACGCAAGCAAACCAAAGCAAGGAATTCATTCACTGCTTCCCATGGGCCAGCGGGCGTTCAGCCATTGCCAGGAAAGCAGGGCTCCATTATCTGGAACGGTGACTTGGGAAGACAAACGCCATCACTCTGAACGTTCCCCCCCTCCTTCTTCTTCCCCCAGCTTATATACTGAGCAGGATGTCATATGTTATGGAATAGACCTGTGGTCAGTTTGGGTCAGCTGTCCCAGCTGTGCCCCTTCCCAACTTCTTGTGCCCCAGGGAGAGCAGGGGAAGCTGAAAAAAGTCCTTGACTGGTGTAAGGTCTACTTAGCAACATCTAAACAATCAGTGTGTTATCAACATTCTTCTAGTACTAAATCCAAAACACAGCACTATGCCAGCTACTAGCAAGAAAATTAACTCTGTCCCAGCCAAAACCAGGACAAAAGTTCAGACTTTTTACTGGTTATAAATATAACTAATGTAGAAAATAGAGAAAGGCGAATGTTTATTATTAATTGCATCTTAATTCACCAGTTTTCAACTTGACCATCCACAGATATTTTGAAGGAAGTCCCAGGTGCTTTTTACAGATGTTTGTGTTTAAAGCTAATAAAAGTTTCTAAGAAGCATAGTACAACATTGGTAATAAAAAGTCTATGTGAAAATATAGCTGGCAACTCAGCACCACGCAGCCGCTCGCTCACTCCCCCCCCTCCCTCCATGGGATGGGGGAGAGAATCGGAAAGAAAATAAAAGGTTAGAGCCGAGGGCCGAGATAAAGACAGTTTAATAAAACAAAATAATAATAATAATAATAATAATAATGAGGATGATAACAGAATATACAGAATATACAAAACGAATGAGGCACAAGGCAATTGCTCACCACCCACCGACCGATGCCCAGCCCGTCCCGAGCCGCAAGCAGTCCCCGAGCCGCGAGCAGTCCCCGAGCCCCGAGCAGTCTCCCCGCGACCGACCGACCGAACTAACCGCCCCCCCCCAAGCATGACGTTATATTGTATGGAATAGCTCTTTGGTCCGTTTGGGTTAGCTGTGCTAGCTGTGCTGTACTCCCAGCTTGTTATGCACCTGGGCAAGCAGGAGAAGCTCAAAAAGTCCTTGAGTAGTCTGAGCACTACTTGGCAACAGCTGAAAACATCAGTGTGTTATCAACATTCTTCTGGTACTAAATCCAAAACACAGCACTATGCTAGCTACTATGAAGAAAATTAGCTCTATCCCAGCCGAAACCAGGACAAGCTAATAAAAGTTTCTAAGAAGCATAGTACAACATTGGTAATAAAAAGTCTATGTGAAAATATAGGATTTGTTGTTGATAAAAGGGCATACAGTTAGAAATATGAGGTCATGGAGAGAGAACATCAGCATGGCAGAAATTTCAATTGACACAAAAAGATGGGGAATTGTACATAAAACTGTGGATGTCATTTCTCTGGACTGTATTTATGCTAAAAGAAACCATAAATATAGTTGTCTAACTGTTTTAACTAAGATGGGTTGAAAAGGGCAACTAACAGAAGTGCTTGAATCCTAAAATTAGATAAAGTCACTATGGCTTTGACAAATTCCTCCAGTCTAAGCCACTTGCATGAAAAACTGAGATGTCAAGAGCTAATGAAGATCACATCTTAAAAATGTAAATTTTAATATTTATATAAGTTAATATAGTCACTTAACATTTGGGATGATTATTCTCATATAGATTCCCACTGGCAACCTATGTTGCTCTGCCCCTAAATATAGCAGTTACTCTCTTCCTCACATTATTTTGCCGCTTTTTCCTTTGCAGTAATTGAGTAGATGGGAAAACTGATATTTCTTTGCATGTTATTAGCCATGGATCTTAGAACAGAAATCCAAATGCGGGGAGGTAGATGTAAAGTAGCATTATCATTTAGAGGCCAAAGCATGTGGCAGTGTAAAAACTGAGGATATTTATCAATGGGATGAAGAATTTTTGAGGATGGATCTTGCTTAACCTCATATATCAAATCTAAGCTACTTTAGAGAGAAATGAATCATTCTTTGATGGGTCCTGGCTCTCCCCATGAGATACAAAGGTAGTCCTAAGCACCAGGAAAGACTTGATGCTTAAGTAAATGTCAGCAAGATGTATCCAATTCTAAGTTGGTGAATGTAAGCCACTGATTCTATGCTCTTTACTTGGCTTCATCGCTTTTTAAGTTACCAAACCGAACAGTGTTTGTATACCACATTACAATGTTCTGATCATTATGGTTGCTATGGAAACTTAGCTCAAGTTTTATCAATATAAACTCAAATAATTGAATTGTGATTAAGCACAGTAGGAGAAAGAAGAGTTCACACCACATCCTTATACTTCAAAGCAAATTACAAGGTCATGAGTCTAGGCATGCAGGAGCAGGATCTCAAGGTAGTCCCATTGCTCCCATCGAGGTGTAGCTGAACGGGGAGTAAAGGCTACAGTGGCAACGGCTGTGAGCCTGTGTTGGTACCTGCTCTCAGTAAGGTACTGCCACAACTTCTTTTGCCTGCTGCACTTCACTGCAGGATAGAAATGGAGCTTCTGAAGCCTTGCAACAGCAGCAAGGACCTGGATACATCTGCAGAGTCATCCATTGTTCCGTCTCACAGCTACAGCCTTGCCCCTAAATGTAATGTTGATTTAATGTAATTTTGTGAGATCTAATTTGCATAATTATCTCTAATTATCGAATAACTAGGTGCATAAATTCAGTGTGGGGAAAAAGAAAAGAAATGTTAAACATTTATAATATTTTCTATCTGGGGGAAGGCACAAGTTTTCAAGCCAGCACTAGAAGAATTCAGTGCAGTAATTAATGATTTAGAAGAGAATATAAGCAGAAAAGAGTCAGATCTCAAATGATTAAAAACATTTTGGGCCTGCAGCAGTAGAACACATTGTAAAGGTTTTCAGGGCAGCTAGGTAAAGACAAGAGATTGTGCAGTATTTGCCATGGGAAGGTAATGTTACCAAGTACAAAGCAATGCATACTGCAAGGGTTAAGCTGAACTGCTTGTGCATGCTGCAGGGTACATGCCATTGCTCAGGCGCAGCTATTCAGGGAAGAGAACTGGGTGCCAGTTACACAGCTCAGCTGTAGGACAGTCTTGGTCACCTTCATTAAAAAAGGAAGCAGTACATAAGAGTAGGCTCAGTAAGACACAATGTGAATCACTAGAAACAGTGAAAAAGCATGAAAGAGGCTTCTCTGAAATATGTCTGTTTATTTTAGTGAAGAATAAAAATGCATTATACTATCAAACACAGCAATGAACACTGGAGAGAAGAAAAGTCAGAAAATGGTAAATCCCTTTGCCATTTCTTTTAGGAAACAAAAAGGGGCAGCTAGTCTGGTGCTATTGTGTATTGTTCACTGAAGGAGCTCCTTGCCACAAAAATACCATCAGGAGAAAGTTTTAAGTTGAAAGCGGAAAGGAATTTGATGCTTACGTGCTTGGTGAGTACTTCTGTAGCTAAATTCTAGGCCAAATTTTAAAGCAGAAAAGTTTGTGAACTGTCTCTTCAGGACCAAATGACCAAAGGTGCTTATATCATGTGCCAGTTTTTCCAGGCTCTTTCTTCTGGATTATTTCACACTGTCAAATATCAAACACAGCATTACCAGATTATGGTTAGCAGCATAGTTAATTAATAATGGTCTCCAACCATTTCTCTGATTTCTTAACTCCTTTATTTCTATGGTGATCTCAGATCACAACAATCCCTATGATACTGTAATTGCATATTAAATTAATCTGCAACAAATGAGCAAAGAAGAAAATTCCCTGAGCTGTAATTGTTGACCAAGTTTTAACATGGAAAAAAGAATTGCTAATTTGTTTTAAAACATGCAAAATGCTGATATAAATGACATATTAGAACTATCAAGCACAGCTGTGGGGGGGACTTTTGACAAAGATCAGAATAACACTGGTCTAACTTTGCTCCTCAACATAGATTCAACCTGATGTTGTACTGGACTTCAGTTTCTGAGAAACATGGATAATAACATGTACCTGTCTCATAAGGATGCTGTGAGACTTAATTAGTGCACAAAAAGCTCACTGCAAAAAGCAGCATTTTTTTAAAAGGAGTTTTAAATGAGATAAAATACTGCTGCAAACTCATTAATAGCACAATATCAATCCATAAAACAAATTTCCAAAGAAAGCAATAGGAATTGTGTGTTAGAATCCAGAACAAGGACAAAAAGAAATGAAGGAGATTTTTTTTTTTGGCACGGTGGGGGGAAGGGTGGGAGAGTTTTTGTGAATTGGTGTCAGATGGTTCTGTATTGTCTTTCCCTCACTGAAATAATTTGATCTGGCCAGCAAGTGCTCTAACAGGCTTTACAGCTGATTTGTATGAACATGCTAACTGGCCAGTTGTCAGACAAACCTCTTGTACTCTGAATGTGATCTTTCACTCAGGGGAACACTAATTTGAACCTTCAACTTCTATGCAATATTTTATTTTCAGGAAGCTTGTAGGAAGTTAATAGCTTTGAGTCCACAGTTGCACTTTCAAATTTGGTTGAAATTGGATACTGGCTTTGAAAGTTGTTGGGGAGGCTGACTGACTGACAGACAGATAAATGAACATGGACAACGTGATTGCATAAAACCTTTCTTCTTAGGAAACCAGGATAAAAATAAAATCACATTATTATAACACCCAGTAGACTTTCAGAGTTGCTAAGAAGGCTTCCATAATTACAGTACTATACTCCTAAGGCTGTTTGAAGGTATATAATGGTTATAGCTGTTATTCTTGTCTGACTACCTGTAAAATTGCTGCATGTCACTCATTCCTAATGGTTGCTTAACAATTATTACTGTTGCATATGTGCTACAAACTGACTGTAGCTGGAAAAAACAAAAGGCAAGAGAAAACAAAAATCTCAATATTCATTTAGGGTTCTCTTCACTGAGGTCTATAAACAACACCTATTAACTCAGCTGGGAACCTGATGTGCCGCTGTAAGTTGTATAGTTAAAGTTCAGTCCAAAAGAACTGAGTTCTTACAGGAAGACTCTCATAGGATGATCATAGAACCACAGAATCATTTAGGTTGGAAAAGACCTTTAAGATCAGCAAGTCCAACTGCAAACCTAACACTGCCAAGTTCCAATGCTTGACAACCCTTTTGGTGAAGACATTTTTCCTAATATCCAATCTCAACCTCCCTGGTGCAACTTGAGGCCATTTCCTCTTGTGCTATTGCTTGTTACTTCGGAGAAAAGACTGACATTCACTCCGCTACAACCTCTTTTGGGGTATTTGTAGAGAGCAATTAGGTCTCCCCTGAGCCTCCTTTTGTCCAGGCTTAACAGCCCCAGTTCCTTCAGCCACTCCTCATAGGACTTGTGCTCTAGAACCTTCACTAGCTTCGCTGTTCTTCAATTACAAGTCACTTGTAATTATTTTATGATGCCACCTTTTGACAATCAAGCAAATACTTGATTCTGAAGAACACCAGGAAAAGCTGTGGCCTTTTTGTTCAATTAGTAGAAGACAAAAAGCCATTAAAGTAAACTATGCTTCTCAAATGAATATTTATTCATATTCTGAAGTGGCTTACTTCAACGACTTCAAATTTTAAAATTCATCTTTGCTGCATTCCAATTGTTATTTTCAGTAAACAGATTGGCACTTATCTAGAGGCAGAAGAACATTTGCATGTAAAAATAACCCGTTACAATGAAATTATGAAGGTTATAAGGTATGCAGCATTCAACAAAAGCAAGTTACTTTTCCGGAAATTTCAAAATGCTTGGTCCGATGAAATTATTTACTATGTGAAAAGAAAGGCCTGTGACAACTCACTCAAATATGGATTTGCCTAGTGGTTTTGGTTTCCGTTGTTTGGTTTTGGTTTTTTTTTGTCATGGAAAAGAAGCCTCTGCTGGACGTTTGAAGCTAAGCTAAAGTAATGCAGACTCCATTGCTGGCATTAACATTACAATTTGGGCATAATTTGGGCCAACATCGCTGCAGCTTAACCCTGAACAAAATGATTTTGATTAAATATTGAGTAATGATATTTGAGTTTTCTTTCTCCTATTTTTCAGTAGCATGGCCATAAGCTACAAAAGGGTCAGATCTTGTTCTTCTTTATGTTTATGGAAAGACTTCTATTGCCATTGATAGAAGTAATATGTGTCTGATCTTTATGACCTGTTTTGTCTTGTCTTGCAATTGTCAGGCACAAAACAGGTGAGCTGTGAGGACAGTAGTGGGGTAAAAAAAAGGAATATTTTAGTTAATCAAGTTCTCCATTTAGTTAAAATAACATTGGCCATTCTTACTTATTCATTTTCTTTGTGATTTTTTTTCATCTCTTTATTCCTGGTGCATGTCCATTAGTTCAAAAGAAAATTCTCTATCTGCTGATAAAGAGCCTGGTATAGTAGCATTGCAACTGTACCCTAGGATAATGTAGGATTCAAATGTTCTGCCCTTATCACCTTGTGGGGCTTTAGTCTCTCTCATAACAAGCAGCAAGCTGGAACACTGAACAAAGGGGGTAGGGTGGGGGGTGTTTACATCACTGGAGAAGGCTTATTGTACCATGATGATCCTTTCTGGGCAAAATCTAAAAATTATGCCATACAGATCAGCTGACCTTATGTCTGAAGGCAGTCCTTAATATTCACCATCACATTGGCTTTCCTGGTTATAGAGGCATGATATATATTCCTGCATCTAACGCAGTTCATCTAGAGTTTTTGAATGAGTTTGCTACTAAGTGCAAATAAGAGTTGAGATGCCAAACTCAAGGTAGAGCCATTTTTCATGACAGGGACCGGGGCGGGG
>NW_009259316.1:909231-910020 GCF_000687185.1 Egretta garzetta | reverse complement strand
GGGAGGGATGTGTGTCTTTTTTTATATATTTATTTCATCTCTTGCTTGTATGAATCCATTTTCTCCAATGGCATCTCAGTGGTTTGTTTCTCTTAAAAGACCTTGGAGGTGAGATTTTCTTTTTGATGAAGGGCTATTCAGAGCTTAGTGTTTTCATATCTTAAACCATTCCATGCTGAAAATATATACCCTTTCCATCGCATGCCAGAAAGAAGACAATAAAACTGCCATAGCAGAATAGACTGCAAGGTAAGTAACTGTTTTCTAGTTCTTTAAGACAACTTGTAAAAAGAAAATGGGCAGTTTTTTATAACCATAGTTGAAAGACTTGATGTATTTATCTTGAAACCTGGAGGAATTTTTATATCATCAGTAAGTTCTGACCTATTGATCTGCCTTCCATCTGGTGACACCATTTATACTCATGCAGAGTACAATCAATAGTATAGAAAAAACATATTTTTCCTGTATTACAGTGATATTTTAAGTGACAGTATAGTCAAGGGAGAAGGCTTCA
Source organism: Egretta garzetta (assembly GCF_000687185.1). NCBI lineage: Eukaryota > Metazoa > Chordata > Aves > Pelecaniformes > Ardeidae > Egretta > Egretta garzetta. The sequence continues at coordinate 909,503 of NW_009259316.1, read as the reverse complement.
ATAATAAAAAAAAATTTAAATAAGAAATACAGTTTGGGGTTTAATAGCTTGGCCACATCGATTTTACCAGGGTTATTTGCCATATTTTACCATCAGAGGAGTTGTCATCTCTGCAAAAGCCATTTTTTTTTCCAATTAACTATTTTCAGTTGGATAAGCAAACAAGCATACTGAGGGATTAGTATGCTTTCCTGAAATACAGGCCAAACTTTCCTACCCCAGGGTCCTGGCAACTTTCTGCCCCATATCCTCTGGATCTTTGGGATCCTTTA
>NW_009259316.1:904855-909175 GCF_000687185.1 Egretta garzetta | reverse complement strand
AAGCAGTGCAGACAACCATGGTACAAACCAAAGAGGTTTCCAGAGGTTGTGTCAGGAGGAGGGAAAGCAAGAAGACTCTCTTGTCTGATGCTCTGGCAGAAATTGTTTAGAGAAACAGAGTCTTAGATGCTGGTCTTAAGCAACAACCACTGCTCAGTATGGCAGAGGAACACTCTCAGACCTGGAAGAAAACTCCTTCCTCCAAACACAGCAACTGACGTTCCAGAGTCTGTCTCATGGGGTAAAGCTGACCTGAAAGCACTGCTCAGGTAAATGAGACCTTGACTATCTTCACAGCTGTGACTGACTATATCAATCCAGTATAAATTGGAAAATGAAAAAGGACGGGTAAACTTCCTTATACTGCTGTTGCCAAATTCACACACTTGTAACATATTTGGGGGCAGGACACCAGAGTGTGACAGAAATCTAGTGAGAAAATGCTAACTGGCCTTCAATATAGGGAAACCCAAATAAATTGGCTTGGGCTACATGATTAGCAGCTTATCAAATCTATTTTAGAAAGCAATAAATAGTGGAAACAATAGCCTCTGGGGAGGTGAAGGGAACTCTATATATAGCTGTCCAACACCGTGAAGAAGACTGAATCCAAGGTGAAACCACTATGTCCAGAAGTCAGGCTGCCAGCTGACTTTGACCTGTTGAGAAGTTATAGAGTAGTGCCATGCTCCCCCAGATCTGTGGTGCTGGTCAGAGCTGAACTGGAGGGCCTTGATTATTCTGAGTGAGAAGTCTGAGAGTGTTGTGGAACAGAAATCTTAGAATAGAACTTATTACTCACCTTCTATAGCTTATTAAGTAAAATTAACTTCATGTGTCACTGAGTGGTGTGGCTCTGTTCTCATGTCCATCTGATTCAGATTCCCTCCAGGGCAGCATAAGAGCAAGAATAGCTCAGCTGACATTTTGGGCCACTGGATTTGCTGAATGTCATCTGAACACTGGCGCTGTCCTCTCTGGGGTTCCCTGCATTCATAGGTGGCCAATATCTGATGCTTCAGAGGAAAAGGGGAGGAAAAATGAAACATAATGCTAAAGAAGAAAAAGAAAAAGCAGTGGATTTCTATTTTCATAGCCACTCCCATCAAAATCTTTTGAGGTGTTCCCCTACAAGAGTAGCTGGCTTTGTGAACAAATATCAAGAAATAATAATAAGCATTGCCTGCATGAAATGCACATGGAGATGACATGCTGCAACTTTATTTCGTTCTTCTAATCATAACACAGAGAATACACATGTGCTTTTAACCATTTGTTAAAGGAGTTTGTAACTCTCTGCTGAGGCACTGTGCCTTCACGCAACTCCGGAGAGGCTGTGCCTGTCAGTGCAGTGCCCCATCTCAGCCATCATTTTCTTCACTTTAAGAGCAAAGTCAGAGAAATTGCCAAGGAGTTAATCTCACACAAAGTAGCTTGCCTCCCTCTGGGCCCTGAAGAAATCAGCATCAAGTGGTGAAATTAAAAAAAAAAAAAAAGAAGATAACTCAGGTATAAAATGTATACCTTAAAAGTTAGGAAGAAAGAGAAAAGGATTGTAATAGGATATCTGATATTGTTCTAACAACCATCCTTTGAGAATTGTAAATTCCCTCTAAATTTCACAGGAAGAAAAGCTGAAAGATTATTCATCTGAAACAAGTGAATGAAGAAAAACAGCTGGAAGAGTAAAAAAGAAAAGCATTCACTCTGCAACAGCAATGAATTTATTAACTCTTCAAGAGGAAGATAACAGATGATGTCAATACTGTGTTTGTACTTGTGCATCGCACAACAAAAGGTAAGGGAGTTAGGGCAGCAGGGGCCTAAATTAGTAAACGCAACTAGTTTTGATACAATGGAAACCCAAGGCTTAAGCCATTGGCAATATTTGCTGTAAAATGGTACACAAAACTAGACACTCCTGATTCCAAGATTGATTGTTTCTGGTTTGGTTTACTACACTTGTTTTAATCCTTTTGTTATCAAAGAGGAGATGGAGTGACATGGATAACAGCGAAATAGAAAAAAACAGGTTTTGCCTGAACAAAAGGAAACTTCAGATTTAAAGGGCAAATTTTTTGTGAAAGATAGATGAAGGGAAAATACTGATTTACCATGTGTGGTAAATATTTTTAAATAACTGAAAAATTACTTTCTTCCTACAGATGTATGAATAATGGCTTTGTGCACTACTTTGTTCGTTAAGCCAGAAATTTTCAGTGTCATCCAAGTGAGTGTCTGAACATATTTTCAAATTAATGAAGTGATTGTAACTTCTTTTGGATTAGAGACAACCAGTGCTAACATGTAGGCCTGAATGATGTTTACTTTAAAAAGGTATCTGGAAGAGTTTTCTAGGATAGGCATGGTTGCAATACCTTCCACTGTGTAAAAAAAAAAGGTGTAAGGATCATTGGATTACTATGAAAATACCTGTGAGAATCAAGTAGGGAACTTGAAACACAGATTTATTTAAGAAAGTGCAAAGTAAAAGCAGAATCATTTTAACTAGAAAGAGCTTAAAATTGTTATATCTTGTATCAGTCTGTGTTTAATAACATCACAACCCACCTTTTAGAAAGGTATCAGAGCATGGATACTATGAATACCGAAAGATGTGAAGTAGAGGAACTGTAGAAGTCATGAAGCACTAGAATAAACTGGGAGAGTTCTGTCATTATAATGAATGTTTAGACTCTGATACATGTTAATAGACTGTTGGATTTGGAGTAAACCACTCTACTCATAATGATCTAAATTCCTTTTCTTTCACCACGTGTTCTTACTTCAACTCATAAACTCTGACTTACCAACTTCGATACAGTGATCACAACTGAAGTAAACTTCAAATTTGCAATACCTTTGCTTATTTTCAGAACTAGAAATCGTAACTTCAGTATACTTCAACCATATAGCCTGATTAGTTGGCCCAACAATCTTACAGGTTTTTTCTAACCTAAATGATTCTATGATGCTAAGAACTATTATTTCTGTTTTAAAGATTTTTACTCCCTGGGACCAGGTAGAATCTGGATACAAGGACCCATTATCATATTTTCAACTTAATTGGAGATCTGCTTAAATAGATTGTTGAGTTGGGGTTTTTTTAAGTATTCCTATTAAATCAATTTGTTGTTCAGGAGTTGTTGAACAATTTCATAGTTGCAGAATAGTGGTAGATAGAACAGTACCTTTTAATCTGTTGCTGGCTAACATTGAAAGGTTTTTGACCAGTGGCATTCAGCTAGGTCTCATGTAAACTGCATAGACAAGACAAATTAATCTATGACACCTTCACTAAGCTAGATTTTAATAGCAGCCTGAAGTCATATTAATCCTCGCTTAGGAAGATAGATGTGATTGTCTATCTTTATTGTCCCCCAAAAGAGTACTGCATGGTGCTAGGTTTTAGGTTTAACATAACATAACAATCAGGGAAGTGTTTGGAAAATAATCTTGTGACTCCACCTTAGTGAAAGAGAGACCTGGCAGCTTTACTGAATGCGATCTTCACATTTTAAAAACCTCTGTTTCTTAGCCTAACCTCTACTTCTTAGCCCAGCTCTCTCCATCTTCTCAAATGAGACACCTACACTGCAGCAGCCATTTAAATAATCTACCACATCCCACCAGCAGGGAGAATGTTTGCATATGAAATCATCGAATGTGAAGCAGGCTCTTCTCTGATGAACAACCTCTTGGGCAGTTAATGAGACAAAAACCTTACTCCCAGCTGAGTGAGGTGGCAGCTGCGTTGCACAGCCCACCAAGAGCAGAGGGACTGGCCCCTCTGGGCCCACAACGTACCAGAGTTTTCACTTGTGGGGGGCACTTCAGGCTGAAAGGGTCAGTCAAGACACTACAGGCATCCAACATGAAAGTCAGCCTCATCTTCTTTTTCCTGTGTGGATGATCTGCCTGGAGGAGTACAGCTCTCAAGATCCAAGTGAGGGGAAGAGAGGAAGAGGATAGGGAGCTTTATTAGATTGGGACTCTCGGGGATATTAGGTCAATAAAAATATAGGCATTTACAAATAGCACATATTTATCACAGATTTGCCCAGCAGTTTGCTTTCCACTTTAGAACTCTTTCAACATATAATAGATATGGATGGCATGAGGGGGACCGGGAGGGTAAAACCCCTCCTGCTGTAAAAGAAGATCAGGTTCGTGACTACCTGAGGAACCTGAATGCACATAAGTCCATGGGACCTGATGAGATGCATCCCAAAGTCCTGAGGGAATTGGCCGATGTAGTCGCCAAGCCACTCTCCATGATATTTGAAAAGTCATGGCAGTTCGGTGAAGTCCCTGGGGACT
>NW_009259316.1:901082-904010 GCF_000687185.1 Egretta garzetta | reverse complement strand
GGGCGGTATCAAAGGCGGCGTGGCCAGCAGGTTGAGGGAGGTGATTCTGCCCCTCTACTCTGCTCTGGTGAGACCTCAGCTGCAGTGCTGTGTCCAGCTCTGGGTCCCTCAGCACAAGAAGGACATGGAACTGTTGGAGCAGGTCCAAAGGAGGGCTACAAAAATGATCCGAGGGCTGGAGCACCTCTCCTATGAGGACAGGCTGAGAGAGTTGGGCTTGTTCAGCCTGGAGAAAAGAAGGCTGTGAGGAGACCTGATTACGGCCTTTCAATACCTAAAGGGGGCCTATAGGAAAGATGGGGAAAATCTTTTTAGTAGGGCCAGCTGTGACAGGACAAGGGGTAATGGTTTCAAACTAAACCAGGGTAGGTTTATACTAGATATAAGGAAGAAATTCTTTACAGTGAGGGTGGTGAAACACTGGAACAGGTTGCCCAGAGAGGTAGTGGAGGCCCCATCCCTGGAAGCATTCAAGGCCAGGTTGGATGGGGCTCTGAGCAACCTGATCTGGTTAGCGGTGTCCCTGCTTACTGCAGGGGGGTTGGACTAGATGACTTCTAGGGGTCCCTTCCAACCCAAAACATTCTGTGATTCCATGATTCTATGATATAAATATAATGCTTTATGTTATACACCTTGGAAATAAACCTGAATTTATGCTTGGTATTTCACAGTTTAAAGAACTTTTATTAGTACTTACTGGACCACACCTGTCCAAGCCTTAGCAAGAATCTTCTACAATTTTCCTTCTTTTGGGTTTTTTTTCTCTTTTTTTAGAAGGATTCAAGGGGATTCTAGGATATATTTAAAACACTAACCCCACTTCAATTCTATATTGCACTGATACTGACTTGAGAGAGTTTGATGTCAATTAAACCAGTATAACTCTCACTCAAATACAGCCCAGAAAAACTACTGCAAATATTTTTGGGGCCAGGAAAGTGGGATATCTTGTAACATACTCACTTACCAAATTAAAGGAAACTATTTGAGTTTTTTCTCATAAATTTGTCACACTACAAACTTTCCTGTATGTCTTATTTTTCACATTGTTGCGTGATTCAGAAATGCAAGTGACTGGAATGTTGGAAATGTTCACACAGATAGTGCTCTAAGAGAGCTGAGTGATTTTAAAATACCAAGAGGTATGCATAGTAGTATACTGGCCAAATACCGGCTACAAACTATCATACATCAGTGCGTACAGAAGAGGAAGCTTCAGGCATCGGACTATGTTTTATTATTGTGTATTTTTCTTTGTACTTTGCAAAGTTGCACAGAACTGAACAAGTCAAACTCTGCCTTCTCCTTACTGAATGCAGAATCCATCTGGTAAAATATTCCAGGATCATGTTAGGAAAAAAAAACCAAAACATCTTGGGAATATGCTACTTCACAATACTGAAGGAGAATTTGGAACCTGAAAGAAAATGCAACAAGCAATAGAGTAAGGTGCTCCCTGGTAACCTGGAAGAACATCACATCTGTGTATGATTTCAAGATTAAATATCTAGACACTGTCAATGACAGTTTTTTTCTAGGTTTGAACCAGACCAATATGCAGGAATCTGTTCAAGTGGTATCATTAGAAGTCACTGTGTAATGAATAACCACAGGACACTTGGATTCCAAAATCCTGAAGCTACTAAATCAAAAGGTCTACTGCTGATTGATTTTAAAAAGAGAAATCACATATAAATGAGAATAGTTGTTAGAAAAAGGTTGAAGAGATTAATCATTCCCAGTGGCAAAGTGACTATCTAATACCACCACATGGATTCTCAAAGTAAAGGAATACAACTTACTAAAGACTTGAGAAAAATCCAACAGGCTATGGCACATCATTATAAAGGGAAATCCTTTTAAATCCTTAAATTGTGTTGAAATTTGGATAATAGAAGAAATAATAATCACTGAGAGGTCAGTTATATGTAAAAACACAAAATGGCAGCACCAAAAAAGGAGTTTGAGAAACTATCTGTAGATATCACAAATCCAAAGAATAAATCCATTTTCCAACAGATGAGGAAGAAGCCTTCTAGGGGGTCTGTAGCATGAGGAAATGAATCAAAGCATGAAAAGAGCACGCAAAGGAAAGAAGGCCATAGCAGAGAAGAAAAATTACTTGTTTATATCCCTGCTTAACATGAATAAGTTTAGGGAGATTTCTGAGCTAAACCTTTTTTTCAGCTATAGACACATAAAGACTACACTCAACTGTCAGCAGAAGTTATTGAAGGAATAGATAAAATGAAGAGTAAAAATTTGCAAGACTGATTGATTGCAAGACCTTTGGGTTCTGGGGAGACTTAAAGATGAAACAAGTGAATCACAAATCTCTCTCAGAAACAGTGTGGAGGCAGAGGACTGACACACATGATACCAATTATTTCAGATACCTGTAGGGGAATCCAAGGACTGACCAGTAGCTCAATGTGTCCCGCAGGTTAATTAGTTGAAACTGGCTGAAAAATGGAATTAATGTGCTCCTGAATAAATATGAACCATTATGGTTCATAAATATGAATGACTAGGGAAGAGCAACATGGCTTTCTCAAAGGAATAGCACTTCTCACAAATACACAGTTCTCTGAAGTAGTAAGCAAGCCTCCAGACTGGAGCAAGCAGGGTGATATCACAGAATCACAGAATCGCAAGGGTTGGAAGGGACCTCGGGAGATCATCTAGCCCAAACCCCCTGCTAAAGCAGGTTCTCCTAGAGCAATCTACACAGGACTTCGTCCAGGCAGGCTTTGAATATCTCCAGAGAAGGAGACTCCACAGCCTCCCTGGGCAGCCTGTTCCAGTGCTCTGTCACCCTTAGAGTAAAGAAGTTTTTCCTCATATTCAACTGAAACCTCTTATGTTTCAGTTTGCACCCATTGCCCCTAGTCCTGTCGCTGGACACCACTGCAAACAGACTGCTTC
>NW_009259316.1:883759-900591 GCF_000687185.1 Egretta garzetta | reverse complement strand
CAAGACTGGGCCGAGTACCGAGCCCTGGGGAACTCCACTAGCTACCGGCATCCAACTGGACTCTGCCCCGCCCATCAGAACCCTCTGAGCCCTGTCATTCAGCCAGTTCCCAATCCACTTCACTGTCCACTCATCCAACCCATACTTCCTGAGCTTCCCTATGAGGGTGTTATGGGAAACAGTGTCAAAAGCCTTGCTGAAGTCAAGGTAGACAACATCCACCGCTCTCCCCTCATCTACCCAGCCGGTCATGCCATCATAGAAGGCTATCAGATTGGTCAGGCATGATTTCCCCTTGGTGAATCCGTGCTGGGTACTCCCGATGATCTTTTTTTCATCCACTTGCTTGGAGAGGACACTCAGGATGAGTTGTTCCATCACCTTTCCAGGGACAGAGGTGAGACTAACCGGCCTGTAGTTCCCTGGGTCCTCCTTCTTGCCCTTTTTGAAGACTGGAGTGACATTGGCTATCTCCCAGTCTTCAGGCCCCTCTCCTGATATAGTGCATCTGACTTTGAAAAGGCATTGAACAATGTCTTTTACCAAAGGCTCTTAAAGAGATGAAGATGATTGCGGGAGAGGGGACTAAAATGGATAAATAAATTACACATTAAGAGAAAACAAGTGGCATAAACAGTTTTCACAGGGGAGGAAGAATGCCTCAGAGTTTTGCACTTGACTCCATAATTTTTAATTTAGTCATTAATGATCTTGAAAAGAAGCTGAGCAGTGAGGTGGAAAAGTCTGTCAATGTTAATAAGTTATTTGGGACAATATACATGAGCAATGGCTGTGAAAAATGCAAAAGCACTTCATAGTAGTGACTGGCTAGGTGACAAAATGGTGGATGGATGTAGAGGAGAAAGCAGAAGTCCACCTTATTACTTTAAGTGTGCTTTAATTAATCTTTTGATAAATGAAATTCATAGAATTTAAATACAAAATTAAAGTCATCAATGCATTTCAGAAACAATATGGAACCCTTAGAAAACTCTCCAAAATACTGCTTTAGTTCAAAATCAGTATCTGCAAATTGCATCTTTAAGTCTATCGATATGCTTCCCTTGATTTTCAGGTTTTGGACAGAAGGGACTAGACTGAAACATTTGATTTCTGTTACATTAAATCAAATCTAGCTATAAGAACTTCTGTTGTAATGGTATAATTTAGTTTTTATTTAACATGTGGATAAACCATTTGATATCTCTTTCCAATATAAAGTTCCAAAAACAATGTCTCAGTCATCATTAAGCTACTGCAGCTTTTAATGATCTTTTAAAATAAATATATTGCAACTGTTTTATGAAGCCAGGCCCACAATAAGAGTACCTAATACATATCATAAAATAATGAATACAACCTAAAGCAAAAAATCTCCTAAAACTAAACCTTAGAAACTTTCCTACATATTTCTCCCCCACAAGGCACTTCAGTCAATATTAGTTTATGGAAGCTGTTGGTTATGTATATTTTCTGTCTAAAGAAAATGTTTGGTAAATTCTTTCTGGATATCTTTAGTTCAGAGAATTTGCAGAAAGCCTTCCGCGCTGCTTAACCTCTGAAGCGGGACAACACAGGCGGTTGGGAACAGCTATGCAGGATTATGTGCAAATTCCTTTATGACAAAAAAGGGGGGAAAAAAGAAGGAAAAAAAGATGCCTACCTGTCTAGGTCAGATGAAAAAGCCACAGGTCCCAGGCAAGTCACGCAAGCGTGAGGAATGCCTGAATCTGCAGCAACAGTGGTGCCAGCAGAGCCTCTCCAGGCAGGGGACCACATACAGCATCCAAGCTGTTGTCATGCTCAAGGGCACAACTCCATCAAGGCTGGGCAGCACTACAGAAAAAAGAAAATGGCATGAGATCATCATCTTACCAGGAAAAATCCTCAGATGACCAATGTTTCCCCTTTTTTCCATCAGGTGATCATGTTTTTTATTTAGGGGACTAAGAGCAAATAGACCCTCTCTTTACACTGAGAATTTGGGAATTCCCTACTTTATTAGACTCTTTCAATATTTTACTTACGTTATCTATGTGATTGGTTGCAGGTGTTCTTGCTTTTTCAGATAGCAAGGTAGTTGCAGTAGCAAGATATTTTTGGTCTTTTCTAGTTCCTTTTTTAAACTTTCCCATACCTTTCTTCTGTGATGCAGGTATAATTCAAGCAGTGGCTAATTGCCTCCTCGCTCATTTTTTCTAAATGTAAGATTACACTCTGGTTCCTCTTCTGTAGCAGAGATACACAGTACAGGCATGTAGTTCAAAATGCTGAGCATCTTTAATTTCCAAGAAAATTAACAAGATTTGTGCATCTCTTGCAGATTTTTGGAACCGTAGCAGTGTCTGACTGTCATGACAGTACTCCAGATACCTTACCAGGCAAGCAGCACAGAGTTTTAAGGTGTTGCAACTCTAAAAAATGAAGTTAGTTGCCTTGCACTTAATATGATGAACTGTTAGTATTGCAGCCTTTCATTGGCCTTATCCTATTTGAGTAATTTCAATTGCAGCCTTTACAAAATTTGTAATTATGAAAGATGACACTTGAGAGGTTTGCTTAAGATAACAAAATAAATATATGACAACAAAAATAACTGAGATTAATAATTTTATCTCAGTTATCTCTTCTTCTCTCTCTGTCTTTCTCTTCACTTAAAAAATAAGGCAGTCATAGCTTTGCAATGTTTGAATTGAACTATCAATATCTGATTTAGAGGAATTTCCTGAAATGTAGTATAAAAATACTAGAGGCCACCAGACTTCATTACTTCCGACATAATCAGCTTTTTAAAAAAATGTCTTTCAGTTTGATGAGTTTGTCAAGTTCATGAATGACACTTACTCAACTCAGGCTATCTGTCAAATTCAGAAGACACCATGAAAAAAAACCTGAGCTAGGGAAAATTTTGGAAATTATAAAAGAGAAGCTTAAACTATAGAACTGTGGTATTGTTCATTTTAGGTCATCTAATTTCATTTTCTCCTAACAAGTTAGTACATACTGGACAACTTTTTGATCAGTCTGAGATATTAAAGAAAATTATTAAGTTACTCAATGGCTTTAGAAATAAAGGGTGCCCTAGTACTTTTGTTGATTTAAAATTTCAATGCCAAACAGTAATTCTTCCAATATGTATATAATGTTATTTTAGTGGACTAGTGTTACTGGAAAAATCTTCAGAGTACATGCTTATTTAAGTTGCTCAGAGCTTCTAGAAGTATATTTTCTTATAATTGTCTCATGATTATTTTAGGCACTGTAAGTAACAAACACATCTGAATATTGATGAACTAATCAGAGAGGTCAAGACTGGTGTCAGCCTCCGCTGCACTGATCATGCCCCAGTGGAATTCACAATCTGGAACGATATGGGCCAGCTGAAGAGTAGAGTCAGGACCCTGAATTTTAGGAGAGCAAACTTACAGTTGTTTAAGGAGTTAGTGCACGGGACCCCTTGGGAAACGGGGATAAAGGAGCTGAACAGAGCTGGCAGATCTTTGAGAATATTTTTCTTAAAGCACAAGAGCTCCCATGTTTAAGAAATCAGGAAAGGAAGGCAGGAGATCAGCATGGCTGAGTAAGGACCTCCTGGTCAAACTAAAGCATAAGAAGGAAATACACAGGCAGTGGAACCAAGGACAAGTTTCCTGAGAAGAATATAGGAAAACTGCCCAGTTGTGTAACGACACAATCAAGAAAAATATGGCACCATTGGCGCTGAATTTGGCAAGGGATGCAAAGAGTAATAAGAAGGACTTCTATATGTACATTGGCCAGAATAGGAAGATTAAAGAAAATGCCTGTCCTGATAAATAAGACAGGAGAACTGGTGACAACTGATATGGAGAAGACTGAGGTACTCAACAGGGGTTTTTTGCCCCAGTTTTCAGTGGTAATCTCTCTTCCCATATCTCTCAAGACCCTGAATCTCAAGGCAGGGACTGGTGGAATTAAGTCCCTCCCATCATGGGAGAAGATCAGGTGTGAGACCACCTGAGAAACCTGAACATACCTAAGTCCATGTGACCTGATGAGATACATCTTGAAGTCCTGAGTGAATTAGATGACCAATCTAGTGGCCTTCTGTTATGGAGTGACTGTATCAGTGGACAAGTGAAGAGCTACGGCTGTCATCTACCTGGACTTCTCTAAGTCCTTTGATATGGTTCCTCCCCACGCCAGCAACATTCTTGTTGCTAAATTGGAGAGATATGGGTTTGATGGAGAGGCTGTTAGATCATAAGGAATTGGCCAGATGGCCATGTCCAAAGAGTCACAGTCATCATTTCAATGTCCAAGTGGAAACCAGTAATGAGTGGTGTCCCTCAAGGGTCCGTACTGGGACCAATACTATTTAGTATCTTCATCAGTGGCATAGATAGTGGGACTGAGTACACTCTCAGATAGTTTGAAGATGACACCAAGCTGAGCGGTGCAGTTGATGCGCTTCAGAGGAACCTTGGCAGGCTTGAGGAGTGGGCCCATGCAAACTTGATTAAGTTCAACATGGCCAAGTGCAAGGTCCTGCACATGGGTCAGGGCAATCCCTAATACCAATACAGGCTGGGGGTGGGATGGTTTGAGAGCAGCCCTTCTGAGAAGGACTTTAGGATATTGGTGGATGAAAAATTTAATGTGAGCCAGCAATATGCACTTGCAGCCCAGAAAGCCAACCATATCCTGGGCTGCATCAAAAGCAGCATGGCCAGCAGGTTGAGGAAGGTAATTCTCCCCCTCTACTCTGTTGTTATGAGACCCCACCTGGAGTACTGCATCCAGTTGTGGGGTCCCCAGTACAACAAAGACATGGACCTGTTAGAGCTGGTCCAGATGAGGGCCATGAAAATGATCAGAGGTCTGGAGCACCTCTCTTATGAAGAAAGGCTGAGATAGTTGAGATTGTTCAGGCTGGAGAAGAAAAGGCTCAGGGAAGATCTTACTGCAGCCTTTCAAAATATAAATGGGGCTTATAAGAAAGATGGAGAGACTTTCTATGAAGGCCTGTAGTGATAAGACAATGGGCAATGGTTTTAAATTGAAAGAGGACATAAGGAAGAAATTCTTTACAATAAGGGTGATGAGACACTGGAAGCTGTTGCCCAGAGAAGTTGTGGATGCCCTGTCATTGGAAGTGTTCAAGGTCAGGTTGGATGGGGCTTTGACCAACTTACCTAACAGACGATGTCCCTGCCCATGACAGGGTATTTGGACTAGGTGATCTTTAGAGGCCCCTTCCAACCCAAACCATTCCATGATCTTATGATTCCATGATCCGTAAATTGATGGTTGTATTAGTTTGTAATACAACTTGTTGGTTCTTTAGGATGAAACACACGATAGCATTGTAAATAATGAGATTTCCCCAAATGCTCACTTTTGTATAAACTTCCTCAGATATATCAATGACTAATTTATGGTGAACTTTTCTAAAAATCTGCTTCTCATACTTTATTGTAGCTAAAAAGGAGGAAAAATAAGGTAGTTAAATGCATACCAAACAATGCAGAGGATAACTAAATTTAAAAAAAAAATCACTAGCTAGAAAAATATGCTTTGAAATAATAGGAATGTTAAAAAATATTTAAATATTTTTAAGGAATAAAGCCAATGAACATTATCTAACATACGTAAATAGTACTGAAACCTTCTAATCTGGAGCCTGTATATTCAACCATGTAAATGACATATACATTTTTTCTTCCCTTTCTTAAGTTGATGTCCTCTCAGCTAAAATAATTTTGCTTATAAGTGCTTGAAAAGTAGACCAATTTACAGAAATCATCTGCAGAATGTAATTGCCATCTAGTATTCCAGGCAGCTTTGCCCATCTATGGGGAGAAAGAAATAGATAAGGGGGAAACATAAAAGACAAGCAATGAGAAAGAAGTGGAATTATAGACTGCTGAGAAGAAAAACTACTGCTATCAGTCCTTCCAGTTCATGAGAAACTGATCTGCAATTCATGAATGTGACAAAACACATTCTCCTTACAAAACAATAAAACACAAAGACGACAGATGAATAGGGACAGAAGGAAAGATGCCCTGCCCAGCTGCAGAACTGTGAACAGTATTTCCACTTAGGTAGATCCTTTGTGTGTTTACAGAACAAGGGCATGAAGAACACAGAAATGAGGGGAAAAAAATATCACATTTTTACAACTGAAAAAATGAACCCCACAAAAATGAAGAGGTAAATGAAAAATTTTGAACTGATATATAATCTTCTGATAACTGGGGAATCCTCGAAGCCTTGTATTTAAGAAGCTATGAGAAAAACTGTTTACTCTTTTCTTGTAATCTAGCTTTCTTTATAGATGATAGAAGCTGAGATTCTTTTATGTGTTTTCTATTGTTGTTTTGCTTTTTTTATAAGAGCAGAGTTCCTGCGATCCTTTGTCTATGACACTTTTTTTCTCTGATTACTCCAAAGTAACCAGATGTCTTTTTTTCCTTCTTTGTATTCTTATGTCTTTAAACGCATTGGATGGGAAATTGCTTTTTCTCGTCTCTTTTGGAAATGCAGGGGTGTTGTTTTGCTTCTGGAAGCAAAGAAAGGGAACTTCATGGATCAGACTGAGTAGTGTTTTTATGATTCTAGGCATATTAAGATCAAGTCAAACAATACGTGCTATTGATTACACATTCAAATGCAAGCATAGTACTCTTAACTGCTACTTTCAACTTTATCAACTTTGGTCTTTAGGCCTTTCACAGATTTTGACATTCCTTCTTCCTACATGAGATCCTTGATTCATTTTAAAACCCAGTTGGAGGATTTCTAGCCTTGGATCAACATTCTTTTCAGACGGACATGAGGAAGTAGGAGAACCTCTGATGGAAGAGGTCTTAAACCAAATGGCTACCCTCACATGACATTGTAGAAAGCCTTATTCTAACATTTGTCTGCACACTAAGACCTTTTCAGAGCATAACAGCATCACTGGTTCCAGAGGAAAAGGTCTGTGTGTTCTTGGCCATTAACACTTCCACTACAAGCCCTTTTCATCTTCTTTTTTTCTCAACTAACAGATTCCTTCTCCTTGTGTCTGTATTCAGAACAAATAAGGGTGACATCTCAAAGGAATTAGAGTAACAGATTAAAAGTAATGTGCAGGATCACAGTTATGTTGTACTTGTCCAAAGTGAATAAAATAGAATTAATTTCAGGTTTATAATCAGAAGGAATGAGGCTAATGAAAAGCACTAATTACATCCCTTTAATGTGCTAAGCATAAAGTAACTAAGTATTGATATTGTATTATGATTTTGACAGAGATCAGGAGAGTAGGTTTTCAGGAAAAGTTCTAGCAAAGATGTCTGGGATATCAGATTTTCTTTTTGATGTCTGGAGATGACACTTTTCAAATCTTCATTTTATATCCCTGTAGTAAGGCCAGGAAGAGATAACTGCCTAATCCCCATTTTTTGAATGTTCTTTGGAGCACCTTTTTTGATTATAAACTTGACTCCATTCACAACACTCTGTGTTCATTCTTTACAAACATTTAGCAAATTATTCTTTTCCTCGAAGCACTGGTTTTAACTGTGTACCACAACTTTCTGGAAAAGGAAATTTTCACTTATGTAAGTGTTGCCACAAGAAAATTATAAAAGAAGAGCTAGGTGTCCATGCAGGAAACAGAAATACAGAATTAGACAAAGGTATGGAAAAACAGTCCATCTTAAAATTATAATATTGAATATTTACAAATTACAGCAAACAAAAGCAGTCAAAGAAATACTGAGGAAATTATGTAAATCAAAACCCTAGTGATTAGCAGGTGGAAGAGGAAAATTAGCTTGTTCTGTAACTGTTATTTCTGAAATGTGGTTGAATCAGCTTTACATCAAGGTCCATAGGAGCTTGTCAGCTTGTAATAACATTCTGTCAGCCATGCCTGTACCGTTACCTGTACTCTACCTGTACTGTTATTTTAATGTCTAGTATCTAAAATATTGTTCCATAATACATTGTCATACTCAGAACTCGAAAAGCCTCTCTGTGAAGATTATTTTCTGAGCATACCTAATTCTAGTAACCAGTTAGTGACAATTTGACATAGAACAAATGTCTCTGAAGAATTTTGTTTTCTTTGTTTTACCCTGCGAGCACTCTTTATGCTACCATGTTAAGGTGTTTTCCTCTTTAAGTGTTTGATTCATATACAGTAATATTGCTTGGGATCTTTACAAAACTATTTCTGAAACCAAAGAGTTTCTTTAACAGCCGTTCAGGTTTGCACCAAACCTTCCAATGTCCATTATCCTTTTATGTGCAGTATTCTCCTGCACTAGCAGGCTCTTCAGTGATCTCCTGTGGCCTGCTTATCTTTAGGTGCTGCATCAAAAGCATGTTCTAAATGGCATGAGTCTCACCTAATGGAAGAAAAGGCCTTTTAAAAAGTACATGTTTTCAAGTTGTTTTGCCAATGCTGTATTTAGCTCTATTTTACAAACAGAAGATAAGGTTCTTTGGTTTTTTTGTTTTGTTTTGGTTTTGGTTTTGGTTTTGTTTTTTTTTTGCAAAGTAAAGCTAAAGCTGGTAAAACCTGGCAGGGGTATGTGGAAGAGAAGCAACAGCAACTCTATTTATGTTTCATTCTCTGTGAAACCAGAGTCTCACAACCAACTTGCAGCTGTGTCAGGCTTTAGCCAGTCTGCAGGAATTACAGCAGGATAGGAAAGGACTGAAGCTGAAAGATGAGCCTCTGTACAGTACATCTCAGGTGAAAACTTCCCAGGGTGCAAATAACGTCTCTGAGCAGCATTAACAACCTCTGCACATTTTCTGCCTAGCATTGAGGAGAACCCGTGTCTGTGTAGCTCCCAAAGGAAAAGCAGCTTTGCTAGGTGACCAGAAATGGAGACCAGCTGTATATACATTAACTCTCAAGTAGCAAGGCACAGAAGCATGGGCTTATTCTCCACATAGCCCTATCATGTGGAGGAAGTCACGTTCCTTGGGTTGATCAAAATGAAGGATGTGCTGGAGTGATTTGCTGAACTGATGCTTCTGAGTTCATCGAAAGCCCACTAAGTGAATGAAAAATGTTGCATTAGCATTAATAAGCTTCAGAAACTAAAATCCTATGATCTGCAGGGCATGAGCCTGATTTCACAGTAAATTGCCTCAGTGCAGTTTTTGAGCTGAACAAATGTAATGAGATTAGCAACCCCCTTTCATAGATATTTCTCATTTCACAATATAAATGGATATGTATTGCTTATAGATTTATTCCTTTCTGTTCCTTACAACCAAGTAGTAATTTCATCAGATGTGTATTCTTCTTCTCTGATAATCCCTTGAAACTGGTTGGACTCAACTAAGCGTTATGACTTAGCAAAGGTAACAACTTTGAGTCAGTGCTTCCAAGAATAGAGTTGAAAAGACAGACATTTTTATTACTTCTGCACAGCAAACACACTGTGTGTTTCAGAATGTGAAATTCTGAATGTTTCACTGATTGTGACACTCTGAGTGAAGAAATCATGAAATGTTGGTAAGCAAGTACTGACACGACAAAATTCTGTTGAATTATTTCATTCATCAACATCTTGAAAACCAAATTGGCAGCACCTATATAATAAAGAAGCAGAGAGATTCAGCAAAAATACGACTCTTGAAGGCAAAAGCTTCCTTTTCTGAACATGGAAAGATCTTAGTGAGAAAGTAAATCAAACTCTTTGGAAAATGGAAACCTCATTAAGAAATGAAAGTTGGCAGTGAAAGGAAATTGTAAGCCAGGTTGCCCATCCATGTTGTGTCTTTAGTTGGTTCAGAAGACTGGCTTGCTTTGAATAGCATGCACTGAACAGTCAAAAAATCTGTGGACACACGCTCCGCATCACTTGGGACTTGTCTAGCAGAGGAAGGAAAGTGAAGTGACAGAACTCCACTTCCAGCCTCACACTGCACCATGTGGCAGAGGCAAAAGTGACAGTGCCCTAGAGGAGACAGCCAAAAGGTTTGTTAAATTCCATAAACCCTAAAGTATTCTTAAATGAATGCTACAACAGGAAAGTGGGAAAGCAGCCTGCAGTCCTGGTAGTGGGCAAGCTGAGGATGTCCCATTCCAGCTTATCTGCAAATATACCAGTTGTAGTAGATTATTTTGCACCAGCGGAGCATTGCAGAGGTATCCCACTGGAGCAGTAAATCTAGTCCAACATATTTCATTATGGAAGGAACTGCTGAGCCTGACATTTACATGACCTGTAAATGATATTGGTCTTCCTTATTTCACAGTAGACTAACCACGTTGGATGTCACCTCAGGGTGAAATGGATATGCTTGAGTGTATATATATGTGTTTTTGTGAAGGAACTGTAGTGCCAAACATTTTGGTAGGAGAAATCTGCTCATAGCTACTCTGATTCTTGAAATAAACAAAATCGATATTGAATAAATCCACATTTTGATTGACAAAGGATCATGAGATTTGACAAATTATCTTGACCTATCCTAGATATAGGTAACGAGGGGCTATTTAGGTTCTTAAACATAGTGATCTATCCCCTTTTATGTGCCCAGAGCTATCTGAGAAATACATGAGACAGATGGGGATAGGCACAGGGCCTGTTTTCTTCTGGAGTGGCAACTGGAAGCTAAACAGGATAACCCATGCTAAAATGGCACAGGAACCTACCTTCAGGTACCTGAATAACTCCCCCATTGCTTATGGGAGAAAACAGGAGGAAAAAAATCAGTTCAGCAAATCCAAATGCATATAGTACCAGTTATAAAACTTTTGGCTGAGAGCACTAGCACTGATCATATGCCAAGTGATTATCCTGAACCTCTAAAAAGGAAGTCATTAAGGATTTAATGTGGCACCAATACCGAGATTATAAAACATATGCAGTGCCCTCATTGCCTCACAGCGGAGCCATCCAGTCCAGCCTCTGAAATGCACGACGCGTGTCTTTGTTTGACCAGGGGTGGCTGTGGGTGTCAGGGTGTGGGGAGGGAGGGAAGGGAGTGCATGTTGCCCAAAACGCCCTGGAGAGTACTGGGCTGCTGGTGATTTTCATTCCATCACTCCCACATCGGTCTTGCCTGTTCATCTCCTTGTCAGCCTCAGCTCCCTCCTCCCCCCTTCCCCTCCATCCTCCTCTCCATGGGGCGTATATCAAGGTGATGCTGAAGATTCTGGCTTCAAGGTCCAGTGAAAAATCTTTCATGGAAAGGACAGAGACTAGCTTGTCATTTGTAATTTTGTCTGAAAGGACGTTCCATATTTCAACAGGTTAGCCTCTGCTGTCACATGAGACAGTTGGACACCACCTGCATAAGATAATAGATTCTTTCTGAACTGCTTGCAGGTTATTTACAACCAGTCATGCACAGTGATCAACCACACTTTTTTCCACATTTCCTCACCCTGATTTTTTTAACTTAATTTTTCACCTATTTTTATCGGTGCTGCTCATTCTTCCTTCTTCCTTCTGGCTTTATCCTATTTTAGGAGCCCTTTTGCCTCTTTGGAAAGAGGAGAACAGAAGAAAATACCGTTTCATTCTTTAAATGGGCCCTATCCTTAAACAGTCTAGGGAAGAGTATTGTGAAATACAAAAGCAAGAGGTGACTTACAGACACAGCAGGCAAGCAGGAGTCACAAGTTTCAGTACACAGTGGCTTTTGCATTGGTTTTGTTTAGATATATTCAACAAGGACTAGCAAACATACACAGAATGAAAGGCTTCAGATTGCTAGGTTGAAGGCAAGGTTGGTATTCTCATTTAAACAGCTATCTTATGCAAGCTGGTAGATGAGCATCCACAGTGACATACATGTGATTTATGGCAATCCCAGCTGAAAGGTAGCAGAATTCATGCCAAAGATTATTTTTAAAAAAGAAAAGGATGAGAAAATTTACTCCCTTCTGAAACGTGGAGCTTATTTTTAATTCATTCCACTTTTCAAATACTGGAGTTATCCAGGAATAACTACAGAGTCATTGACCAACTTTATGTATAAAAATATTGTAAAATACATTCTATCAATGACTATGCAGCTATACACACATAGAATACAACATTTAAAGGAGATAAACATGTTTTGTTCATGTAAATGTCATTAAGCTTAAATATATGAAAATACCTTTGACAAACTGATTTGAACACCTTGTTTTGAAAATTGAAAACCACAACTCAAAACAGAAAAAGATAAAAATAAAATATACAGTTCCTCTGCCTCTGTATCACATTCGAAGCAAGTTGAACAATTTATTTCCTATCTGATTTCCTCTCATTTTAATCATATAATTGATTTCACTCCCTATTTTATATTAGCATTACGTAAAATTATTTTATTAGGTCCCTGTTGTCACAGTATGCATACTATGTGCTTTAGATTTTGTGTAATTTTACTTAGAATATGACATTTTGCAATATATTATCTTCTGTATGTTACTGTATCTTTGTTTAATCATACACTTATTCATTAGTTGTATAAACTACTATATGGTGGCAGATTTTTCCCAGTTGAGTTCTCTCCAACTATCCATTAGAGGTAAGATCTTACTTGTTATAGAAAGCTATAATGAATTACATAAAATTTCCTTTCATATCCTTCAGTTCTGCTAAAAATATTTTTTTAGTTTGCTGGATAATTAACTTTTACCCCTCCTTAGGTACAGTCTGGAGTTCTCAAGGACCCACAAGATTAATGTACCATAGAATGTGCCTCCTAAAGGAGAACGATGTTACTGTTCAGCCTCTCATACTTCAGATGAGTCAATTATAAAATTTCAGTGACAACAACAACTGCTACCTTTTTTTTACTTAAGAGTGGCCAAACAATGAAGTGTTCCTTCCATTTTAATGCTTTCAGATATGTTTGTTGGAAGCATTAGATTCATGCTGGATGCAGACAGAAAACTGATGAATTCAGAGAACTTGTGAGAGAAGAGCAAAACTTGTGGGGACTACGTTGGAGAAAGTGGAACAAAGCAGGGGTCAAAAGAGTCAGTGGATTTATATGAGTATAAAACAGAGCAGCAAGAAGAGAAAGGAGTTGGAGGAATCAGAAAGCAGCAGAAGGGAAATTTTGGGATTGAAGCACTGGCAAAGGAAATGAAAATGCAAGGAGAAAGAGACCGGAGTACAGTGTTAGGGCTGACAGATTAGATACATTAATGAGAGCATACTGAGTCTAACTACTTTAATGTTATTTTCAGTAGCTAAAATTAGGTATCTCTGGCCATTGCAAAACCAGGATTTTGTAAGTATTTGAGACTGGGTTTTAATAAACATAGAGGTGAAGAGCCACAACTAAGTGAAAAGATGAAAACCAAAATAAGGAAAGAAAATTGTAATATTTAATGTTTTGTTTAAAACTTACTTTTAGCCTGACATCACAATTTATAATGGGCTGTCTGTTTCATGCTCTTGTACATCACAGTGCAATGCACGTGCATGTCCTAAATCCATGTACAATGTCCTAAATAAACAACGTTGACAAATAAAAATACTTCTTCGACAAGCCAAGACAGGAAGTGGATTTGTGATCTACATAACAGAAACCTATATCTATACCATATTTATGGACAGCCATAAATGAAAGTAGACTCAAAGGGACATTTTAGTTAAATGGTTGATTGTAAAGAGTTTAAGGCTTGAACAAAACAAGTCTTTTTTGATGAGGTATAGTAAAAATGTCCCAAAAGTTAGAGTGTGGAGTTCAATACAGAGGACTGAGTCTTGGGCTGGATAGGAATTTTTATAGGACAAATAAGTAACAGTGAAAATGGAGGGATTATAAGTAATTTTAATTTCCCAAACATAGACCTAGAAAAATGAATGCACCGGTAGCAGCAGATATCACATATTATATCCTTGATATGATAAAAGAACATATTCCTTTATCAAATAGTGAAGTCATAACAACAAAATATGATGCTAGTTTCATCTTTAGTGAGCAAAAATCTTGCAAAAGTAATAGGAAACTTCAGTTTAGTAAGTCAGGAGTTCAATTCAGTTGGCGTTTTAGAAAAACAAACCTTGATAAATACTGGAAATTTTCTAGCAAGGTTGCCTAGAATGATGAGTTCAAGAATTTGAACTTGAAGAAGATGAAGAATCCTGTTGTGTCCAAAGTACTAGCATCATTTGGTGCTTGAATTTCAGGAAAAAAACCCACAACAAACCAAAACCATGACAAGACTACAGACTTCCTAGGGTGATTAGGCAGTTCTTACAGAGATGGAGATGAAGAGTAAGAATAGAGCATGTAAATGTGGAAATAGGAATGTAGCAATTTTCTACATCTGGGCAGTTTAAAGATGTAGAAAAGACCAACAACCTATTGCAGACCTAGATCTTGCAAAGGAAATGAAACCATGACATTAATGTTTTCTTTAGCCATAAAGCAAGAAGTGAACAAAAAGGGTAAAACCAGTGTACTGCAGACTGACATGAGATTAAGGGTAAAAATAATGAAGTATAGCCAAATATTAAAAGATGACAATGGAATCAAGTAAGAAAAGTGAGGACAGAATAATGGAAACAACAATATATGGCATGGAAAAACATGTCTAGATTGCCCAGGATAACAAAAGGAGGGGCTCAAAGATCAACAGGTGAAACCACAGGTATAAACATCTAAACACTACAGAATAGGGGAAACAATTTTAAACACCACCACTACCTTTTTGTGGGACTATGCAGTTATTCTAGAAATGGTTGCTCAAATTTTTCATTGGCTTGGTTATTTTACTCTAATGTTATACTTTGTACTAGGAAGTGATCATACAATAAAAACATTTTATATTCATATGATATCATAAAACTGTAATATTGGAAATCTTTGGAGTATTAGGCACGTAACTTTTCTTACAAGATACCAAGAAGCCAATTAAAATAAGTATTTCTCATGATTCCCCACTGTTATCAATGAAACATTCATAAGAGCACCAGTTCTTTTGCAGTTATAAAGTTGTGTGGTTTTAAAAACAACAACAAATTTGTGACCTGTCTAAAACTTTGGCACTTACCTAAGCCCTGCCTGAGATTTAAAGCGAAATTGGAAAGAACCACCTCAGTAACCAGTCCCGCTCTAATACCGTAGCAGCTGTGCAATAAAATAATTAATTTCAGAAAGTTTCACAGAACACAGTAGTCCATAGAAACCTATAAAGAATCTTCTAATAATCTCAAGATCTCTAATCATTATGCATAACTATAATGGCCACAGGAAAAGATTGGAAGAGACCAAGAACTGTCAAGGCTCAGGTTCCTGTATTACTGAATGATTATTTAAACAGAATTTCAAACTAATCAAAAAGGCAAAACACACAGCATTGTACAAAAGGCAAAATCAGTAAAAAGAAAGGGGATGCTCCCAGTGATTTGATCTGCAAGAAAAAAGTCTCCCCAATTTCAAGATCACTGTAACCCTCAGCATGTGAGCAGGGCTCAATAGCAAGGTACCTGATAAATTGGTGCTACTGAGAGCAGTAGTGAAAACTGGTCTCCAGTCTGCCACTATGTTCAATTAAGAAAAAAAATAAAAGAAACCCAAACCAAACCAAATTATGCATGGAAGGAAAAAACCCTGTCCCTATTTAGCAACAGGCAAAATTCCTGAAGCATATTAATACAACTATCCACATACAGCATATACAAAGAACAATTAGCCTCCTTTCAAATTTCTTTGAAGATATCAATACTTCAGATAGCCAAAGATTCCATTTCAAACTTCAGAAATTCTCATGTTCTGTCATCTTTTCTATAAACTTGTCATCTTCTATCTTAAAACAGTTAAGATTCTCCGTTCTTGTTATGCTGTTTTGGAAGATTATTCTTGAGCATAAACCTTTGGATAATAGTAGTAGTAGTAGTAGTAGTAGTAGTAGTAGTAGTAGTAATAATAATAATAATAATAATAATAATAAAGTGTTTTAAATTTATTCATGGGTCAAAAATTTGTATTTCTGTAGCTATTTTCTTCTCCTGAATTTTGTCTTTATTATGCAGTCAACATCCCCCTTAGACTCTGTTCTGCTAAGCTAAACAAGCCAATTGCTTTTAATCTCACTTCTTTAGACAAATACTCCTCTCCTTTAATTAATCTAGTAAACCACGGTCTGTCTTCAGATCAAATTTTTGTTTCTGGAAAAAGGCTAACCTAAACTTCATGTGTTATTCCAGAGGACGTCCTGCCCATGTCTTGAAGAAGAGTTCTGATCTACTTCTCCATCAATTGACAGAGGTTTCTGTCCAAACTCTCTGCTTTGCCAAACGTATCTGAAAACAGTAATAGCTCTTCTCACACCTGTCTCGTGCTGGCAGCTCAGATGCCTTTTCCAGTCGACCATGCCCACAGATTTCTCTTCTCCTCTGTCATTTCCATTTGGACAACTGACCAGTCTACAGCAGTTGTTTCTGTCTCCCTCAGAGCCTGAGTTTTCATCATTCCATATAATTCCATTCCTACTGCTCCATGGTTTAGTCCTCCACAACAGCAACAATACTCTTCACCTTTCTTGTTTCCCTAGTTAAAAGAACCCAGGCCTATTCTTTACCTGGGGGCCACCACTGCATCTATTAAGCAGGATCAGTCCCAACAGTGTTGTCAAAAGATGATCCCCCTCCTTTCTGACAACGGTTAAACTCTCCCTTTTGCTGTTTTTTTACCTACCTCATAATTCATTAGCAATCTCTGTCATCCACACTTCATTTTATAATTGTACAGGAGTTATGTAGCAGATGCATAACCTGAATCTAGATCAGTGACATTTTCTAGATCGGATCCCTTCTCTGAGAAATCAGCAATATGTAAAAAAAAAAAAAAGGCTGTCATGATCTACCTTTTCTAAAAAAATGCTG
>NW_009259316.1:855072-883693 GCF_000687185.1 Egretta garzetta | reverse complement strand
CTCTTTCCTTCAAGATCTTTTCTAAGACAATGTCCAGTACTGAGGGATATTATCGGGGAGATTGTTAGTGGATAATTTTCCACATTTTCTGGAAAATAATCGACCTGTTAAACAACTTCAGCAACAAGTTCTGAAATAAATAGATTTTTCTTCCATAAAAAAACCCCAAAACAAACCCACAATCAAGATTGGTTTTGCTATTCTTTAATCCACATGATAAAAAGAGTTCAAGAAAACCTGGTTATATGCTGAACTTATAAAAATGGTCTTTATTACAGAACAGCACTGATATAGTCTGCATATTCAGGGATTAACGATTTTATTAACTCTTGGTTCTTGCATATTTTTTGATTAGCCAGTTTTAAGGATCATCTTCACAGAAATACTGTTGGGGAATGCAAGAAGAGTCATCTAAGGTTGCTTTTCACTGTAAGGACTACAATTGCATAAAAAGAGTGCACCTGAATCTAAAGTAAATATGAGCTTCTTGGAAGATCTTTTCTTAAAAAGAAACAAAAAAGTTCACTGAAAATGCTACTGCATCGTCAGTATTATTCTAAGATGCAGGGAAGAGGAACCAAGAGCAACTAAGAAAACTCAAACGAGAAGAATAGCCTTTCTACTACTTTTTCAGCAAAGTTCACATTCAAAGAAAGAGAAGTGAAAATAAAAGTTCATTGCTGTTTTCACGACTCATCATTAGCTAGCTGCAGACACCTGTACCTACTAAAAGCAGTGGCAAAATGCCTGTTGTTTTTAAGGGAACAGAATTTCAAAGTCCCTTTGAAAAAATCCCAAAACTATCCTGGGTTGTTAAGGCATTTGACAAGCCTGGACGGAAAAAAGAAAATAAACCAAAACCAACAAAACTTTGCTCTCTTGGGTCCCACCTACCAAATGTCACACTCTGGGATATAATGGAATACAGACACAGATACCCAAATTACTTGGGGTACTGGAATTAACACAGGAAAATTAGAGTAGTGCTGTCCCTGAAATAATTTACCCTCTGTTGTCCAGTACTGACATTCAGGACCTGAGAGATTTAGATGCCACCACCCTGTTGAAGTGTGCTTTTCCTTTTCTTTTCTAAAGTCCTCCACACTATATTCATGAAACTACATACAATGTCTCAGTCATTGCAGGGAATCTTGATTCTCAGCTACTATTTGTCTTGGAAAATCTCCCTCTGTGAAACATCAGCTAAACCAGATACCTGCCAGCTTAGACTGAGAGATCAGAAACAAAGCAATAGGTTGAAAATCACGGCATCCTCATGAAAGCTGGCAATGCAGATAGCAACAGGGAACTTGAAAGAGGCTGAGAGCTCAACTAACCATGTGATTTCTAAGCAGCCAGCCTGTGATACGCTGCATACAGCAGGTGCAAGTCTGAAAAATGCATACGTGTTAGCAGAAAGCATAGAGTAACTGTGCTGAAAAGAACTCCAAGCTTTCTAAGCAGTCATCCAGTTTGAGGTAGATTAAGTATTTTGTATAGCTACAAACGGTGATCAGGGAGGCACACAATACTAGTTATTTCCTCTTTCTGTATGTCTTCAGGCCAATGAGGCAGGCTACACCTGCCTGTTTTTGTGTTGTTTGTTTTTAACTCCATAACATATCTTAAGAAAAATACATTTTGGACAAAGGAAATAAAAAGATACAAAAAGAAAGAATGTGGACAAATTCTCCCCTGCTCATTGAAGTATCCATGTTGTGTGATACCACGGAGCAGCTGCAGATAAACCAGTGTACATTTGTGTAGATCTTACTGTTTCCTCGTTGTTTTTTAGAGATACACATTGCTATCCCCCAGAAAACACATGCCAAAAAAATCAAACAAGAATAAGAATTATTCCATAATACAAGGAAACAACTTTTTAAAGCCACCACTTTTTCAAGACAGTGCACTTATCTAAACTGCATTGTGGGAAGATGCTTTGGGTGTTGAATGTGTCTAATATTTAAATTTGAGATGCATGCATCAGAAATTAAAAAGGCTGCCCCAGGTTGCCCCAACCTTAAGGTAGGTTCTTTAATACTGAAGAGTACAGCAAGTCTTGCCTGATTCCATGACTCTTAGTGATATCCTAAAACACAGAACACTTACCTACCTCTGAGTTTTAATCTCTAACAGGTTTGTGTAGATCTACCATGAACTAGATTCTCCTCCTGCAACAAATATAGACAATTAGACAGGAAGTATTAAAATTAAATTATTGTGATGTAGCCTTATGCACAGGAACCCAACTGCCAGTGAGTACACGTACACTGAAAATGGAACCCATGGTCTCTGGATTCAGAGACTCATACACTTTTAGCTCCATACTTGAGGTAAAAGCGAATCTGCTGGTTGTATGAAAGCTTCATCATGTACCTTAATTAGTGCATTGCAGAAAGAAAGTGCAATGACCATCATATTCTTAAAAATAAATTTCTTGCACAAATATATTTCATACATTGAAGTTAATGGTAGAATCCATAAATTACCACATGACTTTCTGAAATAAAAGATGAAGTCTTGTAAACAGACAACTGTTGAGAATCACTTCCTATAGTTCACTCAGTGGTGTGATGACTTATAAGACATGGCACACTCTCTAAATGTAGCAATAAATCAAAAATTTATTGTTAGGAGAAGTGTAATTTATTTTTTCCCTAATTTATTTTCATCCTGCTCTTTTCAATCCTAAAATATAAGGTAGTTTCAGCCAAAAGCTGCTCTGGGGCCTGAAGGACTGCAGAAATACTGTGTGCTTCACCATTCTGTGCCTATGAATGATTGCCTGAGGCTTGAATTCTCAAAATTTGTGGAAGCAAAGATCAGTAAAAAGTCCATCTGAATGCACACATCTTCCTGACTATCTAACCCTGAAATCTGTGGAACCAAGGGAGTATACTAACTTCTCAATGTAAGTGTGATGAACAATACAAGTCCCTGTCCTGAATTATAAGAATCTTATTTTGGACGAGGTCCATTTAAGCTATTTTTCCTCATGAGTGATCTGACAGTATAAAACAATCTTTACATGCATAATTTTACTACAGTTGGCATTTTCACATTCTCCATAATTTGTAACATAAAACTTGGAACACTTTCCAGAGAATCATCATTCAGAATGTTTTGCTGTCTAGTGTCAATTTAAATCAAAACTAAAATTCTACTTATTCTCTACCTCTACCTTTACTTCACATTCTTGTTTGTACTTTCTTATGTGTTATTTCCTGCTGTATGCTGAACTTAATAAGTGTAAATTGTGTTTTGAATTGGACTATAATTTAATCTTTTAGTTCTTAATATCCTGGTATTTTCAGGCAGTAGGTACTTTGTAACTGAACAAAGTAGGGAGGGTTCAAAATTTATATGAATCTGGCACAAAATACAGAATGTGATTGCCTGAGGAAAAGAAGAGACATTAAAGATTACACACTGACAGCTAATCACGGCTAGCTGTTGATGAATTATCTAGCTGTGCTTTATGGTATGCAAAAATATTTTTCAAGACCCATAAAAATGCCAGCAAACCAGTAAAATTTTCAGAACCATTATATATATGTGGGCTTTTTTTTTTCACTAGGAAGTACAAATTCATTTAAAGTTACTAATAAAAAAATTGAATTGAAGTAGTTTCCCTAAGAGTAAGTTCCACATTAAGTAAAATCCATATCGCAATATGAATATTTTAAGG
This sequence comes from Egretta garzetta, assembly GCF_000687185.1. Classification (NCBI taxonomy): domain Eukaryota; kingdom Metazoa; phylum Chordata; class Aves; order Pelecaniformes; family Ardeidae; genus Egretta; species Egretta garzetta. Next base: position 880,002 of record NW_009259316.1, on the reverse strand, counting down.
AATATAGAAATTCAGAGTACCACCTGTTGGCAGGCTTTGGTGAAGAGCTGGAATCAGCCATGGTTCTTGACAATTTGCCAGGCTACATATTGTGAAGCAGAATTACAAGAAATCCTAGTTATTTATGGTTTAATTATTTCAGGTTGCTAATATGTAGTGCTGATTTAGCGAACCACATTTCAAGCACTTTGCAAACATTATCTATTTTGTTTATAAATATGTCTCTCTCTGTTGAGGTTTTATGTATGCCATACTTGGTTTTGGATAAATGTGTTAAACTAAAATTAGCCACCCCAATAAGCAATAGAGTAAAAACAGAGAAGCAGTAGAATGTAAGAGGATTTGATGTAGCGCAGAGCCCATTCTAATATTAAGAACTGTTTTGTCAAAATTGAGGTTTTGAAAGCTGCAGTACTGCAGACCAGACTGTATCATTAAGGCACATCAGTGGAGATGGTAGAGAGGAGGTGCTGAAGGCACTTAAAGATAGCTTTTTCCCTAAGAGGTGTAACACACCCATATCTTAGCCAGCCACTGAAGTCAGATGCAAAATTTCTGTAATAAAGTTGTCCTCATTAATTACAAGAAAAAAAAAAGGGGGGGGGAAATAAGTATATATTTGCACTCATTTTAAAGCAATTTTCTTCTTTATTATAATGTAACTCAGATTTTAATTTACCCTGTAAATGTCTGCCACAGGGGTAGGCAGATTCCAATATCCAGGTGACCAGATAGCTTTGGAGCAAACAAAGCTTGCTAGAGCTTTCTGGGGTTTTTTTAACTTGAAAGTTCTCCAAAAATGCATATACTTAATCCTGCCTGGCTAAACATTTAGAGCTATGACTCAGGCCTTGGTCTGAGCAAACAAAAACTCAGAAAGAAAGAAGTGGCATATAAAGCTTTTGCAGGCTTGCTTAAAAAATAGCTAGTGCATCCCAATGCATGCAGATGCCTCAGAAACTGCTCCAAGTAAAGTGGTGGCTGCTTCAGACCCTGGGTGACATCAAAATTGTCTGAAAGCTTTTTTTCAGTTGGTGAGCTGGTGTTTTGGATCACCTTTACATGGTCCTCCGTCTCTGCCTGAATGACATATGCAGTATATTTATGTGTGTGTGTATGTATATATGTATATGTAGGTATGCTGTCCATATATATCTATGGATACATATAAATATTGTGTGTATATATATGCTTACCATTGAGCAATGGATACTGCTTCTGAGGCCTACTTGCTTAGCAGGCAGTTACTGACCTGCTAGGGCTGGAGTCTTTTACAGATCTGTCCATCTCCTTCTAATGACCTCTGAGGGCCAAGACAGAAGCTCAGCCGTCCAATACCGAGGCTCCAAATGCTTAGCTGTCGAAAGGAAAAAAAAAAAAAGACAGACTAAAATATTTCTAAATAAGTCCAAATACACCTATAATACTTCTCTCCACCATGTATACATGATGCAATAAGAAGTGCAATATATCAAGCTTGGCTTATGAACTCATTGTCACTGTTTGATAGGAGACTATCACTGGGATTTGTTGAAACAACTAAAAGTGTTTTTTGGGGAACCGAAGGCACTAAGCACAGCTATAGCATATTTCATTTTTTGAGCAAGGAACGCATCTTTTCAAGCTGCCACTGTCACAAGAGTCAGTCTTTACTGCTGCTTAGAAAAAAGGCTTCATAAGAATCTAATTGCCAGTTGGGCACATCTTTCTATGACTGTCAGGACCTTTAAGATAAATGTGTGATTCTGGATGGCAAGCTTCAGCAAAAGAACTAGCCTACATGCATATATCAATCAGTGTATTTATATATAGGTATATAGGAGTCAGTTTAATACACATATATTGCTGGAGATGTTTTGTTATTTACTTCGTCACTAAATATAGACCTGTAAGAATTCAACTTTTTCTACACTTTCTCTATTCACTTACTAAAACATAACAGGGATCTATTTAATCTTATGTGGTCAATGAACATCTCAGTGCATTTTCACTACATTTAACAACTGGAATAAAAATAGGTATTTGAAGTTTTTTATGAAACAATTCATAGAGGGTCTAATAATTGTGACCATCAGAGGGCTTATGCTCTTCTTCCCTTGTTCAAACAAATGTTTTCTTTTACAAATAAGAGTAGAAAAGCATGGGAAAAACCATTTCAAATTTATCTTGACCAACCAGCACCCTAGATCCAGCAGTGGCCAATATCACATTTTTTTCAGATAGAAACTTTACATCTCTGCTAGGGAAAAATAAATGAATGCCAGCGGTAAGATGAAAAGGATGAATACTGCAAAAAATACCTGATGGTATTTGGCCATTTCATCTGGATAGTAATCTGAACCAATGATTTACTGGTACAGTAAAAGGCAGGTCATTAAAATCTCAAGAGGAAAAAAATCATGAGTCTTCAACTATGCCAAGCAGCTGGGTTGAATAGTTTCATAAAGCAACCACATTCTATTCTGAAAACCATTGAGCCCATTGAGTTTTCTCACCTCACTTCCTACTGGAAAGATGGTTCAAAGTCTCATTTCATTAAAGAATATCTTCTTAGTTCCAACCTAAAGTTACTTGTGCACAGCATACAGCTTTTTTTTTTTTTTTTTTTTTTTTTTTGTACCAATATTATCTTTTGGCTTTAGAAACTCCTCCACAGTTTTTGTTCCGGAAAAGTACAGAGGGAAGTGAAGGTCTCTCACAGAGGGATCAAGTGTGTTTCATTCAGACTTTGTTTAGTGAGACTATTAAACCATATTCTCTTAGTCACTGTTTGCAGAAAATTCTGCCCTTTCTCTGAGCAGTCTTTGTACTCCTTTTAATACAAATTCCATTTTCTTGAATGTGGATGATCACAATATACATAGTACTCTTCACAATAATTTTCTAGGGCCCCACATTAATACTTTTGACTGTCCTGAAAATTCTTCTAATATGTTTAATTGCATTTCCTTTCTCTGGGCCACATCACACTGATAACTTATAACCCATCTGGATGAACTCAAACTTTTCTCCTCCACTGTCACTTCCCTTTCATGAACCTTTCATTTATAGAAGAAAATTCTTTTATCAGTCCTTACTAGTAAGACCTTCTTCTTCTTGCACCAATTCCTATTTGCCTCTCTAGTCTTAATTGCTTTTTCTTTGACAATATATTCCAAGTTTTGCACACTGCAGAGGTCAAAATAATTTAGCTGCAGCTGCTTAGATAACTTTTTCCTTCTGAAAAGTTACTGCTTCATGAACTATATTTGATCCCATACAACATCGGACTTCTAGTAAAAATCATTGCTACCAGACTCGTTTGCGCACTTTGCTATGTTTCTGCAGTCAGAAATCTAAAAACTGGAGGTAATCCATCCCCCCAGGTAGGCCACTCATTACGATGAGGGACATGATGAGGAGGTACTGACCTCCTCAATTTTTCCCGTCATTTCATATGTCTCTGTTTCCACTTCCACACCATCATTCTCATAGCCATCTTACTCCTGCTACGTATGCAGCAACGTCCCATTTTCTGGCAACAGAATCAGAGTGCTGATTTAGGCTGGAGCCACACATGCGGTTATTTTGACCCCTTCATCACTGATCAGGATAAGCTCAACTTCGGTTAATTATCGTCATCTTCTTAACTTTTTGATCTCCCTGATAAGATTCCTCGATGATCAATTTTTTTATCTTTTTTTCATCCTTACAGGTCTCCCGTTTTTTCTTCGTATCCTGGTCCAGCTGTCTGGTTATCCAGCTAAATCTAGAGCCCTCCCCTAAAGAATTTCCCTTGTGCTTGGCAACAAACTCCAAGTAGTTTGTATGTTTCCTTCACATCATTCCAGAGCCTTTGACACACGAATCTTTTCGGTCTAACTCCTCTGAATTCCTTTATATACCTCAAATCCACGATTTTGAACTAGAAAACATTATTTAGCAGCCTGTTTGTTTATCCTTCCTTTCAATTTAAGCTGAACACGCTCAAGGTATTGGATTGTGTACTTAGTTCTTATCAGCCTTCTGGAATAGCTTTATTTCTTGACGTTGTATCACTCTAATGACAAAATCTCTCAGCCATCCCAAACAGAAATGATGGTGCTATTCTTACTAATAATTTTTTCTGCTATCTACATCTAGGAAATTAAGAATCTGGTAGGTACACAGAAATAAATACTCATAGTATTTATAATATGAAGAACCACAGATTTAAATTCTTGCAATCTATAGAATATTTTTATGTTGTTGCAGTGGTACTAATTTTTTGCAATCCTTTCCCAACATTAATTTGACTGTTATATTAATTCAGGGCCTCTGCTTCCTTTAACATCTAGCTCATTCATGCTTGAGCCATTTCAGTGGGAATATTTGTCCTTGATAACAGCAATTACTAGATTTTTCTTTTTTTCCACCAGAATCCTTTTTTTTTTTTCTTTTTTTTCACCTTATATCCACCTTTCTTATTCTTATTCTGTCTGGCAGGCAATGCATTTTTCCATTCTCTGATTCTGCTTTGGCTTCAGGACTGTCAGTTCTTTAACAGCAGTCCCCACTAGCAAAAACTTACACAGACTTGTAATGTTTGCAACAGGCCCTTATGTTTCCCAACTATTTCCGTTCCAGTTTTCTCTTACAGTCTCTTTGACATCGTTCACCTTTTGAGGGGATTCCTGCCCCTGTCTGCTTCCATTTTGTTCTTCCTCTCCTCTGCTGGAGTCTTCTTTCTCCTTGTCCTTGTCCCGCCATCTCCTACTGGACTCTCCTTTTACTTCTCCAGCACAGCAAAGCTCGTTCCTCAGGGAATAAAAAGGCTCGTTCTTCTGTGTCTCAGGAATTAGCCAAGCCACACCAGGGAAGAATCGTGAGCTATTGGTTTGAGCCTGCATTCAGCAATGAAGAGAGGGAAATATGGGAAGTTGCTGCTGGAGTGGGATGAAGAGTATGTATGGCAGAGTACCAAAAAGCAGCTGCTCTTTACTTCTGCTTAGCTCCTGACAGTCACTTGTCATTAGATGTCTTATTTAATTAACAGTTTATGCAATTATGGGCCTAACAGTGCAGGCCTTAGTCAGGCAAGGCTCCCACTGAGTTTTTAAGGTGACTTTTCTCCAAGTTTTTCCTTTGTAGACTTCAAGATCAAGCACAAGAGAAATAATGGCTGGGTTCCCTCTCTTTTGTATCTGGACTGATTCCCACACCACCTGTAATAAGCATTTTTAAACAACCTGTTTGTGCTCTAGGGATCCCTACAGAAGCAACATGCTGAGTACATCACTGAATCAGTTCTGTTTCATAAAGGGAGGAGGCCATTATCTAGCGAAGTCTTAGCAAACTTCCATTCTCAGGCATCATTTCAGAGTTTCACTAAAGTCTTATTTGTAACTCAAGAGTTTAGTCATCAGCAAACATAGTAGCTTAGGTTCATGAGACCTAATATTAAGTTTTATATTTATGCAATACCACAGAGATAACCAACAATCTTCACTTTTTATGAGAAGCTCCTTTTAGTCCAGATTTGACCCTTACTCACTCTGTGTAGTCTCCTGCATAATGGAGTAATTTCCTGACTAAACTTCCCAGAGCCCAGACCTTTGAGCGACAGTGGACATGACAAGGGAAACTCTAAGATTATTTAGAAATGTCAAGCCCAGCGATGTAGCAGCAAGTGCTTTCATTTTTTTCAATTTTGTTAACTGTAGTATTGAATCAGCTTTACACTGAGAAAATAATGGATCTATTTCTGACAACTGTAATAACTGAGGCTCATGAGGTCTATCCCAGTTGTGAGCTCAAGTGCTGCAAAGTCAATGAAAGTTTATAAAAAGTTCCGATAACTGTTAATAACATATACTGAGGGGGAAAAGTGCAAGAGAGAGAGAAAGGGAAGAAAAAATAATCTAAGAACAAACTGTATCCTGTGGATACCATAAAAGTACTGCAGTGAAGCCACCTTTGGTAAAACAAATGGATGGAAATGAATGAGCCAAAACTAGTGTGTTGGAAACGTAGTCTGTCCAACATTCGCTCTTAATCACTGCCTTTTTAATTATCTTTAAAAAGGCAGTTTTAAAGGAGCACGGGGACACAGAATACAACCATTAGGAAGGCAAATAACTGTTTTTTTCACTCCAGAGACTTCGGCCTTTGTTTGTGAGCTCTGAACTCACCTCTCTAAGGGTGTTACCAGATTAGCTCATTATAAAGTTAGCAACAACCCCTTCCTGATTAATGTAAGGCCTTCCTTCTCTGTTATCTTCACATGATCCAGGGGAAGGACTTTGGTGATAGAACCTACTGTGATTGAGCTCCTGCCTTGGATGCTAAAAATAATGAAAAAAAAATCATATTTCTCCTCCATTATCAGTTTTCACTTTCCCCCCATATGTAGTTGTTTTCCTAAAAAAAAAAAAGGAAAAGTACCATCTTTCAAAGAACTGAAAAACAGAAATAGCCTTTTTTTCCCCTATGACATATGTCCCTATGACAACATATTAGATTCTAACTAGTAGATTCTTACACAAAAAAGGTCTTTAATGCTTTTTGGCCACAGTGTTTGGTTTTGTAATCAGGCTTGATTCTTTTTTTTTCTTTTTAAAAGAATCACTATTCCGTATTTTAACATGTATTTCCTAGTTTCTGTGGAATGGTAACTAACTACAAGTATCTCTACTTAAAACCTATTTACCATCTGACACACCGTTACAATGGAATTGCCATATGAGTATTGGTAATTCACTAGGTTTATTTACCCTTTTGGAATAAAGGCAGTTGTATAGAAGCTCAAGTATAACTGAGCAATCCAATGTGACTCCAGATCTGCTAAACCATGCCACTGAACAAAGTCACCCTTTATGCGCTGTGGCAGAAGGTCTGAGGAGCTAGCGGAGACTTGGCTGAGAAATAAGAGGACGTCAGACCACAGAGACAAAGGCCGCCGTTCACGCCACAGCAGCTGTTGGCCAATCGACATTTGTCCATTCCTGGAAAAGTTTTTGCCCTTGCTTTCCTTGCCAGAATACAGCCGCTGCTGACTAATGAGTACTGCTCAGAATAACCACATTTTGCTGTAAATGACACTATGCTTCCCCCCACAACTACTGATGGAGAATGTAACTGAAATGTAAGTTCTCTTTAAATAGCCCTATGATAGCTTAAAATATATTTTAATGTGGTAAACGTGGGGGAGGGTGTTTATGGACAGCTATGCATTTATATGAATAGTGCAAAACAGTGAGGGTCTTACTGACCATGTCTGCGTAATAATTTTTATGGGCTAAGGGAGATTCCCAATTTTTCAGTGCAAAAGGTCACCACAGTATATGAAAAATGCCTCTTCCTTTCATATGTAGCGGTATTGCAGCACGATCACAACCCAAAGTAAAATTATTCTGAAATCATATGATCTTGTTAACACTTAGGTAATTTCTCCATGAATTATTTACACAGCTCTGTTCCTCAGACATGTTCCCCACTGCCTACTGAATACATGATTCAGGTTATTCCACCTTCCTTTTGCATTATCATGCACTTCCCACGGTCTTGCCACAGTCTTGTTTCTTTCCTCATTCAACCATTTATTCTTATATTTTATTTTAGACAGAATTCATTCCAGGCTATATGACTCAACTTGAGAATTTAATTACATTTTAGCAGGTAAAGTTTAAGAGTTTTGACTCAGATGCATCACTCCATAATTTTTATATCACCCAGTCTAACATCACATATCAGTTTATACTAATCCACAGTTCTCTTTATTATATGAATATATGGCTTGTCTCCTCCTTGGATGACAAAATTATTTAAATCCTGTATTAGCAAGGATTTAAATAAACATATCTGCTTTATGATAGCTTTCTTTATGGTTGAAAGGGGTTCAGTTGGCTGGTTGTTCAGCTGTCATTCATCACAGTGAAATAGCACTGATATCTACTGATTATTGAACCTTCAACAAGCTGGATACGCAGTATTTCCTTACCAGATGACACTGTGATATATTTAGTTGGTAGTACATTTGTATTCTGAAACTGATGTTATGAGGCAATTTGGTTTCATATTCCTGAAAGTATGTGTTACGGTAAAATGGAAGCACTAACTGGCCATGAATCATTCATTTCTTAATGTTTTTAAATCATTCTGATAGTTGTTCAACTGAAATGATTTCACTTTTTTTTCAGCCTCTAATGTTCAAAATGTATGATATTCTTTAGCTGCAAGAACTAAACTCCTTATTAAATCCTTTATATTAGCCCTGAGTTTATTATTTTCAATCTCTTGTACTTCTGTACCTGATACTTGCAAGTTATGATGGAGTTAAACGATTTAAGTAGACTGAAAATAAGGAAAAATCATTCTCTGCAGTATGACTAACCACTCTCATACCTGAATTTTATTGTCACTATTATCTCCTACATATAAAATTCCTCAACCAGATTTTGGTTCCTAACAATGCTTAGCCAATCTGAATTAATCTTTCATTATATTCAGAAAAAAAAAAAAAAGGTTGTGGAAAGTAATCTCCAAAGAGCATTGAGGTTTACATAAATGGAAGCTAAGGTGGCATTTCAGTTCAGATGAAACAACATACTGATTTTCCACAAGAATTCTGATCTTTCATTCAGCAGTGCACTCGCATGATGGTGCTGTGGGAATATACTCATTCATGGATAGGGGTCCTCAGACTTTTATCCATCTGACTGAAATGAACATTATAATGGACAAAGCATCACGGTTCAGAAAAAAGGTAAAGAGGCAACCAACTGATTCAACATGGAAGGGATTTATGCAGTGTCTGTAAGACAATGCAGATTATGCTTTCAGGAAGTTGTGGCAAAGGCCATCTTAGTCTGGAAAAGGTACAGAGGGAGCTCACAGAAACCATTCACCTAGAAAAACTCTTCTGTGACAGCTACAGGTTTTGTTAGTAGTCCTTGTTTTAGTTTTAAAAACAAGAAAGAGGAGATTTGCAGCTAGCAGGAGAGGGACTGTCTTGTGGCAAGTAAGGTTTCTATGCAAAAAGTAGCATTCATAAATAAAAAGGATATTTTTATTTTGCTCAGGAAAATTGTTGATATTTCAGTTTGTTCCATTTTCAAGAACTTTGAAGCACTGCAGTTCCCATAAGAACGGGAACTCTCCTTTATTGATACCTATAATACACAGGCATATGCATGCATGCACAAACATGCACTCACACATCTGTTTATACCTACCAGTTTATGAATAATTTCAGATGCTTATCAGATAAATCCAGAGTACTCCTATTCTAAGCACTTTGGGGACTGGTAGTACAAATGGGACCCTCTGACAAACACTGGAATTAGGGATTACAAGGAAATGGAAGGAAAACATCGGAGGGGCTGTTTGCTTAGTCTGAAGGAAGCTAAGGAAAACAACCATGGCTATCCTGTGTCATCTGTTGAGAAAGGCCTGGAAGGAAGAATATGGGTATGAGGTCTTTTTTAAGAGTCGTGGAATATGACATCTACAGAGATGAGAAGGAAATAAAGAGCAATAATGAGTCGATTGAGCAGCTGAAGTCCACTTATGAGCCTTGTACTAAAGCATGATGGTAGAAGTGTCAAGGATGATAGAAGCAGTGACCCTTTGGTGTGCTGTCATATGCGTTTACTCTCACTGAAGAGCCTGCCCAGACAACGCAAGGTCTTTCTCTACCTCTTTTCATTAGTGAGGAATGGATGAGGGACAAAAGCAGTGGGGAAAGTACATATGAGGTTTCATTTTCTTTTGGAGAAATGATCTTGTTACCACGAGAATTCCTTGTGGCTTAATAAAGGTGCTAGCAGACATTAATTACTCAACAAGAAAAAATTACAGCTGGATCATCCCCAGTGTATGTATGGAAAAAGGATGGTAGCTTCAACAGCAAAATACTATCTGATGGTTTTACACATTGCTTCATTAAAGACCTTTGAATTTTAACTTCCTCCTTCCTCTCCCTTACCCCTCTAGAATCTACATTTTTAAACATTGTCATCAAAATTGTGCATAAAAAGAAGAAAAATATGTGTTTGAACAGTATTTTTTTCCTGGATTATGAGAACACGTGGTTCCACCTTTTTTTTCTACCATCATTGCATCATTGTACTGCAAAATTTTTGTCCTAACAGGTGTAGGAAAAGATATGCAGATCTAGAGTTTAAAGAAAATTTAGTGTAATGTAGTGTCTAAGATAGATAGAATGACAATTACCCAATTTCTTTTCAGTCATTAAAGAATAAAAGGATTTCAATGATCATAACATAGAAGAACATGGAAATGAAACTTGACGTAGCAGAATACATGGAAGCATCACTTGAGAACAAAAGACATTTTAGTAGATTGTATAAAAAGGAGAGACAGACTGCTATACAGAGGAAGGAGAGACCAAATACATATGGAGGTATTTGGATGTTTAGTGGGCACTGGGTTTTTTGAACAATTGTTACTCACTCTGCTCTAGGTGAGCAGCAGTCAGCCAGAAGCATCCCATAAGCCACATCTGTTCCAAAAGCCACTTTCGAACTACGCTGATATTGTCAAAATTAAATAATGCTACAGGCTCCTGAAATGAGTTTTGGTTCATAAGTAATGGAATACTTTATCACACTTTTGCTTAGGTTTTTGGTTGTAAATAAACATTTTAAAAATTAGATTGAGGTCATGGAGTGATAGGTTTGTTCAGTTAGGAAAGGACCTTAGGAGACCGCCTACTCCCAACCTCCTTCTCAAAGCAGGGTCAATGTTCAATACAGACCGGGCTGCTCTGGGCCTTGTTCAACAAGATCTTGAAAAACTCCTTAAAACTAATTGAGACATCTGTGACATGAACACCAGTAAAAGCACTGGAAGAACATTTTGGACATTTTCTTCTGGATTGATTCAGCTAAAGATTACCTCGCAGCTACTTCAGCAAGGAAGTTTCTCAGGAATTTTTTCCAGGGGATATCATTGTAGCAGAACTGTGGTGACACTTTTCCCTTCTAGGAAATGTGAAAAGGTTACCTGGTCCTACTGTCTGTGTTTATGAACCAGTGTTGAACACACTGGCAGGGTGGGAGAAACATTCTGTTAGACATCTATCATTTTTCTTTTATCACTAGAGTCTTTAGTGGGGCTCCTTTTTGGAATTACAGAAATACCCATAGCTTCTATCTTAGCAAAACATGCTTCCTGCACTGACATCAACCCATAATCCGCTGATAAGTATTTTGTTAAGTTGCTTTGTTGACACAACCTTAGGCTACACTTTTAGGGAAGCAGCTCTTCCTTAAGGAAATCAACAAAAATAAAATTGTCTGCTTGATCTTCATAAATGGCAGACAGGTGCTTGTTCTGGTACTCTTTGGCTTTGGTGCTTTTAAGAAGTGTGGTGTACATTGTGAAAATTCAGGAAACAATTTGATTAAATGAAAAGGAATTCATAATACATTTATTCTACAGATAGAACTACATTCTAAGACTTGCATTATTTCTTCTTAACATACATTCCCTCTGCTAACATATGTAAGAATTAGGATCTATAAAAAATTGGTAAGAAAACTTTGTGATGTGTATGGCATCACCTATACAAGCACAGAAAAGTACAATGATTTAAGTGATTTTTCATCTCAGATTACGTCTTCATGAAGAATAAAAGTTTGACCTAGGCTAAGGCAGTTCATAGTATCATTAAATTGTTACTCATAACATGATGTGAACAAGTTCCAATTACCATTTTTCATTGTTTTTTCATCTTTCCAAAAATAAGGTTAATACTATTTTTAGCAAATGGAAGAAAATAATTACTTATATAAAAAAGAACTAATGCAAGGCAAGTGTTGACTTGTTTCAAGGATTTCACTGTTCTATATGAAAGTTCTTGAGATGTGTTTAATTGCAAGGCCATTTCCTCACATATCAAAATATACAGTTTGAATATTTCTTCTCCTGTATGAATCTTAACCTACTTCCTCTACATTAAACTCACTGAGTCTAATGCTTGTGCTTACAGGAAAGCAGCAACTAATGTGTGGAACACAAGCAAGAACCAGAACTGAGGAAAATCTGTTCATTTTCAGCCTATGGATTCATACTTCTGGTGGGTTTTTTTTTTTAAACCTGGTAAATTCTGATTTTAGTTTTGAACTGGGGGACAGCATCATTATGAAATGTAGTTGCTAAGTCAGGGGTCTAAATATAGAGACATAAATATCAATTTAGATGCTTACTTTTAAATTTTTTTGCTCTAATCTATGTTAGAGAAGGTTACATTTGTGAAGAGAGAATTCTTGTGATCAAGTCATGCAGTTCCTGTGCTTTAGCTGCTGAGATGGACATTCAACAGATTGCATCAAGAAAAACTACATGGATACTTTATGCTTGTACCAGTGAAATGCTAATTCTATTTTCAGCTCAAGTGGAGCCTTATAACTGGATATTCTATTCAAGAGCTTCTCAATCTTTTTTCCTCCTACATCTCAGTATATGTAATCACACTTTCCACGGCTTTCCATGACCCTACAGTCAACTCTTTGCAGCAACTTATCCTCAGATTGTGAAGTGCTCCAAGATATTTTCTGTATGTTTTCCAGAGACACAAAAGTAACACCCATGACCCTAACAAAAACACTGTTCTCTGCTCTGGTCATAGGACTAAGTAACTCATAAATTGAGATCTTCTGATCTACACAAAAATTGGCAGACTAGATGAGTTAGAGGAAATGCTGAAATATTTTAAGACTTTATCTCTTAAAAAAGCAGAGGGAGAAGTGTGAAGATCAAGCAGATGGAGATTGTCAAAAGCCTTTATTAATGTTTGATTTTATGTATCACACTATAGGAGGCACTGACACACTCAATCTTTTTACTGCTCCAGATATACATTAGATAGGATCTGTGTTGTCTGGAATGGCTGATAAACATAAAACACCTTTTGTAGTTGCAAGAAAAGAAGTAGTAAGAGTTATTACGCAGGAAGAAGATTTATAATGCTGCCACAGGGCACATTACAAACAAACAGGAAAACAAATGAACATTAAAGGCCAGAAGATGATGACTTTATTGTTCTTCAAGGTCTGCACTCACCATATGGTCTATCTAACAATCTATGATTGTTTTTACCTTTCCCAATTTTTTATTGTCCCTTTGTGTTACACACATAAAATGTTAGGAAAATTAACCACTGGCACATTCTGATAAGATGTTTTCAAACATAAAATGAAAAACATTTCAGCATTTTTCTCTTTGAAAATAATACTAGCTTCATTTTGAGTCTAGATTTAAAACCCTTATTGGTTTTCTAGGAGCTGCCAAATAGTGTCCGAAATGATACCTGACTGTATCTTACAACACAGAAATGTCTGTTCTAATGCAATCAGAAGCAACTCCTGCCACTGCATCAGAAATCAGGCGGACAACAGGGGAAAAAGGCCCTACAGCAGAGGTGATAGCAGCTCCTGTGCAGGCTGCATTCTCCCCACCGTTTGACTATGTCCAGTATTTCCATCCCAGCCCCTCTGCTGCTCATTTACCTTCTCCCAGTTACAGCCAGAGCACCCACGCAACATGGGTGGTCCAGATCTCTGAGATGTGGGGGACATTGACCTGTTGTTTAGAGTGCTGGACACTCCCCAGTCATTTTGAGGTGCTCTGTCCCCCGCCTTTGAGCCCTGCTCATTGCTTTCTGCTTTTCTTCTTGGTTACTGTTACTGTCTGCCAGTAAATGAGACCGGGCAGCCCTGGATCCAAAAGTGGAGGAGAAGCTGTACTTCCCAGGACCTTTGAGGGGGCGTTCAGAAACTTTTGACCTGCCTAACCGAGGTGCCTTTTTAAAATCACCTCCCTCCTTCCCCTTTCATGCACAGGTGCGGGGTGAAGGGTTTCCAGGTCCCTATCTTGCCATTGAAATAATAGGAGAATGCCATCCCCCCACCATAGGGAACATGTTTCCCTATGTCTTCCTTCCTGGCATGTTAGATGTAGGTGTACACGTGTGTGTGCTTGCGTGGACATGGACATGCGGCAGGAAGAAATAATTCTGGCCCCCACGGTTTTAAGAGACCTTCATCAGCGATAGGACAGAAGAGGCTTCTAAAATGCAAAGACATCCACTAAGCTGATGGACAGTTTCACCCTTCCTTGGCTCACCCTTTTCCTCTCCCAAAAGCAGAGGGGCATCTAGCTAGTGACTAGTTTCCCCTGCATATTCTTTGAGTGTATGAGTAAGAAACACTGGAAATTAAACCTAGTCCATTTTAGTCTCAGTCAATGCCTGTGGGAGCATTACGCTCTATAAAGCTAAGCTCTGTGAATTCGAAATACATATTCAGTAATATAAAGGTTCTGATGTTCTTCTCAGCATGGGGAAAGCTTCATGAAGTAGGGGCTGGAGTTTGACTGAGAGCTGTTTCGTGCAATGGCATGTTCTCCTGAAATGGTAAGGAATTTCTCTGCACAAGAGCAACTGCACTTCTGAATCAGGCACATCAGAGGTGAATCCAATAGAAAAAGAAGACTATAAATGGTCTTGAGACTAAAGATACAGTAAAAAAAATTGTTGACTACAAGCAGGTGCTGTAGTGCTAGTTTCACTGTGGATCTCAGGACAAGGTCTCTTCTAACCAAATCACAAAAGAATGGGAGGTGAGATGGATGCCCGAAGCCTTTCTTCTCAGATAAAATGTGGCAATATTTCACAGCCTGAGGTGTGTAATATAGACATTCCTTCACTGCTCACTGTTTGCATATATGACAGCATGAACTTAAGATCTTTTCTTTTCCTTGCATATTATTTGTTAGACCTTTTTTTTGTAGAGCGAATGGTCATCTTTTCTCCAAAATCAATAGAAAATATTATTAATTACAAAGGACCAAGATACCATGCCTTGCCAGATGTATTATGTAAACACTGAGGCTATTAAGGCTTTCAGCATCAGGGGACCTGCCCTCATCCCGCAATACTGAATTCTGCAGTAGTGACAGCTTTTAGCAAAGGAACAGCGGCTCTGCTGCAGATGCATCACTTGCCAGGCTGAGTCAACTTTCAAGCCACAATGAGCTGATGAGTCCCGCTTACGTGCATGCGTGTGTAAATAATCAAAATAAAAACAGTCAGAAAGACTTATAAGTGCAAATGCCAGCATTGTTTGTAAATTCCTGCTCCTGTAGTGACTCAGTTGGTAATCTGTAAGGTGTTTCTAGGTCTTGTCAAATGCTAGCTAGTATAATTGACTAGTACTAGCACTGTTTGCAAATGAAGAGCTAATGAATTAGTTGTAGGGTTATAAAACAGACTTTATAAAAACAGGTGAGAGACAAAAAGGCATAAAGGCTCTCCTAGACAAGGTTTTTGTATTAATCTTAAAATATTCAATTGGTAAACTCCAACAATTCCAATGACTTTTCATGCTATGTAAATGAGATGTACAGCTGATTTAGCAAAAGCTAACTCTGTATTTTATTAGCTGTATATCTCCCTCTGTTAAATTTGTATCCATCTCATCTGCTTCTGTGTAGGCATCACCTGTTCCAAAAGGATGTCAGGTTACACATGACGTTTAAGCCAGAGTCATATTTTCACACAGTCTTATAGTCCCATGAAGAGGAAGGATAAGGAGCGATCGATTTAACTAATGAATTGTTCAGTTACTTCAACCAAAAGAAGAATTCAGGAAGCAAAGACTAAATCAGATTGCTAAAGATGAGTACAAAATGGCATAGGCAAGCATGTGGAAACAAAAGACCAAGGCATAAACCCCATGAAACCAAGAAGACATATCACAGTAACAAATGCACAGCGTGCTGGCAGAAGAGTAGAAAAAAAATCCTGGCTCATTACCCAACAGAGAAGGAAACTACTAACAGCCAAGAAAACCCATGTATTTTGTGCCCTTTTTGAATCTTGCCTCCCCCGAATCCCCTGCCTGTCAGCACTGGCTTCCACAATTGATTACTTCACACCCGTGGGATAAGATCTCAGCCTAGAGCAAGGGGAAAACAGGTACGGATATATTTAGGTAAGATGACTGTTTGGAGATCAGCTGGCCTTGACAAATATTGTTCTAAAATATTTATGGAACTGGCTGAAATAGACACATTCACTAGCAGTTATTTTGGAAAATTCATAGGGACGAGAGGCAGCCTAAATGTAGGCTAACCCTAAGAATGCTAAAAGGAAGCGAGCTGGAGGATTTCATGGGGATTTTACAGATTATTCAGTTCACTGTGGACCCCGAGTAACCTTGATACAAGTAACTAAACCATTTGCAAGTAGAGAAGAGACTGAAAGATTACAGGATTAATAGTGGCTAATGCGGATTTGTAAAAAATTAAATGTGTCAAATCAATATAATTCTATTCTGCAGTAGGGTAATGAGACTTGTGGATAGAATGGAAACAGAAACATGTTTCATATCATGACAATAATAAAACTTCCAATGATGTCCTGCATGATACTCTGATAAGCAGGTTAAGGAGACATGATCTAGACAAAATTTATTACAGGATGATCTGGATAAAATCTGCTGGATCGTGGGTGTAAATCTTGTTGGAAAACTGCAATCAGAAGGGTAGCCATCAATGAATTATTGCCCACAGTAGAAGAGGTCTGCTCAGAATCCATTTTTACTTAAATCTTGTCATTAATGAATTTGATACTAAAGTAAAAAACAAGCTTATTAAATGCACAGATGATGGAAAACCAGGTGAGGCTGCAAGTATGTTGAAACATAACATTAGAATTCAAAATGACTTTGACAAATTGCAAAAATGATCTGACAAAACAAGAAATTCACCAATGAGAAATGCAGTGTGTAGTTGTGCAAGTAGAAGGTGAAAAGCAGCCTGTTAGCAATCTGTCCTATTGGGAAGAGATAAACAATGTGAGCACAAAAAGTTTACTCTCAGAGGATCATTTTGGGAGACAGAACACTTTAAGCTATCCATGTGTCCACATTGTGCACCTGTTTTTTAGTCCTGTTCCCCATATACCAGGAAAGGAGGAAAAAAATTTAATATCAACTACGTACGCTGAATATTTTGGGCAAGGTAAGATCTAATTAGGGGGATTTAATGGCTTTAGATACACTTGGGAAAAGGATGAGATCTACTCTATGGAAAAATAATGCCAGAAAACAATAGTTCTCTGGACAATAATGCTTTTTTGTGTTGTGCTGTGTAAGATGCAATATTGGTCCTTTCCACAGGAGTTTTTAAGGTTTGTAGGCTGTAAAAGTCTGTGCCATTTAATTCAGAAACCATTTTTATTTATTCATGTATTTTCCTATATCTAGGAAAGTTTCTCCTTTTCTGATGTAATTCTTGGAAAGGGCAAAATGGCTTTAAATCCCACGTCTCCACTCTTTAACTGGTTTGAGCTCTAGATCAAAGAAGTCCCTCAAATCCATCGTTCATTCAAAATTCTGATTGCCTCAAGGTGAAGGAACAGGTCTAGCTTGTGTCACACGGAGACACAACAAGGAAGTGTAAACTGCTTCTGGGTAGGGGTTAGGGAATATTTTGACAGGCTTTCTACAGCAGGTAAAAATTTTTTAATCAATCAAAATTCAGAAAAAATGTTCAGTTGCTTTGGTTTTTTTTCCTTCGCATAACAGTTTGTGTTCATTAAGTAGCCTCTTTCTGAAGGAGAAAATAATTATTGAAAACTGAGCCTTTCAATAATTTCAGATTTGCAGCTGAAGAACATCATGTGAAATGAAGTCTCATGTGCAACTTCTTTTCACATAAGGCACTACAGCAGTGAAAGTGCCAAGAAACAGCTCAAGAAGATACTCGGGGAAATGTAGTGTTGCAGCTAAAATATTCTGGCCTTCCATTTTTTTGTTGAAAACTAGGAGTTCTGTGCAGAATACGCAGACTCTCTTGGTTGCTGTTGTAGAAAAGCTGTCAAAGCAGGACTGAAAAATCTGAAGATTACTGGGTATTTTAAAAGCCCACAGGACTGGAGTTGTTCTGGAGTCTTCATGTTACATTATGATATAATCCAAGTGGCTAGTCATTTGTTGTTACCAGAGGTGTTTTTTATTTTAATATCAGTGTATTTCTTCTACCATTAAAATATCATGTAAAAATCAAAGTAATTTTCTGTAGCTGTTGCTCTCTTCAGAATCTACAAAAAGCATGTTGTATTGCTTAGAACAGCATTGGGTAATGTCCTCAGAATCTTGTTAATAAATTACTCCAACAAAGAGGATTGGCTTTACTTTTTGGTCGTAGATCAGTTTTCTTAAGCAGATGAGCTCTAGTTGCTCAAACATAGAGGAATACTAGTAAGTACTGTAAGGATATGGAGAAGGTAAAAGCTGTGTGAAATGTAAGGGACATGTAGATACTTGTAATATAGGGACATTTCTTCAGAATATTGTTGAAAAAGAAGAGACAGAAAAAGTAATAAACCCCACCTAGATACAAAGACCCAAGGAACAACAAGAGATAACAGAGACAGTATCAAAGACCAGATCTATCAGGTCACAGATTGAGGGAACACAACTGAACGAATCACTCAAGGCCTTGGAGAGGTTCCACCAGCTTTTTGTAGCTGATAGGAAAGGGTGTAGAGGGGGAACAAGAGTATCGTGGCTCTCATGGGAAAAAGTAAACTTACTCTCGGGGTCTTTAATGGACTTAGGGGAATGGGTGAAACTTATTACAGGATGTTTAGTGGAAAGAACCAAAGGCAGAGAAAAGGTCAATACCCTTTTCCATCTGAGCTCCACACGCGATTACTGCAGTCTGTCCTACCTGCCTCAGCCCTGTTCCTCACTCTCTTCTGTGTGACCTTGCTCTCTGTGTGGAGGTGTGTGGAGATGACTCACCAGAACACTTCAAGCTGCAGTAGCTGGCAAGTTGGAAAAGACCAGAATCTGGAAAGACACAAGCTCAGACCTGGAGACGGGGTAAATGGGGTCATGGGTTTGAACATGGATCCTGGGCAAACCCGTCTTATCTAGGGACCTGTGAATTTAGGAGTGACTGTGAATGAAGGGTGAAGGTGTATGAATGCCCACTGGTAAACTGATCATCTGGAGAGGGGCAAAGGGCAAATGAACACTGTGTTGTTCATTTCTGTGTGAGTGCTGTTAGTGTTTACGTGGGTGTACACTTTGTCCATCTGTGTGGCTTGTTGTGTGCATACTGTGCCTATGTGTCCATTGGGAATGCAGGCTAAGCCTTGCCAACAAATGATCCTACTACCAGGAACACCAGAAAACAGACTGTGTAGGAGAAATCTCTTGGGCTTTAAACTCCACTGGATTTGGCAACCCTTCCTACATACCCCAAAATTCCTCAAGTAATAGCTATGTTATAACTTCTGTTCAGGAATGATAGGGAGGAGGGGGAAGAGGCAGCAGTTCTGAATTGCCAGACGTATAATCTTCTTGTATTCTCACCTTTTAATTATACACCATCTTTCCATTAAGCCGCTGAAGATTAGGTACAGACAATGCATAAATGCTTCAAGGGAAGCAGAGAGCTAAGTCTAAATGTATTGCTAACTATGTAGTCATAGTTTCCTACATCAGCTTAAAAAAAATAGGAACGTGATGATGGACAGAGACGGAAAACAAGGGTCCCTAAGAATAGGCATCAAAGTCCCTACAGTCTCTTAGGATAAATGAGTATGTCTTAGAGTCAGTAGGGTACTGGAAATGAAATTTGACCTGAAAGTAGCAACAGGTCTGTACAGACCTCAGTAGCACAAAGGAAAGAAACTTGAAGGATGACAGAGCTGGCTGTGGTAGACAGTAACAGTGAAAAGAAATCAAGTGATAATAGATCTACAGAGACAGGAAAGCAAGAGCAAAGGAGGCACCTGTGATACAGTAAGTGAAAGAGCCTTCCTCATTGCTCTGGAAAGCTAATGAAGCTCCTCTGTCTGTGCTGGTCTGAAAGAGTAGTCAGGACTGTTACCGTAATGGTCAGGAGTACACAATTTTGGCCATTCTTCACAACAAAATATAGCAATTCACAGTATATGGTTGGCAACCTCACCTCTTCCAGTAACATCGTGTTTCTTTGCCAATTACTCATAAGAGGGAAAGCTGAGACCACCTGTGACAAACCTGTGGAAGAAGAGAAGCCTACCAGCATAACAGCCATAGTCAGTGCAGTCTGCCCTTCACTGCAGTTCACATTGTGGTGGGTGTTTGTACTTGCCCAGTCTGGAGTATACTGGCTATATTCAGGAATTTTTTGTGTCTTGCTTACATGTTGTCCCTCACCCAAAGACGTCAGTCTAGTTCATTAGTGTGTGTGGCATCCCCATTTTGTAAGAGAAAAAGTAGAAACCAGCTGCATGGAAGTTATGGACATGTCCCGACTCAGTGAAGACCTGTAACAGCATCCTGACCCTCGATCATCTGTTTTAATGACTGCCTCATATATATATATTGCATGGAACATACTAATGGCCTGTTATCCCTATCACTGTAACAATCTTGAGATTGTTACTAGATATGTTAAAGTTCCAGATCACATTTCTTATAATAGACTAATGCAATATTATACCTGAAGAACAAGTCACTAAAGGACCGCTGATGAAATATCCTTTACGTATTGAAGTATTTTTCTTCACCGTAAGATACTGACCATTGCTTCTGTGCATGATACCTAAGTGAAAGATAAAATTTACATATTGTTCAAATTAATGCTTGCCATTTTAATACTTATAAACACACATTGCGTTCTATAAAGAGGCATTCTTCTTTCTTTTGAGCTCTGAATACGAAAACAAAACCTGCAGCTTTTTAAAAGTTCCTTTTTTAGCCACTGTGGATTACTAAAATGACGTGGCAGCAAGATGGACGTCCCTCACATTTTGGTCTTGTGTCTTAATGTGTTTTTTTTACAAGAAACAGAGAGCCAGCTCTACAAAGTGAAAGTCCATTCTAAACTTAAAATGCATATTCAGGGTCTGAAGTCTATACTGTGTCACACAATTGCTTGATGCAGATTTAGGCTAAATCGGCAACCACCTTGTCGGTCACTCACTGGAATAAACAACAGGAAAAAAAAAATCCAAAGATGGATAGTTGCTCACCAGTATTTTTCTGCAGAATGTGTTCAAACTTCCAAAAGCACAGGACTATTCTCTTCTGCTTTATAACAGCTGAAAAATCTCCCAGGCGTCACGAAATAACATAAACATAACCAAAGGTCACTGAATCTAATATGATTTTCTAAATTGATATCCTAGAGTAAAAAAGAAAAAGATTTGCCACCTGAACTCTGTATGTGACAACAGTAACTTATTTTAGGGACACAGTTGACATGGGAAATGTCAAAAATTTTTTGTAACTCAGTTAAAAGGTTTTACCACTTTAAAAGTATTCTTGCTGTTCAGTTTATGAGAGCTGTCACAGCATACTTTTAACATCTCTCCAAATGGACTGATGCTGGGACTAACTGTGCTACTTTTGAACATCTACAGTTGTTCTCACAGTGCACGGCCACAGTAGAAGTTGAGGGCATTCCCAAATCCAGCCAAAATCACTGGCTAAATAAATTTAATATAAATACATCTTTTAATAAGGTCTTGATTAAAAAAAAAGGAAATTTTCACAGTAAGATTTAGAAACATCTTATATCCCTCTTAGTACTTTGTATTACTTAACAGCTTATTACTTCCATTTTTTTCTTCTTGCATGAAAGCTAAGAGAATACTAAACTCAGTTATGTTTTCCTTTTTAATTTAACCAGGTGGTGCTGATAAAACATATCTTTCTGTTTTCCACTAAGTTAAAAATAACACAAGGACGTCAGGTGTGCAGTAATACAGAGATTTAAATAACGGGATTAGAAGAAAATAAGCAGTTACTGTTTCTGCTGAAAAAGCATAGAGCAAGAAACTCAGGTTTTCCTTCCACAACTGTTATCCTGAAACCAAAAGAGCAGGAGCAGAACAAGAAGTGAGGGAAAACACGTCCTGCCCCATGTGCTCCATGTATTTCCTTGAGGCATTTGAAAGCAGTGCTGAAAACAATCACATAGAACACAGGACAGTGACAGCCTTCGACAGAGGTACCAAGGTGGACAATTTATAACTGCTTAAAGGTTGTTTCACTCCTTTTTTTTGTTATTTCCATTTTTACAACATCATTGTGAAAATCTAATTTCCCAGATAGAAAACCGTGATGTTGAAAACATTCATAAGGAAAATTCAGCATTGTACCTACCCATTGCACACTCATCCGTCCTACTCTTAGGTAGACGGCCACTTAAACCCCAGCAATTGATGCTCCTTCATTGCTGAAAATTGTTTTTCCAAAACAAGTTAGTTCATGGAAATGAGATGATGACTGAAAACTCTACAGGATGATGACAAACACATCTCTCTCTACTACAAATCATGTATAGGACCAGAGATATCCAATTACGCAGGAGAACCTGTAGGAAAAAAGTGGTAAGACTGGTTAACATGCATGAACCAGATGATCTGATACTCTCCAATATTTTTTTGAGACAAATTCTAGGGCCTGATCGAGGGAAAGGAAATAGCAGGTCCAAAGCAGAAGACAGTCAGGCATCTGCTTCACCACTATGAAGTACAAAAGAGCTCAGCTGAGGAAAGAGAGGGAACGAAGTAGTTCTGGTTCTTGTTCCACTTGGCTGAAACGCCCTTTGTTCCAACAGGGAATATCTACGTCACTCACTGGTACAGTGCAAAGAGGGGAAAAGTGGGGTTCAGTTTTCTGAGATCTAGTAAGATTTCGGGACTCTATGTCCACACTACATCTATAACAGCACTAAAGTTCACAGTAGTTGCTGGGCCTCAGCATGTACAGGGCATGCTGGAGGACCTTGGGTCTATGTTGCAAACAGTGCTCCCTAAGACAGCACCCATCTGTGACCAGCCTTGGTGCCACTGGTGGGGGAACCACTTTAAATGCTCCAGGACCATACTCGAGAAAGTGTCCTCCTGTACACTAAAACATTAATGTACATGCCACACAAGAAGACTAAGCAAAAGCTTTGAGGAGCGGGAAGATCTCTTGCAGGGAGTCCTTGCTAACTGTCGTATACCCATGGAGCTTCAGTGGTTTGGGGCTTCACAGCGGTTGCTAGTGTAACTATCAAATGAAACTGAGAAAAAGGATGTGAATAGGTGTCAGCTGAGATGCTGGACTCCTGGGCACTGGGAAAACAGAGCAACAGTCTCCAGGAACTCAAAGCTGTGCTGGTTGGAAAAAGCAGAAGCACGTGACTTTTGGAAAGTGATGACCATGGAGTTAACAGCCAAGAAAATTTAGCTTCATCTTTCCTGATACTGACTAAATATAACAGAGAATAGATTAGAAAATGAGCCAGTACTCCATAATTGCAAGATATGCCAGGTCATTCATTTTGCTTTCAGGGTAGGTAATATCTCAGTCTTGTGCAATATGAGGTCTAACTAGATGCTCAATCTACTGGTTCCTTGAACTCTTGACAGTTTTTTACACCCCGTGGAAAAATATGAAGTAAGACTCACACATAATTGGATTAAGTAAAAGGATAATCGGTATAACAAGGTTTCACTAACTGTTATTCAAACAGCATCGTTTTCTGAACCTGTGGCAAGGTTTCTACTTGGCCTTTTGCCGGATGGTCTTTATCGTTGAGATGGACTTACTCAGTACACAAGTCTGGTGGAAAGGAAAAAGAATCCAAAAGGTACAACACAGTTTTCTATGTGGTATACCTTAACCCTAAACGCTTTTGCAGCTCTAAATGTATTAAGGGATACATTCTGAGAATAGCTTGGCATTTCAATTGACACTAATAGGGATAAATGTGTTTTGAACTATTAAAACGAGACTGTAATTTGCAGCTGAGTTGACTTCGTACCACTCATAAGACTGGGTCACATGAAGATGGATTGAGATTACTTTCTTTCACGGGATTAGAGTTTAGAAATTGTTTCACAACATTCAGCCCCTATTACATGACTATATTTCAGGGGGAATGAAGGAAGAACACAGACTGTTCCTAGCCCTTCTGTCTCCTCTCCCTGTATTGACAGAAAGACCTTTCAGCTCTGACGAAGAGGTTGGGCCGCAGAAGGTGGATCTAGGATGCTATGACACCCAGTAATTTTATTACATCTTGAGGTGTAACAGTAAGATAGTGACTCTAGGCATCTACTGGGTGAAATACACTGCTTTCAGTCCGGAATGGGATGCCTATCTCAGACTGGGAATGGCGAACCCAACGTCTTGCACTTAGCAGACATTACAGTCTTCCTCCAGATGCAGATGATGAGCTGCTTTTTTATTTTCTCTCTCCCTGTGGAAGGCTAGCTCCTTACTCTGCAATACTTTGGAAGTTAGAACATTTGTCAAGAAACGAGTTACATGTCTGAAACTCCTAATCGGACTGGAAGACCAGCCTGCTTCCCAGCATAGGGCCCGAATCATCACACAGTGGGCTAGGCTACTATGCAGGCAGTTTTTATGCCTCCAGCTGCTGATTCTTCCAGCTTTGGGTGGCCAGGGCAGGCCTGATACTGCTGTTATGAGTTTGGACAAAGACAGGGCAATCAACTTTTCTTCTTTCATTAGATGAGGAGAAGGTAAAGACAGACAAACTCTTAATTACTACAGACTTGTTTAACTATTCACTTTTACGGCTTCTTGAATAGCTTAAGTAGGTTCCTCTGAACACTCATTCTCTCTTCTGTTCCTACGGTGCATCTTTGAGTGGACGAAACCAAGCGCGCTTAGCGGGAGGCTAGAGAGAGCTGACGAACCAGCTGGCCTCAAGGCAGCGTGCGCAAAATTCTGTATTTGGCCCTTTCCCAGGTGAACAGCAAAGGTAAAACGAAGACAAGCCGGATAAGGAAATAAAACCAGAAAAGGGACCAGAGGCAGCAAACGGGGCCTTTCTGGCGCGGGACACAGCACGCGCGATGCGACGGAAGGAAGACGGAGTCTCCGGCCGCCCCGCCAAACGAAGCGAGGGTAACTTCGCCCCCCC
>NW_009259316.1:854074-854328 GCF_000687185.1 Egretta garzetta | reverse complement strand
AAACCGGTGTTTTGTCCTCAGGCACCACAACCCCGCGCAGCACGCGCCGAGGACCGACGGCACGGCAACTTCCAGGTGAGTGCCCTCGCCGCACGCCAGTTTCTCACTAAAGGGTGAAGCGTGCGCAGGGGTAACCGCGACTTCCACGTCCCTCGCCCCCCTCGCTCGCAAGACGACTTTCGGAAAACACGATGGACTTCCCAGCGAGGTCTAGAGATAGGGTTACACTGGATATATCCTCACTGGATAAAGAG
>NW_009259316.1:833814-852372 GCF_000687185.1 Egretta garzetta | reverse complement strand
GGGGTGATGGGGAGGGGAGCCGCGACGTGCACCGTGATGTTTCGTTGATCTATATTTAATGGCTGAAAGGAAAGATGCTTTTCTTTCCCTTCCCCTTACCTTACTCTTGCTCGGGTGTGTAATGTGCTCGCATCGATCGGTGGAAGCGGAGCTTCAGCCGAATCGAGTCAGCACGGAGGAGGTGCAGCAGCACGGGCGGTGCGCGTAATGCACGAATTCATCTGGCTGGGGATCTTGGAGAAAAATTAAAAAAAAAAAACAAAAAACCCAAAACAAACCAACCCGAAGAGGGATCATTTTAGAAATCATGTTAAATTTCCCCGGGAGGGATCAGAGGCACGAATAGGCGACAGACTGGAATACAGCATCTTTGTGCAGAGACATTTTCTTTCTCATAGTTTAAGTGTTAGGGTGTGCTTTGTTTGGATTCAGGGTGTCATGATTAACCTTATGCATTATAGAAAAATATCCCAAACTTGCAGAAAATAGTGAATTATTTATTAAACACTCAGCTGTTAACTTTGTCGGCTGTGGTAACTGATATTCGTGCCCCCTGTATGCCTTTTTATTGGCAACAACAAGGCAAAGTAAAAACTTCACATTGCAGGTTTATTTTCAGTCTGTATGGGTAGTCTGTATATGAACTGAACCCAGTGAATCGGCCTGGGCTGTGGTTCCTAACACACCCCTCCACAGGGTACGTCAAGACTTACATACCTCAAGATAGCGAGAGGACTACCCAGAATTATATGGAGTTTATGTAAGTCTGTTGCAGGCTCTTGCAAAATCAAGAGAGGGAAAAATATTGGTGTCATCCCGTACTTAGGGATGTATTCGTCGTGTCTTAAAAAAAATGAGCCAATGATCTAACTGACGTAGGCTGGGTTGGTGTTTTTCAAACAGCCTCGCTAGCTGGTCAGCATGTAAGCGACACAGCGTGAGGGATGTAAGCGCAGGTCTCCGGAGAAAGCTGCTGCGTATCCTACTTTTGGGCCTCTGAGACTCAAATGGCTTTAAGGGCTTTTGTGAGCCCGTTTACCCTTCACACAGGTGACCTGGGGAGGAGCCCCAACCCTAAACCCAAACCACCTGGGAAGACTGTGATATATAGGCAAAACTCAGGCATTCTATGATGATTGAGTAACCTTGTAAGACTATTTCTGAGCCAAGTTGGTGAAGCTGTCTCCTTTCAGTCTGTGAATGACTTGAGGCTTTGGGAACCTTGACTGGCTATCGGTCTGCATCCTGCAAAACTGCAGAGAACTTGTGAGAGGTCCTCCTCATTCATAAGAAGTTGATTAATGGCTCGGGGCTGCGTTGAATGTGATTGTGTTGAATGTTGTGGTACCGAAACAGGAGGTTGCATCGTCTTCATCACCATTGTTCAGAGATGGTTTTTGCAGTCTGTTATGTAAGAGAGGCACAGAAAAAAAGGAGCAGTGGGCTGTGCCGTGTGTACGTACCAAAGGAAATACCCCTCAAAGCTGCTAGTAGGAAGCAGAGTATTTATTTCTGAATGCCAGCTGCGTGACTTGTTGTGGATTGCAAGAAAGGTGCTTTTGGGAGGGAGCTCAGCTGCGGTGCTTGAGTTCAGTTTGTCAGGTACCTTAAAGGATGTTCAAAGCAATAGATAGCTCATCAGTGACACAAGCTTGTGACTTATGCTGTGTTTTTTTGAATAATGCTACTAAAATAATTTTATCCTCATGTAATGAACTCTGTCAGACAGCTGCACAAAATAGAAATAGTGGCAACTAAAAAAAAAAAGGTGTTTGCATAGTTCTGACTTGCATAATTTACCTTTGCTGATGGATGTTATCAATTTAATGGCTGTGGTTCAGTGTTAAGCATTTGTTTCTTAAGACACGTGTAAAATCATGCTACAAAGGAAGTGCTGGAGCAGTTTATTTTAAGGGTTTTAAGAAATGCATTTTTAGGTAGGGCTGTAGATTGGCATGTAAATGGAGCAGATAACAGAATCAGCAGAACTCAGGAGTGTTAAATTTTGCACTAAATTTCAGATACATTTTCTGTTTCATGGTTCAGTGTGATATGTGATATGATTTTTTTAGAGCCTGTCACTTGTGGAAATTCCAGCATAGCTTTGTTAGGATTTCAAACATACATTTCAATGATTCCTAGAAGCAACTGTTTTCAGGAGTATCAGCAAGATAAGGAAAATAAGTTATTACAGCACTCTTTACTTAAATAAGGACCTGTGGTTTTGATGCTTATTGATTGTGCTTGTAAGTCATGAAGAGTTTGATATTTCAAGTTACAGCTGAGGTTTGACAAAAATGAAATTGATTGTTTCTCCCCTTTGAAGGTCTCAGTAAGATCTTATTACAGGATGAGTTTTGGATGCTTATTTAACTGCACAATATTAAATTTAGTAGGCTAATTATTAATAATACACAAGTAAACAATAAACCTTAATGGAGGCAGCATTTTTAAATGTGGTACATTTATTTTTTAAATGACAGAATGACTCTTAAATAGGACTAAACCACATTTGCTTTTAAATAAGAGATTGATTTTTTTTTTTTTCCCCTGACAAAAGTCATTACACTTGCAAAAACATTATTTTTCTGAGCTTTTTTTTTTTTTCCCCCCTCCTTCTTTTTGATGGGGGCACGATGGGAAAAATTTTCTCTTATGTCAATAGGGAGTCTCCATGCAGGACAGGTATGCAATCCTCTGCTCACGCGCCGCAGAACCCCATGACCCTTTGGCTAATGGCTCTTCTCTAGTTAGGCTCACTTGGAAAGAAGTCTTGAATGCAGCATGACACACTGAAACAATTTCTTCTATCCCCTTGGGACGTGCTAACTTGGTGTCATGAATGGGTTGTAAAAGCAGATTGCCTGACCAGATTCTCTGGCAGTATGCTGGACAAAATTTATTGATTCAATAAAAATGAAATGGAAATACGCTATCTGTTTATATGTAAACTGATAGCCATGTTAATAGATTTTTTTTGTTCTTCTATTAGTTGCCAGTTTAAGTGTAAAACTAAGAAATGGAGAAACATCTCATTATCTGTGAGAACAAGTATTTAATATTTGTTTAAATTGCTCTTGGCATGCTAACTTCTAGTGCATCCTACTGGCTCTTAATCTGCCCGTTCTACTTTACAAAATTCAATTATAGTAATAAGCAATAACTTCAAGAGACATAAAGCATGGAAGTGTATGTATTATCTTGTCTTTTGGTCACTGCCCATTTTACTGCAGTTTCTGGAAAAAAAACGGGTTTCTAACGAGGCTTTAAAACTTTGTACTTATCAGACCTACCCAAAAGGTGGTAAATTGTTTTTGTTTTGTTTTTTTTTTTAATTCATGGATAAAACAACCATCTTTGATGTTACATTTTATTATGGCTTATTGCATTATCCGTAATAGTTCTACTGTATAACAAACCATTATTTTCCACTTGTTTTCATTTGTTTTAAGAAGCCACAAATATGCAGAGTCCACTTTGAGTAGTAACATCAAAAATCAAGAACATCTGAGAGCCAAAAGGGCTTTTCATAAAAGGTTCTTGAGGGGAAGATTTTTTTTTCCCCACTGTTTCTTCTGCCTTCCCCCTCTTCCCTTTTTTTTTTATTGCCAAGTTTGCAATTGATTTCTTCATCTCCCAGAAATCTTCATGGTACAGCAATTTCCTTTTGGTCAAGAAAATTACATTTGGAAACTGACAATAAAACTTAAACTTGTCTGTGTAGTGTAACATAAACGTATTCTTTTTTCAGCCATAGGTACATTCTTCTGTTCTAACACAGTCAATTATTGTTCAATTAAGTAACACCAAAATACCCCTTAAGGCTGAATTTTTGAAGGGAGCCAAATGAAATTAGGCAGGTAGCATAAATAGGGATTCTGATGGGGTTCCTTATTGCTTTCAACCCGCTGAATGAGACTGAACTCTTACATACTCGTTTATATCAGCTTAATTTATTTTAAATGACTAAGATGTTTGGGGAAATGATTTGAAATAAGTTTCAGTGGGGTTGTGGAACATTGCTGTACCTTTTAGTACCACTAGGATTATTAAAATTTCTAATCTGCATCCTGTAAGGGCACAGGCCTTCCATTACAACCAGCAAGCAGTTTGGAAGGGTGATGGGCAAGGGTATCAGGGGTAACTCAAGGCTCCCAGACAATAAATTTCAAGGAATGTGTTACAGTTTAAATCCTGCTTCCCCTGAGAGTATTTCTGCAGTTTTCTTGCTTTTCAGATATTCAGCTTCAAAAATCTGCCCTGGATGTTGTGAACAGAACATGTGAACCTTACCACTTGTTTATAGTTTTCCACCAAAATACTGAAACTCGAGTGTGTGTATTTCTGGTATGCTAGCTGATCTACAGATTATTTTTTTTAATACTTACATTATTTTAGATTTATCCGAGTGAAGAGTCTGACCCGTACAGAGGAGTGCTGTTCTTTGAAAATGACATACACGATTATGTGAATCAAATCCCAGCATTCTGGTATTTTCTCCTAATGTTATACTTGGCTGGATAGTAATCAGGTTTCTTTGAAAGCAGGTGGTTGTTGTCCCAGTCAAATTTGCTTGTTTAAAAATAATCGTTCTTCTTGCCAAGAGGTTGACTGTTGCTTTACCTGTTTGGCATACGGGAAGGCTCATTTTTCGGCATGAAAAATGGCATGGTGTTGGATACGGAGGTTCATATTCAGTGGAAAGCAGAGTGAGAAGGCAGAAGGCTAGGTCAGAGAACAGTTATCTAAGGAAACAACAGCTTAAAAGCTTTCCACAATGGAAAGGCTCAAGGTTAGACATGGAAAGCCTGCTTGGGCAAACCATGTTGTCTTGTATGACAGAATTCGTAGAGAAATCAGGTTCTTTAAATAAGCAGATGCCTGAAGGCATTCTTAACACCATCTCTTTCTCACTTACATTTATTACAGCAGCTCAAGTTCAGGGCAAGCTTTTGAACATGCCTAATGGTAGCATCTCATTTCTGAATGGTGTGGTACCTCTGAAAGTGAGATTCTGCGTGATCTAGAAGCTGAAGTCTCACAGGAAGTGGGAGTTGGGCTCCCTAAATGGTGTAGATGCTAAATACAGAGTGGATCATCTAGTGAATTGTTATGAATCAAAATCTAGGTCAGTCTATGAGCACTTCGACAAATTGTCAGACATGCCTAATCATTTTGTTCAATGTCCTGAATATTTCTGATGAGGTACCTGTATCCTTGGTTGCCATATGATGGTAACCTTGAACCTTCAGTTCAGTGCCTAACCTTGTCTGACCTAGCATGCTTAGAAATGCAGTAAATGGAAGAAAAAAGCTTTGGGTATTTTAAAAAAAGTCTGTGCTTTAATGAAGGAGGTTGACAGTAATTGATGAATCGCATAATTCTTGCTATTCTTGCTGCAAATGGTTTTGAAGCTTGAGTTGCAAGAATAATGTGGCTTCATATATGGATTTCCACTGCAGTGCTGATGTATGTCATCGGGTGGTACTGGGAGGAACTTGGGGATGCGATGGTGTCTCTTCTACAGAATTATCATTACAGTCAAAAAAACCCAGAATACACATGCATTTGATTTCTTTATTTCTGTCGTTAAACCACATCCATTGCATTTATGCCCAACAGAAGGGTTTTGAGTTAACAGGGTTGGAAGTCCTGCTTCGGGATCACCAAATGATTTCCCAAATGCGTCTCAGCTATGTCTACATGATTTTTAGAAGGTAAAGTTTGGTTCACTCTGGGGAAAAATAGTATTTGTAATCTGGCGCAGACCTCATTAAGGATTAACCACTACGCATGCTTTTATTTTACTAATGACATACAGCATCCTATAGTTTAATGCATATGAGATACGCAACAGCATTTCTTCTTTTTCTCCTGTATGGTCCCTTAACAATTTTGTGGGTTCACAAGTGCGTTTTTTTGGTTGGAAGTGTTTCTGACAAGCTTGGCAGCTTATTGCTCTTATTTTTTACTTCTGACTTGTCTTTACCAAGAATAAGTAAAGTATTGCACAAAGCCTCAAGGGTCTTGGTGGACTCTGACTTTAATCTCTCCAAAGAAGGATGGGCAGGTTGAGCTTAATTAAAAACATGCATGTCTAATCAAAAGGTAAATTTAGAATCGCAGGTTTTAAGAACTGGCATTAGAAACAGTCATGATACTAAGAAATCGTATTTGATATAAATGGGAGCATTGAACAGAAGCTGTAGTATATCTGGGAAGCCTAATGCACTGTTCTTTTAAGCAACTGTTTAATAATCTCAGGTAAATAGGTCTTTTTAATATGTGTCATTACATATTTTTTGTCAATAAAAACAAATTCCAAAGCATGCATTTGTGGGCAGATGAGGGAAGTTTGTTAGCCTCTGAGTGTTTCCACTGGGATCCCATGTACTTAATTCTCAATGCTGACTATCATAATGAGCACTCAAAGGATGGATAATACTCCTCATTGCAGAAAGAAACAAACATTTCCTTATGTTCTGTGTCACCTTATGTAGCATAGGTCTGGGCAGCAATTACTTTTTGTGGATGAAATGCAAAGGTATGGTGTAAGACTTAACCTTTACATCTCTTCTTTGTCTTTTTGAGGTGGAGTTTTAATCAGTTGTCTTAAATGTTCCCTCTCTGTAAATACCTTTTAATTAAAAGTAGCCAAGATTAATCAGCTTTGTAACTCTTACTTTTCTGTCTCTAAGAGGTACAGTACATGTATAGGTCTTGCTGCCTTTTTTTTTTTTTTTTCCCCAGTCTGTTTGAAGAGATGGTTTGTTGTTGTGTTTTTTTTTTTTTTTTGTCGCAAGTAATAAATATTTCTTCTTCTGTATTAGTATAAAAAGACTTAAACTGAGCAGAGAAGACACCTGGTTTTGAGTGGTAAAAAGTAAGTTCTAGCATTTGATCATGTTTTATGCCTTGAATTTAGCATAGAATGGCTAAAACTTTGCACAGTTAGATTAAGTACAGCAATTTAGTTTGATTTCAAAAATCAGATATTTTAATTTTTTTTCTTTAGCAAGTGCAACATTAGTATTTGCGGAGTATGCTATACCTGACACTTAATGCCAGCTAGTGCCACATACACTTGACCTACTTTTAGGACTTTGGGACATCTTGGATTTTTGAGATCTGGCATCTCTCTCTGACTTCCTGAACATGCTGGTGTCACTTTGTTGGAAAGTGTGCTGGGCAGCATCGCTTCAGAGAGCCTGATTTACCTGTTTGTGTGTGAACATTACCTAAATATATTTGCTCAAACCAGAACTGTCCCACGAGGGGGAGCAGGGGTTTGCTCTACAACGTTGTTCTGCCAGCTGGAGTCCTCAGGCTGACGTTGCTGATGGATTGCTCTGTCCGAGACTCTCTCAGCATGGTCTCCTCTCTAAAAATATCCAGTGAGGAGGTGCTTGGCTTTTGATCAGTGGTGATGACAATATTCCAGGTCCCCAAATCACACATTGCTGGCGATCTATTGACAGAACAGACTTGGAGCGATGATGTTTGTCAAGGAGCCAAAGACTCTACAGTATAAATGGCTTTTGTGGTTTTTTTTTTTTTTACTCCGTGTCTATTGTCCAAAGCTGAGATAGACATCTGAGATACTGTTAATAGCAAACCAAAAAAGGCTAGGGGAGAAGGATGGGGACAGGGAGGCAGGCTGGGAGGTGCAATTGCTGTCTTGTCAATGAATAGGAAAGATGCTAATTCAGTCTTTTAACGTAGGTGGTTGAGCCAGTCTGATGATGTCTAGTAAATACTTTTAGAAAGACATTTATAGGAGTGTTTTATCTACAAAAGTATACCAGTTCTAACAGGACATCTTGCACAGATACAGTAAGCAAAACACAGTTTGAACATGTTTAAGAAATGCATGCATGCATACCTTCTACTTGTATGGTACAAACAGGTACGGAACTGGCTGCACCTGTGTCAGATGTTAAAATTTCTCTCTTGCCTGAGTGTTACACAACTTGCACATCAAGCTCAAAACCAATGTGATTTTTGTATTTTTCCCCCAGGCAAAACCCAATTCTACTCTTGTTGAATTTGGTAACAGAAATCCAACTGATTCAATGGGAGACCTGTGCTTTATGAGATGTACCTTAGTAAAAATACTTTTTTTAATTCAACTTTCTCAATAATTCCATAATCTAATGTTTGTCATGACACAGTTGGGTTTATTTTTGGTTTGGCTTTATTTTTTTGTTTGGTTTTTGTTTTGTTTGTTTTGTCTCTTTTTTTTTTTTTTTTTTAAAGAAAATTACAGGTTTTACAGTGCTATCATAAAACAGGCAGGATGAGTAATCTCAGTAGTAGCTTATACTTTTTATACTTCAGAACTTGTAAGCTTTGCTGTACCGGGTCAAATTATTATTTTCCAGATTTGATTGATATGAGTTCCAGGTGGGGGAAAAATGGTGGAGGGGTGGGAAAGAGAAGAAAAAAATCAGAATGCTAGTTTGTTTAGCTAACTTATCTAACAGACGTATCCTTCCTGACCTGTAGAACAGTATTGTTCTGGAAGTATAAAGGTTTGTTTACCTGATACTATAGTATACTTGTCAATAAATGGTATTGCTCTCTAGAAAGTCATATAGACCTCTAAAACAAGCAACTAAGTTTATGGAAATATGTGTTCTTGGGAATGAAGCAATTATTTCTCCCCCTTCCACTGTTTTTAAATTCACTTATTTATAATGTAGTTAACATGCCTCCAGTAAAATACCAGGACTGTAATAAAGAAGCAAGGACTCCTGATTTTTGAAGGGCTTAATATTCTCATCATAACATTTAAGTAAACCATGTTTTTCAAATACTTTTCTAATAAATCTTTATTTAAATATGGTCTTTTTGTTCTACTTTGGATTTAATAACTACATAATATTGGCAGGTAGCCAAAAATTAAGGTGTTTTTTTTTTTAAACGTGGTTTTACTTAGGAGTGTCTAATTTGTAGTGCTATGCAATATAGTCA
This sequence comes from Egretta garzetta, assembly GCF_000687185.1. NCBI lineage: Eukaryota > Metazoa > Chordata > Aves > Pelecaniformes > Ardeidae > Egretta > Egretta garzetta. The sequence goes on along the minus strand of NW_009259316.1, from coordinate 843,399 downwards.
TATTTTTTACTTAACTGAAGAGAATGAGTGGTTGGCATGAAAAAGCTGAGTTGGCCAGGAGGAATGGGTCAAGTTAAAAACTGAAGCCGTCCCTAAAACTGAAATTAGAGGGAGAATGGGAAGGAAAAGACTCCTTGCTATTGAGATTACAAAGTCAAAAGTATGTCCCTAACTGTTCTACGTGCTGATCCGCTTTCTGAAATGCATCAGCCCTACACAGTGGTCTACAAGGATCCAGGTGAATCCGTACTATATACAGTCTCTTGAACTGTTAGTCTCTAGAGAAGTAGGTGCCAGGTTTCCTCCCCTGCGCATGTTCAGGGTGACACTAATTTGTGCTCTTTTCAGTTCCACTCTTCTTTCATGCTTGTCTACCTATCCAGCAAAACCGTGTGCTGGTAGATGTGTTGTACATGTTAGGATGCTGTCACCCTACAAAGAAGCTGTATTGGTGTTTACACTGAAAAAAGGGTTAATGAGTTTCTTTGACATTTTAATGATTTGCTTTAGTTTTCAGGTCTGGAATAAGCTTTAGGTTCAACTTTTGCTATTCATCTGAGGATAGAAATGCAAGCTTTGGATACTGACAAGACATTTAGAAATACCCATTATTCTGTGTGTTTGTTGAATGCACATATATTGGTATGTGTGATATTTTTACTTGAATAAAACTAGTAAAATAAAAATGAGAGCAAATTTGACCTCTGTAAATTTCCCTTCTTATTGCCAAGAAGTGTGGTAGCCACCTGAAACTCAGGTTAAATGAAGTTCTTCACTTCTTTTTTTAAAGCAAAAATACTTGTTTTCTTAGAGCGCAACAACAAGACTACAGTACTTAAAACCAGTTATGGTACAACTAAATTAAGCAGATGATATAAGAGACACAGATGTACTTAGGGGTCTGTATCGAGGTGGGGGAACATACGTAAAGGTAGACACATTTAGGTAGAAGCGTGGTATGGGCTTTCAGTGGTTGCTCCCATTCAGAAGGGAAATCGACCTCAGCAGTAAGTGGTAGCTATGGCACCTCAGATTGCCTCTGCCATTCATCAGGAACCTTGCCTGTTGGAATGGTACGAGGTGAGGTGTATGTTTGGTCTTGGATCAGCTAAAGGAGGCAACATCACTGCGATAAATCGTCTACTACTTCAATGGAGTTTGAGGACAGCTAAAATAATTTCAGTTTTGTATTCCATTCCCTTCAATGTGCAACTTACAGCAGTTTTATGTGAAAGGGTTAGAGACTTGTGATTTATTTCACAGTACCAGGTTTTAGATATAAAGTGTATTTCTGAAGCACAGCTATACATCTGCATTTCACAGGAACAGTTGGAGAAAGGAAGGCCAGCACAAAGCTTTTTCTTCTCCACACAGAAATCATTTTAGAGCTTCTTCAAAAAGGTGGCTTACCCTGCTGAATGAATTTATAGAACACTGTGTAATGTTTCTGATGTTTTAATCTTCATCTTTTTCATATACATGTAGAAAAGAAGAATGAAAAGGGGATTGCAATTTAAGGTCTGAGCATCTCTTATATACAAAACTTTTGAAGTTTGAATATATATGCAGAGTTTTTAATAATACCTAAATATGACATTCAAATATTACCCAAAACATAACAGACATCTAAAGCAGTGCTGTCTCTCTCTTAATTATTTATTTTTGTCAGGCAGGCTTCCTCTTTTGTGAAGACTTTTTGTTTGATCATCTTGAAACAGTCATTAATGGTTTAAATAGAATATCGTGGAAGTTCTTGTTGCCTTGCAAATTTGTTCTTGCATTTTAAGTTATTTTAAACATCTAGGGTCTTTCCTGCTCTCTCACAAAATGAGAGTGCTATCAGTTGTTAACAAGTGTGCATGCATTATATATTGCATCCCTCTGCAGTTTATGATACTGCTTTATAACTGAAATAATTTTATGGTGCAAAAAGGTGTTGTCAAGGGGCTGAAGCTGCAACCTCTAGATGCTGGCTAGCTTGTGGTGTAAGCTCCAGGCATTCCTTCAGTCGTCCTGTTTGCAGCTCTCATTTCAAACTTTCTTACTGTTTTACTTATATGAAACCAAACTTCTCAACGTTTGAGTGGAAGTGTATTCACTTCGTACTGATACTGAATTTCAGTAGGCTAATTCTGTTATGAAACTAGACCTCAGGCCTAAAGTTACAACAGGAGCTTGACGCTAGTTCTAAATATCTCAGTGTTTCCCAATTAAAATACAGAGTGAGCTCAACACATCTTGAGTTAATCCGTGACCTTTTACGAGCAATAACAAGCACAAGAACCACAGTTGGGAGTATGCTTCAGCACTCTCTGCCCATGCAGAGTGGCATATAACCAACTCCTCCCTGGGCCTGTTCAGAAAACTGTGCTGTAGATTCATTTACTGTACCGTATAGGAAAGACCATATGCAAGAATGCAGATGGAGTAACAGACTGTAATGTTAATTTATCAATCATCTAAGCAATCAAACATAGTGGTGGCTCTTTATTTTGTACTACATTGGTGTTTTGACAACTCGACTCAGATCACAGCCCTGTTGAACTGGTGGTGTCCAAAACATACTTACAGATGGTCCTTGTGCTGAAAAGTTCAAAACCCGAGCTAACACAATTGCTGAAGGGGAAACAAGTCTAGAGAGGTTGAAAACAGGTCAGGTACAAGCATGAAAATAGGATCCTGGTTGCTTATGCATTCTGTCTCCTAGATCATGCAGCCTTTTCCATGTCGCTTAAGCAAATACTTGTCTCTTGTTATACTACTCTCACTTCATGGATGACATAAAGTAACTTCTGCTTGACTTCATGCGACCATTTCCCAAAGCAGGTAACATCATGTTTTATGTGATGCAAGAAGCTTTTTTCCAAAACAGAAAACATCATTACTGAGCTTGTGTCCCTTCCTTAAAAGATGAAAATAAGTGAAAAGGGAGTCATTTGTGCGGGGAGGGAAGGTAAACTGTACTGCGTTCCTTCTCCATGAGAAGTTTAAAGAACAAAACCAGAACTTGCTTTTGCAAGAATAATGAAGCTGCACACATTTTCAGTGAATACCTTGCTGCTGGTCCCTTGCTACAGCATTAATACTGCTGTATTAACACAGAGTGTATAAGGACTGGTATTAAACTGTCCTGGTTTCGGCTGGGATAGAGGTAATTTTCTTCATAGTAGCTAGCATAGTGCTGTGTTTTGCATTTAGTACCAGAAGAATGTTGATAACACACTGATGTTTTCAGCTGTTGCCAAGCAGTGCTCAGACTACTCAAGGACTTTTTGAGCTTCTCCTGCTCGGCCAGGTGCATAACAAGCTGGGAGTACAGCACAGCTAGCACAGCTAACCCAAACTGACCAAAGAGCTATTCCATACCATAGAATGTCATGCTTGGGGGGGGTTAGTTGGTTGGTCGCAGGCAGAGTGGTCACGGCTCAGGCTGTGTGATCGTGGCTCGGGGGGCGTGATCGCTGCTTGGGACGGGCTGGGCATCGGTCGGCGAGTGGTGAGCAATTGCATTGTGCATCACTTGTTTTATATATTCTATATATTCTCTTACCATTATTGTTATCACAGACAGCTTCTGTTCAAGCCTGGCTGTGGTACCAGTAATAATTTCTTTCCAATCCTTTCCTTTTTTATTTCAAGCAAAAAGCAGCAAACAGTCTCAGTTAGAGAAGGAAGATGAGGGACAAGTGTTTGAATTTCCTATATCTGTAAGTTGTTTTCTTCAAATAGGGGTCAAGTTGATGTTGAAGTAATTAAAGATTCTTTCAGCTAAATAATTAGCATAGGTAAGCCCTGAAATATTTGGACAGTCTCTCACCAATTTTCTCCCACTTTCACAAAACATTATATACTATTCTAATTTTTGTTTGTCTTAAAAATATCTCGGAGCTTTTAAGATGTTTTCTCAAAAGCGGTCTTTTTTTGACATCATTGTTCTTGATATTCATTTTTTAAGGAGAAACAAACAAACCACAAAAGAAGTGAAAAGAAAAGGGGAAGGGGTCAAGGCGGCTGAGCGCCCTAGGCTTTGACTCAGTGGATCAGAAGGTAGTCATAGAATTTTCTTCGAACTTTGTGTATTAGGTAGAAGTTGCCTTTATCAGTTTGTGTGTTTGAAATGAAGTAAAAATATCTGAACAAATACAGGTAATGACTTTGGTGGCAAGAATGGGTTTGGCCGTATTATGGATTGTATTTATTGTTCTGGAACAATTTACAGGTAGTAATGTCATACAATCAGAAATACATTTCATGCAGTATTAATTTGAAAAATAAAATTTGTTAAATTAACAAATTCTATGAAACATTAGTTGTAGCTTTTGTAGCTGCTGCTATTTCCATTAAAATAATAATTAAAAAAAGGTTTGAGCAAAATTAATTTATTGGAGAAAACCAGTTTTCACAACTCTGATCACTTATCTATTGTAGTCAGTCAGTATGATCTATTGAAATGTACAGTGAATTTTAGAACATCTGCCCTGTAATTATTCTAAATATCACTATCCTAAATGCATATATGTAAGGTGATTACTCCTTATGTTTTTATACATTTCTATTCTAGGAGCTACTCAAAGCGTGTCTTTGTTTTTCTTATCCGTGTCTCCTCTAGGTTGTCAGATTACAATCAGCAAGACTTTTATGTAGTTAACAAACCACTTACACCTCAAAAGGGTAAATACAACGTGAATGACAATGGTATTTCCTACAGATATAATCTGAAGAGAAATTTCAGTTTAAAAACCATAGTTTCTCGGAGATAAGTTTGTTTACCATTATGTGTGGATATAGCAGAGTACATTATCTCCTTTATCCATGGTAGAGATAATCTTTCTTTTTAATTGTGTGCTCAGAGGATGGGTAGACTTTGAATCTTTTTTCTTGTCCTTTTTTTTAATTTTTTTATTTTTTTCTTCTTCCAGTAGACTGTTCCACAGTTGAGCGCCCTTCCCTGCCATCACTCGGTCTCCTGCTCTCATGAGCTTTGCTCTAGGCTTCATTACCTGTGTTTTCAGCTACTAGCAGCTTTTTGCTGAGTTAAGGCGCAGGCTGTTAGTGACAGAGAACCAGAGCTCATTCCTCATGGCCGTGGTAACATGAAATACTATGGCATCTCATTATTGGTCTGTGACTATCAAGCTGTCTTAGGATGGTTCCAGCAGGGCTTTTCCTTTTATTCCGGTGTGGAGACTCTTACAGATGCAATAATGTATCTGATCAAATGCTGATAATAAACAGCTGACTTGGGCTTCAGAATTGGCATGTAGGCATTAGTATATTTGCTCACTGAAGAGTGGAGGATTTTGTACTGATCCACTTTATCATGGCATCTGCCCATGACTTACATTAAAAATTCCACTTTTGTACTAGTTGTAGGAGATTTAAAGTCTCTAATAATTGTTTTTGAAAGGTCATGGTGATCAGGGGAGGTTCCTGACAACTGGAGGAAAGTGAACATCCTTCCTACCTTCAAGAAGGATGACCTGGGGAGCTACAGGCCGGTCAGCCTCACCACCTGGGAAGGTGATGGAGAAAATCCTCTTGGAAATAGCTTCCAAACATATGAAGGACGAGAAGGTGATTGGGAGTAGTCAGCATTGATTTATGAAGGAGAAGACATGCTTGACCAGCCTGATAGCCTTCTAGAATGAGATGACTATTGTGGATGAAGGGAGAGCAGTGAACGTCATTTATTATGACTTTACGGGAGGCTTTTGACAGTCTCCCATAACATCCTCATAAACAAGCTCTTGAAGTACAGATTGGGTAAATGGACAGTGACGTGGACTGAAAATGGGCTGAAATACTGGGCTCAAAGGGTTGTGGTCAGCAGCCTGAAGTCCAGCCAGTCATTAATGGGATAGCCCAGGGATCGATACTGTGTCCTGTATTGTTCAACATCTTCCTTCGTGATCTGAGTGACGGGACAGAGTTACACTCTGCAAGTTTGAAGATGATACAAAACTGGGAGGAGTGGCTGATACCCCAGAGGATTGTGCTGCCGTTCAGAGAGATGTTAACAGGGTGTAAAAAAAGAGCTGACAGGAACCTTGTGAAATTCACTGAAGGCAAAACAACAAGTTACGCACCTGGGTTGGAATAACCTCTTGCACCAGTACATACCGGGGCCAGCTGGCTGGAAAGCAGCTTTGCAGAGAAGGATCTGGGGTTCCTGATGGACAAGTTGGATATGAGCCAGCAACATGCTCTCATGGCAAAGAAGGCCAAACAGCCTCTTGGGCTGCATTAGGGGAAGAATCACCATGAAGTGAAGTGACTCTTCCCTTCTACGCAGCACTGATGAGGCCACACCTGGAGAGCTGTGCGCAGTTCTGTGGCATTTCTAGATAATTCCCAACTGTTCTTTGACTTCTGCTTTGGCATCTGCATTGTCTCAAAGAAACTCAGATATTAGTGGGCTGTAGTATCAGTTTAACTGTTTCTTAACGTTGAATGAGGAACAAACAAGGCATTAAACTGGGAATAGAAGCTGTTTGGGACAAGGGAAGAGTCTTGGGTATGGGCCTGATGTGTTTCCTCTGGCACTTGCTTTTAAGCCAGTAGGCAACTGGTTTCTTTACAATCGTGAGTCTGTGCGTGGTCTTCAGATTGAACATTGGATACATTAATCATCCCAAGGATGTCAGTTGCATTGTGGCTTGTGTGCAGGAGAAGTTTCATGGCAGGCAGATGGCAAACGAATGTTCTGATGCTGCCTGAGAACTTGGCCATAACAGGATGTAAAGGAGCTCAAAGCTTTGCAGGGTTTCTAGTAGGGCCCATATGCCTGCAGTAAGGGTGTCTGCGTAGCACCACTCACCCTTGCCTGAGACCAGCTCTTCTACATTCAAGAGGGAGTCTCCTGAAATTCAAAATTCACAGTAGCTAGAGCTGGATCCCTGAGGAACCATCATCAGGATATTTCGAGAGTCTCATTACAGTTTTCTCCGAAGCGGACGCTGTATGATTTTGTTAGCAATTGGTCTTCATTTCATTTCACCAGTCACTGCTACGGCAGACTACTTCGAATAAAGTGATGTGTGTGTCTCAAATTACTCTAATACTGGAACTGGAGAATTATATATAGCATGCTCCCTTTTTTCTGTTGTTCCTGGGATACCCTGGACACTCTGATCCATGGGGGTTTCATTTGCTTTTTCAACAGAAACAAGGAGAGATGTTTGCAACAAAAGATCAGTGGTCTCGGAGTCAGAAAGCTTTGGATTAATGGCTTGCAATTTCAAACTATCCTAAAAATAAACACTCCACAGTTGGAATTTACATTTTTTGTGATATTACTGATGATAGGAAATGCCTCTTTGAATATTAGATTGTAAAATGTGTTTGTGGTTTTTTTTTCTTTTTTTCTTTCATGATGAAGCATCTTAAATGAGCTATTGTTTCCTGCTTTGGTTGGAGGAAGTTGCTTAAATCTGCACAACTGCTTGAAAGGCTCTGTATTTTCGGACTTATGGGGTGATGATAGCAGAAAATTAATGCTTAATGCTTGAGCATATTTGTCTTGGACTGGGAGAGCATGATCTACTGAGATCTGGCAGGGAGTTCCTAGTCATACAATATAGGAAGCTGCCTCCTAACACCAACTTAATCAGAAAGTCAGAAGGCATGGAGTAGTTTTGTAGTAGAAAGTTATTTCCCCCTTCAAACTTTGTATAGGCAAGGTTTGGGGGGAAGGGAGAAGTAGTGGCTGGACCAGTGATGACAGATTGGATTATTAACACTGCTTTTATTCAGAGAACATGAATAAAATTTAAAGTCTACTTTATGGGAAAAAAAATCTGTGACACTAAAGGTTATGACTACTGTTCTACAGTGTTGCATAGATGGGCGATCTGTTATTTTGCTGGCTGTCTTTGGGTTTGGTTTATTTTCTTGTAAACTAAGTGAAACATTAATTTTTATAAAGCTCTGGAGTTACATGGTGGAAATCAGATTCCCCTGTCTTTTAACAGGGTAGTGTGATGTATTTTTCTAGTTTTTGTTCCTATAGACCCAGAAGTCCTGGGCTAATGGAATGAGATGAGCAATCCGATCACACAGAAGGAAACCAGGATTGATCCTGTAGTATATTGTTTTTCCATTCTCGCGTGAACCTTTTCGTACCAGTCTGCAATGGTTACAGGCTGGAGTTCTGGATTGCAAGCTCTCCCAAATGTTGTGATCGTTATAATTATCGATCTTCTGAGTTGTTTCTCTGTGGGAGCAAAACCTCTAGAGGGTGCCAAAAAACTGGTTTTGGTTAAAGAAGCTGTTAGGTCCTGTACTCCAGATGTCAGCAGTGCAGGTCAAGGTTCAGCTCCTGAGAGCTCTTCCTCCTCTTGGTAATTCATGTTCCTTAAAAATGCCTGTTTGTTTAATTTTCATTCTGAAATCTTTCTACTGTGTAATTATAGTCTTTTTTGTAGGGTTGTTGGGATTTTTTGGGGGGTTGTGGGGTTGTTTTTTTGGTTGTTTTTTTTTTGGTACTAGGCACTAACTGTATGACTGACAGGGACTGGTTTTGGACATTTTTTTTTTTTAAAAAACATGCTTAATATTTATTCATCATTTCTCCAAATGGGAAGAATACGTGATGTTTCTAATGTCATGCAGAGCATACGCTAAGATAAATGCTGTTTCTTTGACCAGGGCCTCCTATAACAGCACGGTCTACAAAGCCTAGATTTTTCCATTCCTTTTTAACTCTTAATCTTGCCCAACGTTGTGCCCTTCACTGTTGCCACATTTTCAGAAGTCCCAGGTAGGTTTAGGCACACATTGCATTTAAAACAAACAAAAAAAGGGAGGGAGGAGTGGGAAATGTTCAATGGCCAAGACAGGTATAGGGTAGAAACTCCAGGAACAGGTTCTCCAGTTACTCCTAATTGGCTTCTTGACACGTAACCATGTTTCAAGAGAAACTAGACCAGAATTTTTAAAGAAATGCTATTCAATAGCAGTTCAACATGTACAACATGATGAAATATTGCCAGCTGGACTATCTACCAAGCAGTGTCACTGCCAATCAGCTGCAGCTGGTGGTGAAGAGGACACTATCAGAAGCACCAGGTTTTAGAGGGCTAGTAACTGCTCCTGTGGCACCTTGTTGGAGGACAAAATTTGCTTTGTTTTTTGTCTTTCTCTGTATAGGTGTACAAGAAATACCCGGATATGTTCATGTATTTGTAGTTTGAAATATTCCTTGGAATTCTTCTCAACTGCAGCCTTGCACACAACCTCAACAGACTTAGTGGTATATCATAGAATGTTTTGGGTTGGAAGGGACCCCTAGAGGTCATCTAGTCCAACCCCCCTGCAGGAGCAGGGACACTGCTAACTAGATCAGGTTGCTCAGAGCCCCGTCCAACCTGGCCTTGAATGCTTCCGGGGATGGGGCCTCCACTACCTCTCTGGGCAACCTGTTCCAGTGTTTCACCACCCTCATTGTAAAGAATTTCTTCCTTATATCTAGTCCAAACCTACCCTGGTTTAGTTTAAAACCATTACCCCTTGTCCTGTCACAGCTGGCCCTACTAAAAAGATTTTCCCCTTCTTTCCTATAGGCCCCCTTTAGGTACTGAAAGGCCG
>NW_009259316.1:795758-833682 GCF_000687185.1 Egretta garzetta | reverse complement strand
CCTTCTGGGCTGCCAGCGCACATTGCCGGCTCATGTCCAGCTTTTCATCCACCAGCACCCCCAAGTCCCTCTTTGCAGGGCTGCTCTCGATCCTTTCTTCCCCCAGCCTGTACTGATACCGGGGGTTACCCCGACCCAGGTGCAGGACCTTGCACTTGGCCTTGTTGAACCTCATGAGGTTCACACAGGCCCACCTCTCTAGCCTGTCTAGATCTCTCTGGATGACATCCCATCCTTCTGGTGTGTCAACCGCACCACTCAGCTTGGTGTCATCCGCAAACTTGCTGAGGGTGCACTCGATCTCGCTGTCTAAGTCATTGATGGAAACATTAAACAGCACCGGTCCCAGTATGGACCCCTGAGGGACACCACTCGTCACCAGTCTCCATCTGGACATCGAGCCATTGACCACTACCCTCTGGATGCAACCATCCAGCCAGTTCCTTATCCACTGAACATCAAAGTTGGAGTCGTCAACAGAGATTAAAAATTGGAGAAGAAGGTTCTTAGGAGTTTTGTAGGTGTTTGGAAGTTTCTGATATAACATATGAAAACATACGGGCTTTTGTATATGACCCAGGACCATTCTCCACCCCTTGCCCCCAGGGTATGGGAATTCCTTGTGTCTTTATATTCTGGTCCACACAATCAAATCCTGTTCATATTTACTCTTAAAATTCAGTAGGACTATTTCCATGGGTAAAGCCCCTGGGATTTGCCCCAAATTACATTATCGCCTAATGAATTTAATTATTTACATGTATTAACAGAGCATTTATAGTGGTTCATGATCAAGATCAATATTTAGTCTATAGAAATTGTATTGTGTATAAATTAGTTATATGACCTGACTAAAGAAGACTCTGAGAATATTGCAAAATTAAGTGCCTGAAAAAAACTTGTCTAAAAAAAAATTCAGCATATATACTTGACTGGTGATGCACATTTTGAATGGAGTGCTGGGGAAACGTGGTGAAAATGGTGAGAGAAGGCTAGCTAAAGAGAGCAGGTTGTCCTGGTACATATAGACTTCTTAGCATGGCAAGACTAAGGGAATCAATTGATTTTACCAAAAAGTTAAGATAGTTTTATTTATGCAGCTAGACCTGGGAGTGCAGAGAAAATCTGATGTCGTTTCTAGGAAAGAGCAAAAGCTTGGCCATGAGGAAAAAGTGAGGAGGGATGAATCTGTTCCAAACAAAATTACGTGGTATGCATTGGATTAAAATTAGTTGCATGATCTCAAATAACTCTGAGTTTAAGGATCCTTACCCTTCAGTGCAATCAGCTGACACACTGCAAGTGTATTGAGAAGGGTCTTACCGGGGTGAATCATGATCTAGAAAACACATCTGCAGAAGACGATAAAGAAGCTTAAGCTATCTTCTCTTGCCAGCTGCAGGGGGTAAATTCATTGCAGTCTGCTAGTACCACACAGGTATTTTTGTAGCAAATAAAACAGAGTTGGAGTTGGTGGCTAAGATTAAACAGATTGATTTTTAGAAATCAGTTTAGACTTTTAATACTGGTTGTAGTTCATAATGGAAATAAAACTATCAAATGACAGTAGTCTTCATATATTTACTTGAAGGCTATATAAGTATTTAAAATACAGAAATAGATTGGTAAACTATTCTGTTGTGGTTATCAGATCAAATGATAGTATTCTGTGGCCTAACATCCATGAACTCATTACTGAACTGATGCATTTCAGAGGTTGTTACTTGAATTGTTCCCAGTTGCTCACTGGTGTACTAGTTCTGTATTCTGTCTTTTCTTTTAATGTAGTACGCAAAGCTTATTTATTTCTACTTACATTAGCACCGGTTACATTGCTGATAGTATTACTTTCGTTACAGTTGGTTCTGGAATGATTCCAAGAGAATCGCATACTTATAGATACAGTAAAGCCTGTGTTAATTTCTTGCATTTCCTGATGTTGGAATGTAAGAGACCTGTCAATTTTGAAATCAGTAACAAAGTCTCATGTGCAGCTCTAAGGACCCATTTTTTTTCTCTATCCAAAATTCAAGAACCATCTGAATTCCATCTTGCTTCTAAATACTCCTCAAAACTAGCATGAGAAGGCAAATCATGGTATTTCATTGCCTTTTCTAGTTGTTTCTAGGTTTTTACTTCTATCCACTTAAGGGTGTAAGGGAGAGTCTGGACTAAATAGGATTCTTGCTAACATGCAGTAGAAGGTACTGGAAGTACTTTTTTGATGATGCGCTGTTTTGGTCTTTAGTTTGTCTATTTGTTTTGAGATCTGTCTTAGAATACTAATCTTCGTAGATGTCTGTTCCAAATTTTAACTCATCTACTTACTGCGCAATGAATATAGTAAGAGTTTGTTTAGAAAGAGGACAAAAGAAGTGCAACTGGTAGTGAAACTTGCTGAAGCTATTTTTTTTCTCTCCTAGAGTTGTTCACTAAGCTATGGAGGTGAATTTCTTCATAGTGTGTGTGTGATGTCACCAAGTAAGACTGAGGAACATAGGAGGACAGAACTTGGTGTCAGGTTATGGTGTTGTGGTTGTTTTTTTTTTTTTTCTGTAATAAATGTTTCTGATGCCTTTCTAAAAGAATTCAACTACTTCAGTGAGGTAGCCCTAAAGTGATGCCAGTGTGGTCAGATACTGGTGCAAGCATCTCTGAAACTCAGCCTAAGGCTTACTCTATATAACACTTCCCTGTCACGATAACTTCAGAACTTGTTTCTAAACCTGGCTTTACAATCAGTACAGGCTTAGTAAGTATTTTGGTACTTGGCAGTACCTGAATACCCAAATACTTAAAATGATACACGCTGCTTAGTTTCTTAATAATAATACAAATAACTACTGTTATGGGACTTAAGCTCTTCCATGCATCAGTACCGTATTGGCCTGGCCAACTGTGTAGAACACTGGTTTCAAACAGCTTTAAGGTGTGAGTGATACTTGGTTTTGCAATTTAAGACTAAGTGTGTCTCTTCTGCAGCTACAGCCACTTATCTGGCTGGCACTTCTGAAACTTAATCTAGGCTTCTCAAGTGTGCCAATTAAACTTCATTAATTTTAAATGTCTTTATTATGATGAGTGCATTTGTTTATGTTTTAAAGAGGGGGGAAAAAAAGAGGGATTGATATTTCTAGATTGTTCTTCTCCGAATCCATTACTTAAAAAATAAAGATCACTCCTTAAGATTGCAGTAAAAACTACAGACAACTTTTATATAATCCAGCTGTTAGAGACTAGTGAGTAAGTTTTGGGTTTTAACAACCTAGATACCTACAAGTTACACTTCTTATTCTTGGGTTTTAAGGTTTCTCTTTTCTGAGCCTTGATGTGTCTCATTTAGTATACCACTGGATTTTTGTTTCTTGAGGGTAGAGAGTTATATTTAGGAAAATTTGTATAATTTTTGATAGACAGAGATAGATTTATTAATAAAAGAAAGTAATAGCTCTCTCTTTATCATGAAATTCTGCTCTATCAGTCTAGTGTTAAAGCCTTACAGCCTGGCATTCTACTCTTGGTAGTGTTGATTAATAGGTAATATTTTGTATCTGCCTTCTAGTCCGTTTCCCAGTGTTCGTGTCCAGCTGTGATTATTTTGTTGTTTGTCAAGAGTGAGTGGTGTTACTTTTTTTTTTTTTTTATTGGCAGGGATGGGGGGGAGGAGGGGGGGATTTACACACGTGGTCCTACCATCAAATAACTGCATCATGATGTCATTTGCCTGTGTGTGAGGAAGAACAATCTAAATCTCCAACGTAGTGAAGAAGGTCCTGGAATTAGAAACTCTAATTGGTGTGTGCATGGGAAATACTTGTGAGGCTTTTGTGGGGGTTTTTTTGTTGTTTGTTTTTGTGTTCTAAGAGTTTTGGCATTGGGATTGAAATTGAAGAACTTGATTTATGACTGTAGTAGTGAACTTGGTTTATACTTTTTTTTTAGTATTTTGTATTGTTTAATCAGTAGTATGACAGTAAGATGTTTATAGTGTAATAGAAGAGGTATATCTACAGTGTTTATAGTGTCCTATCACACTTAAGGTGGAGACATTTTAATTTTACTAAATTCCCCACAAATGTTTCCTTTGACAAAATAACTTCTTGTGATTTACGTTAGTAAATACCTTGTCAAAGGAAATGTTTGTAGGGAATTTCAGTGGTTAGAAATGTTTCTTGAGAAATTATAGTACCTGTTATGAATAATGGGGAGCTTGTCAAACAACATAGTTTTGTAACTTGTAGCGTGGCATTTTGTTGCTTCCTAAATAAAGGAATGGGCCCTTTGAGTGCCTGTGTCCAGCTCATTTCAAGACAGTATGCACTAGTCTTTTAAATCCTAGCTTCACCCAAAATATAATGGCAATTGGTGGTTATGTTTTCTCTGAAGAGTAATGACCATTGTAACCTAAGCACCTTTAAATGATGCAGAAATGATTTGTTATAGGGTGATATGTAGTTTAGAACAAGGTAATTCTTGTAAGAGCGTAATGACCAAAATTGTCACTTTTTAAAATCATTTACACTTGTAAATTGAAATGGATCAGATAATAATGAGACTTCAGTATTTTTCCCTCAATTATAGTAGTGACAGCTCTTTAGTGAGCTAGGAGTTCAGAAATAGAGCATCTCATAACTAATTGAGAGAGAAATGCATGTGCAAGTAGAAAATTATTCTCATGCTTATTTTTATACTCAGTGTTTTAACAGCTGCATATTTCAATTATGTGTGGCTAATTAGAAGCCTGGGTTAAAGGAAGTACCGCTTCTGGGGTTTTAAAAAGTACATTGGGCTATTTATCACAGGAATAAAGTTCTGAGTCGATTTTTCACTCTGGACTTCTTCCATGCTGCAAATAGTGTGTTGGTGTGCAAGTGACTGCCTGGAGAGTTGTGGCATTGCCTTCAGTTGTATTTTGGTTACTCGGGTGCTTTTTATTATGGTCCTGTCATCACTCTATTTGGATTGTCAAGCTGTTGGCCTCTTGAAATAGATTCTTTATCTGTGAATTTTTTTGGGGGAGTCTCAAAGTCTAGAAATAATTTCTAGTGTTTTCTGAAGGGCTGTGTGCTGGTGGGCCTTGAGCAGCTACCTGCTAGTCAAAAAGTCAAGCTTTTCTTCTCTCCATTGCCTCTTGCACTGTTCCCTGAGGTCTTTGGGTAAAGCATCAAAGCTTTTCTCTAAAGCAGTGGATAAATTGTGAAGTCATTTAAATGGTGTGTAGCTTTCCTTGAGCCAGTTTGGGCTTTGCCAAGAGAGATGTGGTTTTTATTCTGCTGCTGGGCTGCGTGGTCTGGATGAGTAGTGTCTTCTGAAAGGTGCAAGGACCAGCTTTTCACCACGGTTTGGGTCTAGAACTGTCACTGCGGGGGGGGGAGGGGAAACTGCTGTGTTGAAGATAAGGCTTTCAGAAAGGGGAACTGAAGATGTTTTCTCAATTTATACAGATCATGCTTGAAAGAGCAATTGCAATGTCAGGTGAAATAAATAGCATTACGTAAGGGGTCTTGAAACATCCCCAAGCTGAAGTAATCAGGACAAGATTCAGTCCAGTTTGCTGACACTTTGCTTTCTGCATCCTTCCTTATGGTAAATCTATTAAAATTCACTCTGACTTCAACAGAGGAGTTACTGGACTTAGTCTTATAACACTAGCAGTTAATCACTGGCTTTACCTTAGAGTGAAATGGTGTGTGTATTTCATACAAATAAAATATGTATCTTCCAAAAATACCCTTCTGAGGGTGTGAATTTGGTGGGGTTTTTGTGTGTTGTTTTTTTTTTTTTTTTTTAAACTGGTGAAATACATTGACTTATACAAAACAGTATTTTGTCAGCATTCAGAAATATAGTAGGAAGTTCAGCAAGAATCACATCAGACACTATAAAAAGTAATTTGAATTCTGTTTAAAGCTGTTTAAATAATCCAATTGTTAGTTTTAAATAAACACCCATTAATGCATGACTATTAGTGGAGTTGAGGCTAGTTCAGAAAGGCATCTTAGCTTTGTCAGGGTGGGGGTTTGGGGGTATTTTTGGGGGAGTTGTTTTGTTTGGGTTTGGTTGTTTTGGTGGGGTGTTTTGTTGTTCGTGTGTTTGTTTTATTTTGTTTTTTTTAGCTTAGCCTACAAAAACCTGCTTCTGTCTTCAGAATAATTAATGCTTATACTCTTGCTTCCCCAAGACACCTGGTTCCACATAAGCACTTACTGTGTGCAGTTGCAAAGAGTCATTGCATCTTATGTTTGTTTTTTCTAAAGACGTTAAGACTATTTCTTCTTTGAAAGGATTAGGAACAGGCAATAACTCACAAAAAGGCTACAGAATTCTCAAGAGGAGAACAAAAGAACAAGCTGGATTCAAATGTGATTTGAAATGATGTTGCTAGAACTTTATTTTCACTTTTAGAATCCTGCTTATACAAACGTCCACAGCCAGCCATTGACTTCAAGGGGGAAACTTGATAAACATGGACAGAATCAGATCCACAAGGACTAAAATCCTTTCTCACCAAGCATAAAACATACAGCCTCTCCCAGATGTTTCAAAGGTTTTCATTGTCATCTTTTGAACCTGGTTTTGATGTGGATAATGAAAAGATTTGTTGCTTACTTAGCAAATAGGGAAGAATAAATGCTTTACAGTGTTTTTAGTGTGCATGGCCAGATGTCACGTTACCATGCTGCATTATTTCTCTTTGAGATTAATAGTGCTTTGTCTGTCTCCCAGATGTATGCTAAACACCTGCTAGTTTAATATCTGTCTAGGTCATTGTTATGGGGGTCTCTTCATGATGGGTATGCTGATCTCCTATAAAATGGCTTTGCTCCATTTTATGCTACTACTGTTTCAGAGTTTAGAGGACATACATATTGATGCATGGAAGTGCAGGAAAAGTTCTTAGCTCCCTTCTCTCTCTTCTGGCAGGGAGAGGGCTTTTCTGTGTTCTCAAGCCCAAGTTTACAGTGGATGTTAAGTGAGTGCAGAAGCCTTTTCCCGGTTTGGCCAAAACCTCCGTGCCGATGCAGGCACCAGGATGGAGAGTAACGCATCTGTCTCTTCCACCTACTAGCCCTGTCAGAGGAAGAGAGGTGCAGGTTTCTTTCGCTATCCCTTTTATCTTTGGCGTGGTGTTTCTGGCATCCATTTAGCTGATGAATAACTGCACCGCTTGTTTCGGATGCTCTTCACAGGGTCTTGCCAACAGCAGTGCTGTGAAATAAGTGTGGTTCATGCGAGGTGTCGTGGCTCCCCACTGGGCGCTCAGTGGCAGCGCCGAGTGATAATAACACGGGCTTTTTGTTTTCACTCTGCTGCGGTTTAACAAGCCCATGTGTAACGGTGGAGATTAATTCAGCTTTCCGTCTGCTGACTTGGGACAGCATTACAGCACTTTGCATTAGGAAGCTTAGGTTTACTATTATAATGATGTAGTAGGATTTACTATTATTATTATTTAGGAATAATTTGGCACCGGAAAGCTGTGAAGCTGCTTGGCTTGCTTTGGGAGCCTCTACCCCTTGATAATTAGCAAAGTAAAATATAAATTTAGGAACCTCTTTGTGCTGTGTTGTCTGATCAGTATAAGTGTTTTGTTTGTTTCCTACCAGGGGAATGACTGCTTACGGTGGTGGTGCTAGCAATAATCCCAAACTGAGTAGGGTTTGACAGTAGAAAGCTAGTCCTGCAAATCAGCCACATTTGCTTAATTTAAACATTCCTATGGATGTTGCTTTTATAAGTAGTGAGAGTATGTGTGCTGTTGCTGATCTGTGGGAAAGGAACACCAGCTGCTGCCCTTCTCAAGCCATTGCTGAGAAAGGGTGCAGCCTTTTTGTCTCCCCTTGTAGAAACTCCAGCTGTTGCTCCTCCACCCTGGGCAGCATGGCAGGCTCTGTGGTCTCTTCTGTGTGTGGGATCACCAGAACTGATGCTGGTTTAGAAGAGGTTTTGCTCTTCCAGGGTTCAAGAAATGTTGCATCCATGTCCTCATCTCATGGCTTTTTCTTGCAGCGTATTGCCCTCCTTAGTAGGAAGAAGGGTACAAAAGAAAAAGTGTCTGAAGGATTTTTGCTGCTGTTAGTGGATGTCTTGCTGTACAGTGGCTTCATCATTTGTAACATGCTTTTGAAGTGCTCTGTGCTGATTGACCAAAAATCATGATCTCCAGGTATTTCAAGACCTGGTGTGTTTTAGACCATCTGAATCATAGAATCATTTGTCTGGAAAAGACCTTTAAGATGATCGAGTCCAACCATACCTGTCCACCACTAAACCATGTCTCTAAGCACCTTGTCTACCCATCTTTTAAATACTTCTGGGTGGGGACTCGACCACTTTCATGGGCAGCCTGTTCCAGTGCCTGACAACCCCTTCAGTGAATAAATGTTTCCTAATGTCCAATCAAAATCTCCCCTGATGCAACTTGAAGGCCATTTCCTCTCGTCCTATTGCTTGTTACTTGGGAGAAGAGACAGACACAAACCTCGCTGCAGCCTCCTGTCAGGCAGTTGTAGAGGGCGATCAGGTCTCCCCTCAGCCTCTTCTTCTCCAGGCTGAACAACCCCAGTTCCCTCAGCTGCTCCTCATCAGACTTGTGTTCCAGACCCCTCACCAGCTTGGTTGCTCTCCTCTGGACGTGATCCAGCAAGACAATGTCTTTCTTGTAGTGAGGGGCCCAAAACTGAATACAGTATTTGAGGTGCGGCCTCACCAGTGCTGAGTACAGGGGAAGGATGACTTCCCTGCTCCTGCTGGCTACACTATTCCTGATACAAGCCAGGATGCTGTTGGCCCTCTTGGCCACCTGGGCACACTGCTGGCTCATATTCAGCCAGCTGTCAACCAGCACCCCCAGGTCTTTTTCCACCAGGCAGCTTTCCAGCCACTCATCCCCAAGCCTGTAGCGTTGCATGGGGTTGTTGTGACCAAAGTGCAGGATCTGGCACTGGGCCTTGTTGAACCTCATCCAACTGACCTTGGTCCATCGATCCAGCCTGTCTGGGTCCCTCTGTAAAGCCTTCCTACCCTCAAGCAGATCAACACTTCCACCTAGCTTAGTGTCATCCACAAATGTACTGAGGATGCACTTGAACCCCTCATCCAGGTTTTTGATAACTATGTTAAACAGAACTGGCCCCAACGCTGAGCTCTGGGCAACACCACTTGTGACCAGCCTCCAACTGGATTTAATTCCGTTCACCACCACCTTTTGGGCCTGGCCATCCAGCCAGTTTTTTATCCAGAAGGTGTCTATGTTTTTAGGTCCTTGTTCAAGAGGGTTAGTCAGCCCTGTTATTCTCAAGTACCTCAACTACAAGAAAGAGGGCAAGAAAACTGCATTAAAAGGATTTTGTCTCCCGCTGAGGCCTGTGTTGTACTGGTAATGCTGCAGTGACAGCACTTCATTCTTCCTGACCCCATTCTGGGGGCTCAGTCACGGCGTGCTCTCCTGTCATGAAAGAAGAAAATTCTCCTGCTTGGCATGAAGTTATGGAAGAAAATGCATAAATCCCCATTCTGCAGCACTGCATGAAGATGGGAGCTTGTGTTCAACAACACTAGCAGATCCTCTGAGCTGTGATGCTCCTGCAATATAATTAGTTCTGGTTTATTTTAATGCTGTAGTCTAATGTCCAGAGCCCAGATTACCTGCCTTTGCAATGAAATGAAAAAGGTAGGGTTAGAAATCCATGTGCAGGTCTGAGATGCATGGACAGATGCACTTACCTCTTTCCATAAAATGCTTTCAAAATTGCTGTGGAATGCAGTGTAAAAGTTAGGTATTTGCTCTCGCTGATGAAGCTGGCGTTTGTATTTGCTATGGCGTAGTTTATTGGGTTTGTTAATTAGTTTTAATATGTGATTGAGGCTGCTTCTGGTACCTGCAAGTAGATGGGGACAGAAGTTGCCAAAAATCAGTTGTCTTTGCAGCTGCTTCCACTTTATGAAGCGATGGAGTGCAATTTTTTAGTCTCAGATGAGCGTATCTGTGATGCAGGAACAACACTTGCAGATAAACGCCAACTATTTGTCATTTGCATCCAGTTCAGACACTGTTCAGAAGTCAGTTAAAATGAGTCAAAATTAGTTCCAAAATGTTAAATTAAAATGTGTCCTTTCATTTAATGTCATATTTATCTTGAAGTTTGAGGAAGAACGTGAAGTTGTACGTTACTACAGAGCTTTAATAAGCTTCTGCAGCTAATTTTTGGAAAATATAAATTACTCCATCTGCTTGCTGTTATTCAGAAGTGTGTGATTTCTCAGGTGTCTGGGTGACAGAGCCAAGCTATTTTGGTGTGCTCAGAGTAAACTCATGTTCAAATGTCAATATAAATTTTCAAGTATACCTTTAAATATATTCACTCATTCTCAGCCTTCAACCTTTCATAAATTGAAATGATCTTTACCAGATATTAACTCACATCTTAGTAAGCTTAAGCATCACAAGTGCTGAAAAGGAACAGAAATTTATTTTAGGGCAA
Source organism: Egretta garzetta (assembly GCF_000687185.1). Classification (NCBI taxonomy): domain Eukaryota; kingdom Metazoa; phylum Chordata; class Aves; order Pelecaniformes; family Ardeidae; genus Egretta; species Egretta garzetta. The sequence continues at coordinate 823,198 of NW_009259316.1, read as the reverse complement.
ACTTTTGAGATGTGCTGTTCCTGAAATTTCGATTAAGTAAAGTTAAATGAAACATTTATATAGCAGAGGCATTCCATTTTATGTATTATATCATTTTTAACATGGGGAAAAAGTCCTTTTGAAACATTGTTCTATTCTGTGCTTCACTTTTCAATGTGACACTTCACTGAGATCCAGATTCCCCCCCCCCCCCAAGAATTAAATCCTGCTTTAGTGTTCTAGCAAATAATTTTGGCCAAGCAGAGGAACTGTGTTGCAAATAACTTCTTATGGTTTTTGAAACATTTTGAGAAGGTAAAGCAAAGGGCTGTAAGGATGAATATTCATCAAAGCAGCGAGCCCATCGATGTTCTGTCAATGCAGTCAGGCGCCTTAGCTGGAGCCAGCAAGCAAAGGCCAGCTCTGTGTTTCTGTGTTTTGCCAGGCTTTTTGCTGATGTGAGGAGCTTGGGTTTCTGCTGTAGCTGTGAAATATGCCCTTTTCATATGTTCAGCACAAAGTCATATGAATCATAACTCACTAATATTTTGAAGGCTTTACAAGGGCTTGCGTGAAGTGCAGGCTCTCTGCTTGGCCTGTTGGTTGAGGTGTATTTCACTGTAAGTATGGAAGGTGTCCTTAAATGAATAATTTTTTTAATATCATGTTGAAGGATGCAGATACTTGATGTAAACTGGATTCTTTGTGTTCTTCTCACATCGCGAACAAAATAGCAATGTGTTTTAACAAAAGAGAACATGCCTTTTGTCTTCCTCCCCCGGTAAGTCCTCGTGGTCTGTGCTCTCTTCAGGGTGTAATAAAGTGAGCTTTTCACTGAGCTGGTGGTCTCATCTGTGAGTTACCTATCTGGTGTGATAGATTACTGCCAGGTTTTGGAAGTACTCTGGCCTCCCTGACCAGCTTTCTGCTTGCATGTCCTGTTCAACTGCAAGTGGATACCGCATAAGGTGGAAGTATCTTGCTTGCTGGGGAGCACCAGGTTCTTGCTGATGGTGGAAATCATCTCTGCATGTAATCCTGCAGTTCTGGCACACCCAAAGGAATTCACACCTGCTACTACCTACAGTAAACGTTTGACTCTCTGTTTATGCATGTAGGATGAAAGTAGTAAGGAAAATACGGGGAGTTAAAGGAACGTGAGTGTGTTGACCAGAGCTTTGATATGCATCTCCCTAGACCTTCCTCTCTTAGGAGGTCCTCAGAGAAGACTGGATGACTTTTACATTGAGAAAGCATCACCTATTACTAGGAGAAAAGACAGTTCCTTGGTTTAAAAGTTCAAGTGACTGGTGTTAGATAAGAATAACAGAGAAGGGGGCTGTAACTTTTTTGTTCAAGTGTGTCCTGGCAGGGAGACCCCTTATTGCTGGGCTTAGCTGTTGTGGCAGCAAACTGCAGAGTTCCATCTGATTTAGGGGAAGTTTTTTCCATTTTACAATCCTGGAAGAAATACTGTTTGTCATAAGATCTTCAGTATAGGGTACTAAAGACTGATGGGTCATTACTAAATGTTAACTAATAATGCTGGATTAGCTCAGATGGGATATTAGGAGGCTAAGTAAGGAATAAACTTTTAAAAAACTACTGTAAAATGATATATTTAGTTTTGTTCTTACTGCGTGTTTTGTTTTGGTTTTCTTTTTCCCTTTGCTGCATTCTTTCTGGTTTCGTCAATTTGTCTGTCTTTCCCTCTTTTATTTTTTTCCTGTTTGCAATTGTCCATTTCTTTTTATGGCACTGGGTTTTAGAAAGTAAAGAGTGCCTGATTATGGTACTCAGCATCTGTAAATAATCTTTCATTGTTCAAATAAAAGAGAGCACTAGTGGAAGAGTGACTATATATACTGGCTAATGATCTCAGGCCCTTCAGTTTAATTGTGAGTGTTGCTATTTACTCTATAAATGTTTAAAAAAAAATCAGAAAAAATATCTTACACGCTATGGGGAAAAAGTGGTCTGCATATTGAACATATTGTCATATAGTGTTCAGATGTTTAAAAATTAGCATAGAAATACTACAGCTATCTTCTGAAATGGATGGTTCAATGACCAGCTTATCAGCTGTTATGTGCACTGATTGTGTGCTGTTTCCATTGTAAACTTCAGAAAAAATGCTGCATATTTGTCAATGATTTCTGTTTCCAGTGGGATCTCATGGGACATAAACCTGTGGAACACTGTGGTACAGGAGCATTAAGACTTTTAACTTTTTTCCTGTGTACTTAACCCCACTGTGCACTTCTTAAATTGTAATTTACACAGTCATGACTGAAAGAATACTACAATTGTAATTAGCGAAAACTATGTTTTGGTATTTTAAGTGTAATTTTACAATGAACCTAAGTCATAAAGTAAATATGAAATCCTGTCAATTAGTTGGTATGTTATATGATCTGTGTACAAAGTGGTTTGTCCTTTCTCTTCATTCATTTTAAAAAAAGAAAAAAAAAAAAGCTGTGTATTTTCTTATAGCTGTCCAGAAACTTTCATGTATAGCTTTAGTTTATAGTGAAGGATTGTGTCTAGTTTTGATTTTTATTATTGAGACATTTGGAAGAAGATGAAACAGGCTGACAGGCTTTTTTTTTTTTCCCCCCCCCTTTAAATGAGTGCTAAATGGTAGTGCCCTAGAAAGCTACCTTTCCACCTCCCCCCCACCCCAAACTCACCGAATTAATACTACTGGAAGGACCATTAAACCTGAATTTTGCTGAAAATTATTAGATAAACTGTTCTTCATGAGGCAGAGGAAGTGGTAGAGAAGGTATTAAAGGCCAGGATTCTTTTTATCTAGTGTAGAGGGTAAGCCACATAAAGCTACGCATAAAAGATTTTTGGCTAAAAAATTTAGATACGTTTATGCTTGATAAGAATACTTGCTACTGCTTATGTTGTATTGTAGTATTAAATTCAAAGTTTATAGGACTAATGAATTCAGTCTGTTGCTTCCAGTTACATTTTGACAGGGTTTGTGTGACCTCCTCTCCCCTTCATGAGAGATGACCAAAATTATTGGAGATCACAGAGAATGAATAAACTTCAGAACTAAAATTTAGGTAGTTTATTTCTCTAAATCTAAACTAATAGAAGTGTATGCAGTTTTATGGGAGTGTTTGAATAGAACATGCCATGCATATTTTAGCTGATTTATGGCCAAATATGCACCCATCTAGGGAAAACTAAGGAGCTTGCTTATCCTGTCCATCAAGATTACACACGCTTCTTAAAAAAAGAAAAGGGGGGGAAAAAACCCAACATCATCCCCCTCCCCCCCAACTTACTTTCCTTAATAAACTCTGGAATTTCTTGAGCATGTTGGGCTTTACTTTGTATATTATTCATACTGTCACTGTGCCTAGGGCTTCACTAAAGCTAATGAATAAATGCATCAGCTAGCTGCACGAGAAACCAGTTCAGCCAGAAGGCTGATTTTGAATTCTATCAAGGAATGCTTGGGAAAGAATCAAGCAAACTGAAATATCTACATAGTTAGGAATTGTAGATTTGCAGATGCTGATAAAACTTTTAATATAAAGCTGCTGCTTCCTCCAGTTTAATGCACTGTCCTGCATTTGGCCCTCTACTCCCCTAATGTGAGGTGAGAAGCAAAAGCAGCAAAATAAGGCTGCATGCAGTGAATGCAGTAGGAGTCAGCTTTGTGTGCATGGGATTGTGGAAGTCTCTACTCTCTTGTGTCTGCCTGATGTCTTTCTGGAACAAAATAATGGACATTAAAATGCTGTTATGTCCTATATGGTCTTAGAAAAAATGCTGATTAACTTATTTATACAAGGCATAAGAAATTGGTGATAAACTTGTATAAAAAAAAATAGATTTGGAGGGCAAAAAGATTATGAAGGCCTTAAAAACTGTAAGTACTAGGAAATGTTTCCTTAGATGGGATTAAGACAGAAAATATGTCTTTATACTTTATGGTGTCTGCCAAGTACAAAGGGATTAGGAAGAAAATTCTGTAAAAGGCCGTTTGTTGCATGCTCACCCACAAGGGGTTTTATTTTTCAGAAGATATCCTCCCATAGTTGCCTGTACTAGCCATGGACTGAGACGGAGCTGGAATAAATCAGTGGGGTTCAATCCTTCCTGTTGCTTGTGCAGGGGTTTGCAGTGGTGGTCTTAAAGGTGATCTGGTTAGGATTGTATGGGTGTGGAAGCACCAGGAGGAATACTTTACAGGAAAGGGGCTATAGGAATGGATGGGTCTAAATGCAGCTTTTCCTGAGACCCATGTTGAGAGGCAGAGGATGGGGATTAAACCCTGATGACCCTTGGGATGGGAAGACGGATCGCAGGCAGCTCCTGAAGGCTGCAAAAGGCCCACCCAGAGCTGCCTGTGGCTGCCACCCTGGCAGGAGGAGGGCTCATCCCGGGAGCCCCTTGGCTCCCAAGTCATCCCGGAGCCCCACACGGATGCCAAGTGACACTGACCCTGCAGCCTCACCGCTGGGCAGGTGGCTCAGACCTGCGCGTTGTGGCGTCGGTGAACATTTGGCTATGAAAGTGAGAGTGTGTGTGAGCAAAGATGCCTTTCTATTAAAACAAAACCACCTTCCTCTCCTATAACATTTGCTGCAGTAACCCTGCGATAGCGCAGCTGCGTTTCCTACGTACAGAGAGCCATCAGCATCTGCTCACCAGTCAGCCATTGCATGCATTTCTCCTGACGCAACTAAAGCTTATGGGAGTCTTACGGGGTCTCTGTGGGGTATTGCATACGCTCGCTGCAAATATCCCATCTGTGAGCAGTTAAGTACTGGAAAAACACTTAAACCAAAACAAAACCCCATAAACAGAAAAACTCAATCACCAAGATGTTGTTAGGTGTCTTCAGTGCTTTGGTCCTGGAGCGCTGCTTGTGTGGGTGGTGCTGCTTGGTGGGCCTGGTGGGGGGTGCGAGGAGGTGGGGGGTCTTATTGGTGTGTGTCTTCCTGTAGGAGACCCTTACGCAGTGGGTATCCGGGCAAAGCAGTAACAGAAGTTGTTTGTGGCTTTGTTTTAAATGAAGAAAGGAGAACGTTTTGCTGTATCTTCCTTGTCTGTTTTGAAAAAAAGCTTTGGTTGGCTTGTGGGGTTTACAGGACTCCATTCATTTTGTTTGGATAGCTACATGCTGCTTTAAAAACTAAAGCTGAAGATAAATGATAAACGATCTTGTGTATTTCTCAGTCATCTGTGGTCTACTGAGTGTGTAACAGTTAATTTCTTGCTCTGTTTTTTTCTGTCTCCTGGCATGGGTTGGGAGATTTAATAGGAGAAAAAAAAAACCCAAACAGTGGTTTGACTTGCATCCCTTCCATGGTAGTCTCTGTTTAAAAAAAAAAAAAAAAAGCACTACCTTTCACACGTGGAGCATCCTTGCCCCTGGCACTGCTCACTGTTGGGCTCTGGAAAGTCTTCTTACTTTTTTTAATATATTTTAAGTTATTCTTTAATTTGGGCTGTCATCAGGTTTTTTCATCTACATGCTCCAGCACGCATGAAGATGCTTTGTTTTGCCAAAACAAGATGTAGTTGGTTGTTCATACCCTGGACACATGGTAGAAGAAGTTTCATAGGCCTGCGCAGAGGTGGTGACAATGCCATGGTTCTACCTCAGCTTGGTTTCTGAAAGAGCTTGTAAAGCCTTCCCAGCCCTTGAGTGAGGAATTACACATTCCTTTCTATCGTGCAGCTCAGAGGTGAAAGTTGTGGTATGTGCACTGTTCCCCAAAACTGCTGAAGCGTGAACTAGGACGTACGCATTGGCATAGTAAAGAAATCTGGGAGATTGGACACTTAACCCAGCAATAGTATTAGAAAAGTTGATCCACTGGGATGTCTGTGTAAGCCTTGTATGCACTGAGGGAGAATATTGTTTTGCATCATAGATCAGTCTAGATTAGTAGAATTACCGGAGCAAATAGTAGTGGAAAAAGTTTCTACTGTTTGCGTGAATTATGAATTGATTTGATATAAGGAAATTAACTTGAAAATTTGATCCCAGTTAATTCCCTAAAAGCGTTAAATGTATTTTCACCAGCAGTAAACCGGTCATTTATTTGTCTGAGTCTAGTCACCTCTTCTTCTGGCTTTGGGGGCGTAGACTTGAAATTTCCTTAAGTAGGAGAGAGATCTTTTTAAGTGATTCCATTGGTACAGCCTAATGATGTTGAACAATTCAGTTGTCTGAAAGATACAATGGATAATCCATCCAATAATGCATTTATTACGAAGATGTAAAGATTACAAGGTAAATGAATAATTAGCACATTAGCAACCTTATGCACCATAGGCTTTTTCTTACTTTCCTTGTTTGTTCTCTCAGGTATTCCCATTTTCTTGCCACAAATTAGTATCACATTTTCTTTCAAGTTCTTTCCAAATACCATTTCCTACAACATACAAGGAAGTCACTCCATCAGGATGATGAGTCATTATTCCACCAGGATTTTGAAAGAAGCTGTGTGTTACTTTGGTTAGCTCCTGAAGGAGGATATGGGGAGACCAAGCAGAACGAGTCTTAAGTTGATCTGTCATTTTTCATTTGAACAGAAGAGTTTAGTGCTGGTTTCCTGCTAGTTGTTGCTGTACTAGGAGGACTTGCGTTCCAGAGTGAGACTGAATAAATAAATAAGTAAAATGAATGGCTGGTGAGCTCTGGCAAACCTATAGGCGTATTAATAAATGAGATCATATTTAAAACGTTACACTGGAAACAAAACATATAACCTCAGTTTTGTTTGCATTTACTGCTGTTTCTTATTGCTTTGATTCACTGAAAGCTTTTCAAGGAGACTGGCCAGTCTGCCGGTGGCATTCAGGGACGGCACAGAATTGCCAATCTATTCCTTTGTTGTTGTGCAGGCTGATGTGTTTGTTTCAAAATATACCAGGAAAGCTTAACCCCGTTGACTAAGTACTTTTTGTTGATGAGTGCACTAATGACATGCTTGTCACTACTAGTTGAATAAGACCAGTGTCCTTACTGTTTTGCATGTTGAAAATGTTGGAATTTATTTTTTGTCACTTCCTGAATCTTCAGTTTCTCATACTGAAAACTGAGCTTCCTTTAGCACAAATCAATATTTTGCACCTCAAAGGACTGGAATATTCTTTTAATTTAACTACTGCAAAAACATTTCTGTAGGAATTTAATAATTTGCTGTTTGTGAATAATCCTGTTTCTTTTTTTTTTTTTTTCTAAGAGACTCTACTGCAGGATAAAAATGCTAAGCTTTTTCATGTTTTTTTATGCCTGCAAAACCATGATCCTTCTGTAATATAAATGTGCTTAATAAATGAATTAGATAACTAAGATCCAAATTAGTGACTAGGATACTAGTACAAAGAATAAAGACTCTTGTGTTGCTTCGTGAGCAGTTTTTCTCCTGAAATGCTTGCATAACAGAAATTATAAACTCACAAGCTAGTCTTGAAGTAAGTACACAAATAACTATAAAATATGGCCTTCAAATAATTATAAAATAAGTCTGTCAATAGAAAAAACATTTAACATGCATATGGTATTGAAACAGTATTGATTTGTGCTTTGTAACCCACAGCTACTGGTTAACTGTTATCTTTCCCCCACATTTTAGCAGTGACAAAGTCTTGCTTGCTCACAGGTTTAGAAAGAAGTCAAGTTCTTACTTTGAAAGCAAAACTAAAAGCTTTTTAATTTTCAGCAGTTGAGAAACTTTACAGTTTAGGTAGAAAAAAAAAAAACATTGTCCAGGTAGATGTTCGTACAAGGGCTTTATGTTTCTTTGGAAAATGGCTATATGTTACAGAACTTAGTTTCACGAGTTACTGGCTGAAGAGTTTCACAATTCTTCCTGCTTCCCCTAAAAAGAAGAGTGTGCGCCTTTAGGCTGTGGTTTAATGCAACTAAACTTGACTAACTTCAAGCTCCCAGTATGTATAGATGGCATAACATTATTTTGTTTGAGGAAGAGGAGGTGTGGTGGACACGAATGACCTTAGATGGTGAAGGAAGTGCTGAGGAGAAAGTGGAGCTGTATTCAATGCAGAAAGGGAAGACTTTTCCGTAAGTAAATGTCTGGCTCTCTGCACTGAATAAAGCTGACAAAAACCTGAAGACAAGAAAAATGGCTTGTTGCGTGGCGATGCTTAACAAATTATGTGCAAAATGAGCTCCAAATCTTGTGGCAACATCCTGTGCAGCCAGACTTCAGCTTTCTACTTGATATGGCTGACAGTGTGTTAAGTTTTGAATTTAATTAATCTAGTTTAACTAAACATTTTTGTTTTCTTTATTGCAGTCGCTTTTGCTAGAGGTGTAACATTTAAGCCCAGATAGAGTAAAATGTGGGCAATCATAAAATAATTTTGGCTTTTGGAGAATGTGTCTCCACGAACAGGAATGTAGTTCTTGGCCTTGCTTTGGCCAGATAAGAACAGCTTTGGCCTTTTTAATTGGGGCAGAGTTATATGCCAAATACTACTTGAAATAAACCACGTCTTTTTGATATTTAACATGTATAAATCCTATGTGTTCATGACACTTGTGTGTTTATGGACATATGCATTGGTATCTTTAACTCTTTTGCTTGTGATTCTTCCATACATTATCATGTTTATTTTGTATGCTCTAGGGAATTACTGCTGAAGACTGAGTAGTAGTAGCCACATGTTGCACAGATATTGCCTTGCTAATGCTGTTTTCTGGATCTGGAGTTTTTATTCATCTGCTGGGCTCTTGGCTGCTGAGTTTGGGTATACACCAGCTGGCTGTACGGGTTGAATTGTTCTCACGGGTTGTGTGAAAGTCTTCAGTTTTTCTTCGTCAGTGCTTTACCTTTCTTGTAGGCTACGTGCTTTAAGTGATGTTACAAAGCTCTGAGTATCTGGTATGTTTGCAGAGGTTGAAAGCTGTAGTAGCATCTCTGTTACTACATGGTATCAGAGTTTTTCTATTTGTTCTTTAATGCCATGTTGCAAAATACTGAGCTGTATTTGGTCTCTTTTAATGCTACGAATGTCATGGGCTTTAATAATGTCTCAAACCTTTTTGCAAATTCTGACACTGTAAATCTGGCAAATTTTAGGTAATTTCATTTTAAAACAATCCAAATGTTTATAAATTGCTTGAAACACAGTTGGTATTTTTTTAAAAAGCAATTATCTTTTCCTTTTACTGTCTAAAATAAACAACAAATGCTAAGAATCCTCTTACTCTAATACCTCCATTTGGCTGTTTTGAAATAATTGTTGAAATGTAATTTATCAAGGTCTTAAATCTACAAAAATCTTATATTCAAAAATGGTGTGAAACCTTTGAATGGAAAGGCATGGCTGTCTCTAGGAATGATATATGTTACGTGAAAGAGTATAACTTTCATGCTATTCAGTGTTGCTGACTTATTTCCTGCAGACTAATTAGAGTAATTGAGCCTGGCTTTAATGGGGCTTTGAACTGGTTCTTAACTGGGCAGGGTGTTCCAATTACTGAGATGCTGAACGTATGGTATATCAACATGGTTCATTAAATAATGTACTTGCCTAGTGCTGAAGAAACTTCAGAACCCTATCAAAAATGTATCCTGTATAGTAGTTCTATTACAGTAATATTTCTTGTGAGGTGATTGTTTGAAACTTACTCTGCTCCTGAATTCCCCACTGATCAATTATGGAGCCTCTATCCAGGATGGGGAATCTGGGAGATCAAGGCACAAGAGATTTATGCAGACATGGTCATATCCCAAATAACAGGATTTAAATCCATGGACCAGTCAGCACTAGTGGAGATAGAGATGTGGTTGCTACAGCTCTGTTAGGTCCCTACTTGAACAATTTAGAAGTTTAAAAACAGAAACACCAACACCCCAAAACAACAACAAAAAAGCCTCCTACAATCAAAACCGATGCTAGGCGAAGCATCAATTTGCCCTGTACAAGGGACGTGCTAGGAGCTGTTCTGTCTTAGAAGCCAAATATCTCATTGAGCTTTGTGGATGCCAGGTAGGAGGGAAGCTGCTGTTACCACACTGAGGCTGCTAAAAAAAAAGTCCTCTTCTTGATGAGTGCCAGAATTTAGGATGAAGTAAAAAGACGTAATGTAGTATGCATGCTGTTAATTGCAGGCAACATTGTACTGGTGTTCCGTTGCTTCAAATACAGAATTTTTAGAAGGATGTATAATACCACTGTCATGTAGGCCATGCCTGTCCCCATGTGGCAGTCAAACTTAAAGCTCAATCATAGAGAATTGTGCAGACCAACTGTACTTGCAATAAATGTTTTCCTTAGTAAAAAGCAAGGCTGGCTGCTTAGCCGTGGCAGACCAGACGAGCTGGCTGAGAAGAATCATAGAATCATTTGGTTGGAAAAGACCTTTAAGATCATCAAGTCTAACCCTACCTGTCCACCACTAAACAGTGTCCCTAAGCACTACATCCACTCGTCTTTTAAATATGTCCAGGGACGGGGACTCAACCACTTCCCTGGGCAGCCCGTTCCAGTGCCTGATAACCCTTTTGGTGAAGAAATGTTTCCTAATATCCAATTTAAACCTCCCCTGGCACAACTTGAGGCTGTTTCCTCTTGTCCTGATCTTGGCAACATGTGAGCGAGCCCAGTTGTTCAGTCTCACTTGGCAGAGCAGAGAGGTGTATGTTGTAAACACAATATGTGTGTATGTCTTCAAGTATATGAGACTTATTAACCCTTCTACAAACTTCTGTAGCAGCTATGTAACAACTGCATCCAGAAAAGAGAAAATCATGAAATCGTTGCCTTTGTTTTCCCATCTCTCTACTGACAAATCATGATCAGAATGGATCCTGTTTATGTCTCCACTAGAGGACATGATTTGTTGGGTTCGATATTGTTTTCTTTGAAATACTCTTTTAAAGAAAATGTAGAGCTATATAACCCCTATATTTAGTAGTTGGATCACACATGTAAGCTTGTTTTACGTTTAAAGCAGTTCCTGCAAACCAGCGTGAAACTGGTGGTAGTGGAGTGGAGATTTTTTTTTTTGGAAGAGCATGTTGGCTGAGTGAGCAGGTGTTTTCTTGATTTGGCCATTGGAGTAGTTCCCTGTAAATGGGAAGATGGTTTTTCTTAGGATATGGTTCTGGAAAGTAAATCAGATGTTTGTCTGTGCTACTGCATTGAGGGGCAGGGGGAATTGATAGCATTAATGTAGTTCATAATAGTTCATTAGTAGCAGTCTGAAGAAGTAAGCTGTATTTTAAACGTTTTTCTGTGATAAAGATGATCCTCTTACAGTGCTTAGACACAATTTCATTATAATGGTAAGTGGAATGCTTAATTGGTACTACATAAAGAATGAATTACAAAAGAATGTCCTGTAACAGACCTTAGAAAATTATCAGTACAGCTTCTTAAATAAACATCTTTTTAAATACAGGTTGTATGATATCAATGGTTCTATGTAAAACTCTTCAAGTGCTAATTCTTTTTTTTAAACAATACTTATGCTTAAATTTAATCTCATGATTTAAAAATTACCCTGGTTTTAAAGATGGGAATAACTTCAGAGGATACAAAATGAGTAACTTTTTATTGATAAATTTTAGTTTTCAAAGAAGTGTAAGAATTTTATACACAGATAATTTATTTAGCAATTGATTACTATAAACTGTTATACTGAGAGATTTACACTTAAAGATTTTTTTTTTTTTTTTAAAACTTTCAGGTATATGGAAGAATCCCTTTGTTTATCTGTGGGTGCTAAGTTGTATTTAAGAGAAATAAAACCTCTTACTCTTGTTTTCATTCTCTGCTGTTACAGAATTCTTGTTCCTTTTCTGTCATCCATTTCCTCTGTCTGCTAAACAGTGGGTTGTGTTAACATTTGCCCCTTTGTGTTTGGATAAACAGCTGGTTTGTTTTGTAAATGGTAGACAGAGTGAGAGTCTCTGTAGCTTATTTGCCGTTCTTAAAAAGACAAAAATGATATTTCGCATTTGGTCATGTCTGTGTTTCACTGCTTCTTTCTGAAGGGTTAAATCTCTTGGGCTGATATTTTTTTTTCTCCATGCTTCTGCACACAGCATAAGTGATGTCCTCTTTCTCTTTTTGGCCAGAATCCTCTTAATGTCAATATATTGATTCCTTATTGGAAAAAGAGGTTCAGGTTAGCTGTTACTCAAAAGTACAACGTGAAGACAGGACAGCAAATGGAAAGACTGTGTGAAATTCAAAGTTTGTGTTACACAAAGAGTGTGCAGCAGGCTGTATGCTCTCATCGGCTGTTACAAGGCCTGGGAGGCAAGTCTCCATCCGGACAGAAAGATCTCCTTGACTAACCTCCATGTTTGCGCAGCTTTACTCAAAGATGTTTTTGGTTTTTTTTCTCAACTTTTCATCCGTTTATGAGTCTGTTAGAGAAGTGCACACAGATCTAATGAAAATGAATGAGAACTGGGCATCCAGAGTACTCGGTGATACAAAGTCCCACCCTCCATTTCATAGCGTGATACTGAGTCCTTTTGCCGAGTGTAAGACATGCTGGTCTCGCGTGGGAAGGAGTGTTGTGGGAATTGAGCGTGCGCTGGGGAGTCTGAAATACCCCTGGCTTCACAGCTGACACCAGCTGTGCCGCCTGCGGGTGTTGTTCAAAGGTCCCTTCCTTCAGGAACGGTGGCCCTGGCGTGGTCAGAAATACTGTAGTTGCTGTAGGCCTGTTGAGTGTGTCGAGGTACAGCGACGTTACTACTAGATCCCAACACGAAAGCTGATGGTCTCTGGTTCAGTTGTTCTAGCTCAGTATTTGCAGCCATGGCGTGGGAAATGAGCAGCTCGGATGGGTGCTTTAAGTGTGTGGGACAAAATGACCTTTGTTGCCTTTTCTCTGAGGGACTCCTTCATAACTGGGTTCCATTGGTTTTGCTGCCTTGAGTCTTAGCCGTGGCAGACCAGATGAGCTGGCTGAGAAGAATCATAGAATCATTTGGTTGGAAAAGACCTTTAAGATTATCAAGTCTAACCCTACCTGTCCACCACTAAACCGTGTCCCTAAGCACTACATCCACTCGTCTTTTAAATATGTCCAGGGACGGGGACTCAACCACTTCCCTGGGCAGCCCATTCCAGTGCCTGATAACCCTTTTGGTGAAGAAATGTTTCCTAATATCCAATTTAAACCTCCCCTGGCACAACTTGAGGCTGTTTCCTCTTGTCCTGATCTTGGCAACATGTGAGCGAGCCCAGTTGTTCAGTCTCACTTGGCAGAGCAGAGAGGTGTATGTTGTAAACACAATATGTGTGTATGTCTTCAAGTATATGAGACTTATTAACCCTTCTACAAACTTCTGTAGCAGCTATGTAACAACTGCATCCAGAAAAGAGAAAATCATGAAATCGTTGCCTTTGTTTTCCCATCTCTCTACTGACAAATCATGATCAGAATGGATCCTGTTTATGTCTCCACTAGAGGACATGATTTGTTGGGTTCGATATTGTTTTCTTTGAAATATTCTTTTAAAGAAAATGTAGAGCTATATAACCCCTATATTTAGTAGTTGGATCACACACGTAAGCTTGTTTTACATTTAAAGCAGTTCCTGCAAACCAGCGTGAAACGGGTGGTAGTGGAGTGGAGATATTTTTTTTTGGAAGAGCATGTTGGCTGAGTGAGCAGGTGTTTTCTTGATTTGGCCATTGGAGTAGTTCCCTGTAAATGGGAAGATGGTTTTTCTTAGGATATGGTTCTGGAAAGTAAATCAGATGTTTGTCTGTGCTACTGCATTGAGGGGCAGGGGGAATTGATAGCATTAATGTAGTTCATAATAGTTCATTAGTAGCAGTCTGAAGAAGTAAGCTGTATTTTAAACGTTTTTCAGTGATAAAGATGATCCTCTTACAGTGCTTAGACACAATTTCATTATAATGGTAAGTGGAATGCTTAATTGGTACTACATAAAGAATGAATTACAAAAGAATGTCCTGTAACAGACCTTAGAAAATTATCAGTACAGCTTCTTAAATAAACATCTTTTTAAATACAGGTTGTATGATATCAATGGTTCTATGTAAAACTCTTCAAGTGCTAATTCTTTTTTTTAAACAATACTTATGCTTAAATTTAATCTCATGATTTAAAAATTACCCTGGTTTTAAAGATGGGAATAACTTCAGAGGATACAAAATGAGTAACTTTTTATTGATAAATTTTAGTTTTCAAAGAAGTGTAAGAATTTTATACACAGATAATTTATTTAGCAATTGATTACTATAAACTGTTATACTGAGAGATTTACACTTAAAGATTTTTTATTTTTTTTTAAACTTTCAGGTATATGGAAGAATCCCTTTGTTTATCTGTGGGTGCTAAGTTGTATTTAAGAGAAATAAAACCTCTTACTCTTGTTTTCATTCTCTGCTGTTACAGAATTCTTGTTCCTTTTCTGTCATCCATTTCCTCTGTCTGCTAAACAGTGGGTTGTGTTAACATTTGCCCCTTTGTGTTTGGATAAATAGCTGGTTTGTTTTGTAAATGGTAGACAGAGTGAGAGTCTCTGTAGCTTATTTGCCGTTCTTAAAAAGACAAAAATGATATTTCGCATTTGGTCATGTCTGTGTTTCACTGCTTCTTTCTGAAGGGTTAAATCTCTTGGGCCGATAATTTTTTTTTTCTCCATGCTTCTGCACACAGCATAAGTGATGTCCTCTTTCTCTTTTTGGCCAGAATCCTCTTAATGTCAATATATTGATTCCTTATTGGAAAAAGAGGTTCAGGTTAGCTGTTACTCAAAAGTACAACGTGAAGACAGGACAGCAAATGGAAAGACTGTGTGAAATTCAAAGTTTGTGTTACACAAAGGTTTTGCAGCAGGCTGTACGCTCTCATCGGCTGTTACAAGGCCTGGGAGGCAAGTCTCCATCCGGACAGAAAGATCTCCTTGACTAACCTCCATGTTTGCGCAGCTTTACTCAAAGATGTTTTTGGTTTTTTTTCTCAACTTTTCATCCGTTTATGAGTCTGTTAGAGAAGTGCACACAGATCTAATGAAAATGAATGAGAACTGGGCATCCAGAGTACTCGGTGATACAAAGTCCCACCCTCCATTTCATGGCGTGATACTGAGTCCTTTTGCCGAGTGTAAGACATGCTGGTCTCGCGTGGGAAGGAGTGTTGTGGGAATTGAGCGTGCGCTGGGGAGTCTGAAATACCCCTGGCTTCACAGCTGACACCAGCTGTGCCGCCTGCGGGTGTTGTTCAAAGGTCCCTTCCTTCAGGAACGGTGGCCCTGGCGTGGTCAGAAATACTGTAGTTGCTGTAGGCCTGTTGAGTGTGTCGAGGTACAGCGACGTTACTACTAGATCCCAACACGAAAGCTGATGGTCTCTGGTTCAGTTGTTCTAGCTCAGTATTTGCAGCCATGGCGTGGGAAATGAGCAGCTCGGATGGGTGCTTTAAGTGTGTGGGACAAAATGACCTTTGTTGCCTTTTCTCTGAGGGACTCCTTCATAACTGGGTTCCATTGGTTTTGCTGCCTTGAGTATTTTTTTTTTCGGCTAGCCATAAACGGTAATTTTGTACAGAAAAGATCCTGCTGACTGCAACTGCTTTTGTATTTCTGCTGAGACCTTGCTGGAGTTTATAGTCAGCGTTTTTACTATAGTGAAATTAATGTTTTATTGCTGCTTAATGTACAGGAAGTAAATCCTGTGGCAGAGTTGCTTGTTGCTTGCCACTTCTTAAAATTCTTTTTTTTCTTCGGCTTGCTCTGTTATTCCCTGTAGAGAATGGTGCTTGTTCTCTGCTGTTGTAAATGAATTGTGAGACTCCCCACCCTGAGCCATATTTCCTTCACATTTGTTTTCCGGCAAATGTTTTAGGTTGCCTGGCATCTTCCCCAGACCAATTAACTTTCAAATCTGTCAAGAACAGTTCAAGCAAAAGAACCTAGCCTCTAACGTGTCAGACTACAGCGAGCAATTGCATTTTTGACAAAATTTAAGACAAGCATCTCTACTGTTTAAATTATTATTCTATTTAGCTGAGATTTTCTTCCACACTGTTTACTGTCTGTCTGGCAAATGTATTCCCTAAACATACGCAATACTCAAGCACAATCTCTATTCCAAACATTTTAGAGCCTGTAATCTTCCCAATCAAATACCTGTCAGAGCCAGAATCAAATTTTTACAATCTCATTTTCCTCCGTCTCATGAACAGTAGAAGTACTACTCCACCACCACTGTAGGAAAAACAAGGAGGGCAGTTCCGTGGCGAGGCAGGGGGTTTTAAGCCTCTGATTTCCCCCTCTGTCCCTAATCATCAAGTTCAGCCGTTCTCCACCGTTTCAGGCATTGTTATGGAAGCTGAACCAAGAAAGTCACTTACATGTTTCCCTGCTGTATTTGAATTTTGCTAAGCCGTAAAGATAAGGAGAAATTTTAATTTTTTTTTTTTTTTTTTTTTTTTTTTTGCAATAGTAATTGATTTTATAGTAGCACCTAGAAAGTCTAGCCAAGGACAGTGTTACAAACATGTAAGAAGCCTCTCTCCAAGGAACCGTGTCAAACTTCTCATCAGAGGTGGGCAAGAGATGAGCAAACTTGTTTCAAGTTTGGTATGCTAAAAGAGGATCTCACAACAGTGAAAGTCAGCAGCATCTTGGGGCTGTGTTAGGCAGTACACCGATGGAAATGTGTCGCTTCCCTTTTTCGCGGCGTTCATCAGACCACACCTGGAATATTGTGTTGAGGCTTGGACACCACCTTCTTTCCTCCCCCCAGCCCAGTACACAGAAGTCGTCGATTGACTGGAATGTATTCAGTGGAGGGAGGGCCACCAAAGCCCTTGAAGGCTGACACCTATGTCCTGTGAGGAGAAGCTGAGGTAATGGAGCTTGTCCAGTCTGGAGAAGATGCTCCAAGGTGGGAGAGAACCTGATGGCAGCCTTCTAGTACAAGCAAGGATGCAATTGAGAAAACAGAGCTAGGCTCTTCACTGAGGTGCTTGGTCAGAAGATAATGTACATAAAGCATATAATAATGTATGTAAAGCAAGGTAAGAGGCTCTGACTTAAGGAGAAATACCCATTCGCTGGGAGGATAATTAAGCAGTGGCAGAGGTTGCCTAGCAAGGTTGTGCAATTTCTGTCCTTGAGTTTTTCAAGTCGTGCCTGACAAAGCCCTGAGCAACCTGGTCTGAATTCAGTGTTGGCTCTGCTTTCTGCATGTTGGGGTAGATGACCGCCTAAATCCTTTCCAACATGATTTATGCAACGATTCTATGAACCAAGGAAGATCCTGGGAAGCAAAACATTTACTGTCAAAGAACATGGTTTATAGAAGACAGGCCTACTTCCTTGTAGATGTTTGAGGAGAAAGATGTCAAATAGTTTTCAAGTGGCCACATTTCAGGTTTCTGAGAGATTCACGTCCCTGACCACCAGAATCATGCAGTGATCCAAAAATACGGCAGCGATGAAGAAAGTACACAAAATGGGAAAAAAAAAATCAGAATATGGGACAGCTTCCCTGTGAGGGGTGGTGGGTGGTTGGGATTTACAGCCTAGAGAAGGGATAACTGAATGAGTGTAAGATAAATCCTGGGGAGCATGGAGGGTATGAACTGGGAGCTCTTATCTCTCTTTCACTAGCAGGCAAGCATGGTCATCAAATGCAGTAACCAAGAAACAGGTTGAAAATACAAGAAAATGATGCTCACCATAAAGGTGGGGTGGAACTGCTTGCTGCAGCTATCAATTTAAAAAATAAAAAAATAAACCATCCTCATGTGTTTAAAAAAAATTGGAAAAA
Source organism: Egretta garzetta (assembly GCF_000687185.1). NCBI lineage: Eukaryota > Metazoa > Chordata > Aves > Pelecaniformes > Ardeidae > Egretta > Egretta garzetta. Next base: position 805,438 of record NW_009259316.1, on the reverse strand, counting down.
AATAATAGAAGAAAAAAAATCAATTGAGAGCTGTTAAACAAGATTCTGCCATAGGCTTGATAAGAGTATATGAGAGAAAACATCTGTTTTTGACTAGTACTGGAGACAGGAGAGGACACTCTACCTGACTATTAGAACTGCCAGTCTATTACCTAAATATGAACTGTATCAGCTCAGAATTTGCCAAACTTGCAAATCTTAAAATTACGTGCTGTCACAGCCTGACAACTGATCGATGGTTGATTAATACTGATGATCTGAGAGCCTGGAACAATCGTAAAGGCGTGAAATCAGAAGGACATTTTTTACTGGAAGAGGACAAGGAGGCAGTTTCCACCTTGCTGCTGGTTTTGTTGACATTCAGCAGTAGTTCAGCATTCCTTCTGGCAAAAAAAAAAAAGTTTTATCATTGGATCTTTTCCACAGAATTTGCATCCTGTTGTAAGCTTATTTTTCTCTGGTTAAGAAAAACAAAACGTCCTTTAAAGATGTCAGTGGGAATATCGTATATGTAGAGGTATTTAGCTCAGTAACTATATGAGACTTTGAGGTAATAAGGTCAGAAGGAAACTTTATTTCAGACTGCAAAAAATTATACTTGGACAACTTTCCTTTGGACAGCACATGAAGCACAAGTCGATGTCTGCATACAAAGTATTTGGTGTTTAATCACATTCAATAATATTCAAGATCCAGTCTCTTACTGGACAGTCTGAGTAGGCAACCAAAGTCGAAATGCCAGGAAAGTGAGCTTTATAAATTAGCAGCCTTTTGTCCGTTGTCGTTGGTGGCAGAATGTAACAGTATAGCAAATAGCCAGTGCAGAATCAAGGGAATGTAATTTAACATAATGCGCTTTGAACGCTGCAAGTGAGCATAGGGTATGAGGGTATTGTAAGAAATTTATTCACTGTAACTCTTTCTCAATGTGTGTGGGATTTTTAATCATCACAACATGTTTCAAAAACTGCGGATAGAGAGCTGCTATAACAGCTTCTTCATATTTGAATAAATTTATGTTAATAGCAAATATGTGATGACTGCCTGAGATGTAGGAGCAGAACTCCAGAAATACTAATGAACTTCCAGAGCTTTATGCACTTTTTTCCACTTCTGATTCGAAGTATGTTAAATCTGCTCTGCATCCAGCAGCTGCCTTTGGAAGCGTGTGGGTGGGACGCAGAGGACAGTGACAGGGAAGCATGGGCTTGACTACGTCTCCCAGGAACACTTTTTTTATGAAATGAAAACTTGAAACGGGGACTATGTTCCGTAAGAAGTTTTCCAAGAGAAGATAGGCTATGTTTTGGCGTGCTCTTTCTTGGTGTTTGACGCACAGTTCTCATCTTCCCTTCCGTGCTGAAACAAATGTTAGTAGTCACCATATTATGCCTGTGGCTGGAAGATGGTTGTCTCCCACATGCTGCATCCTTTGCATTGATGGATGTAGGGAGAAGCCAGAAAGCCTGTGCATGTACGGCTAGTATTTAATTGATGCCTTTACTTTACTTGTCGGTGGTCTTTGTCCGCTTAAACGCTCGGAGGCTATGTTTTAGAAAGCTTGGAAGTCTTTCCAAGATTGCTATCCCTAGACAACGTACTTAATCAAAAGGATTTCTGGATTTCAGCATTGGCATTGGCTGACAAATAAATATAGCAGTTTTAACCTATCCTCAGAGGTACTGTTAGTACACTTTTTACATGGCATGAGAAAAAGCAACATTAAATTGTATTTTAAGCAGAAGAGGCAGCACTTGGAAGAAACAAGTACCTGTTCATGTGTACTGTAAAAAAAACGTGCTGCAGCTAAGCAAATACACTCCTTTGTTGAGCCGGTTTTGGTCTTACAGGTTTTGGTCTTACATACTTGTCTAGTCAATGACAAAAGATTGTCTATTATTGGATTGCAGATGTTCATAACTAATGAAATTTGATTTTTATATATGCTTAAGAGCACCTAAATACAGTTATTCCATTGTGTTCACTTTATGCTTTCTACTTGAAAATGCTTGCAGTGAAACGGAAGGTTGAAATGTATAAGGTACACTGTGTTAGCTTTTATTAAATAACATGTTTATACAGATATTTTTTTTTTTATTTCCCAAAGCTGTAAGCTCAGAGGTTTCTGTTCAGCTGTGCATAATAACTGGCAAACACTCTACACGTTTCTAATTTTAGCATCCTTTATGCAACTGCATTATATAGAAAATGTGTTACAGACTTTAGGGGACTTTTATCTGTCTCTGTATTGGAGGTCTCCATACCATAACCATATATAGTTTGTATTTCATTATCAATTTCTATGCACTAAATCAGTTGTGGTGGTCCCTAACATCCACATGTAGTATGTGGTTCAACTTAGATGGTCATTATTTTATTTGTATGCATTAATTAGAATTGCTTTTATTAAAAAACAAAACACACAACAAAAAACCCCAATGGCAAACCCTAGAATTTAATAAATAGCCTGAAATGCTGTAATGGGAATGTGTGGGAATACTCTGAAACCATTTGGAGAAAGGAAATGAAGAATTCTGAACAATGTCATCTTTCACATACAAAGCCTGTTCCTCTTGAATGATCAAATGCTTGTTTTGAAATATTTCTGGGGATAATGAAACAGTCTCAGTGATGGAGTTGATGAGATGTTTATGACAGACAGCTGATGTCAGATGAAGATGTGCTTAGTGACTAATTCTCATGAACCAGTTCATAGTATGTACATGTGCTAAATGGCAAAATAGCTACCAAACTCTGAGTGTTGCTGGTATGCTAACAGGTTGATTTAGACAACAAGAGACATTTGAATGTATCTGCCACTAAAATATCTTCACTATAATTTATTAGTGAGGATCAAAAATGACATTAACTGTGCACAGGAAGATGACTTCTAACAAGCAAATATGGTTGTTTTGTCAGTGTCTATTAAATTAGGTTAAAGTAGCCCTAAATAAAAAAGCTGCTCTGTAATGTGGGGAAGGGCACAGTGAAGCAGTTGCTTATGGAAGACGTTAATAAATCAGTGCAATAATTCTGTATGTGCTGATTGTCAAACGTGACAAGTTTCAATAACACAGCAAAAGTCACAGTAATGCTAGAAGAAAATTCTAATTTTGGAAGCCTGTGACACTTTTTTAAACACAGATTTCTGGAAAGATGTCAGTGAAAGATCAGTAGTAGGTACTAGGGCACTCATTAAATACCTTTTTGTTTTGCATTTAGAAATTAATTGCTAGAGGACTCTGAGAAAATCTGCTCATGTTCAAAACTAATTTACTAATTTGCAAGGTGATTGTAATACTTGCAGCTGACCGGTGTTGTGTCCATTTTAGAGATCTACTATTATAATTGTATGATGCTGAAAACTGGTTCTTTGAGCCTTTGTGCAGGGCAAAGGAAAGATGAGTTGTTTTGAAATCCTTTGGTGTTGTGGGTTGGTTTTTTAGTAACACAGTGGATATGTCAGTCACAAGGAAAAGGAAAAACCTTGTGTATTTCCACCAGAACTTCTACTGGTTGCTGGGAGTGTTTAGTGGTATTTTGGAAAAGGAACCCTAAAAGATTGGCAAATGAAGGTGGTGGAGGTTTAACACCCTTCCTAGGTCAGATTCTTTCACTTCTGTTGCCCCTTCAAATGCTGTTTAGGGTATGTACAACCATCAGCTGAAAAAAATTCATTAAAAAAAAATCCACTGCTAAACATGGTCATATGTCATTCTGTAACTTTTTGACACTTCAAAGCCACGCACATGAGAATATTCATGGTTGACCTCATACAGAAGCTGCTGTCGTATCAGGGCTTCAATTTATTTTTCAGCTTCCTCCTTGATGTCAACTACAACTGTGAAAGCAGTGACTTATAGAGGCTATTGCAGAAACATCATTAAAGGAATACTTCAGGACTGCACAATCCTCAACTTGTCATTACAGGGGAACTGGAAATTAATCTCTTTTTCTGTAACTCTTTTCTTGATCTTGACGGCTACTTTCTGTTATAGTGATAAAGATACATCCTGATAGGACTAACTACTACTAAGCAGTAGCATCAGCGTAGTTCTCCAGCTATACCGCACAAGAATCTTTTGTTTCTGATATCGAGGAACAATATATATATTGTTACATGTGTTAGTTCCCTTCACTTGCCTGTAGTTTGCATACAATGAGTTTCCCTCTTCCTTTCGTTGGTTCTCTTGGTGTTGTTTTTTTTTTTTTTTTACTTTGTTAAACCGAGTTTGAGGAATTGAGTTTCCCTCTTCCTTTCGTTGGTTCTCTTGGTGGTTTGTTTTTTTTTTTACTTTGTTAAACCAAGTTTGAGGAATTGTTTTATTACCTGAGACATTAAAAAGAATCAGTGGGGTTGCTGGCATGAGAAAGACTTGGGGCACGGACCTTTAAATAGTACTATAGAGAAAAGTCTTGGAAATTCATATTCAAAACCTATTTCACTTCTCCTTGTTCTCTGATTTCCCTCACTAAACGTGTGGCAAAATGCTTGTTCTTTTGTCAGCAATTACTTCTGTTCATCCATTGCTCCTAGTACCTGGATAATGGTGGCCAGGTATTTCCTTATGTCCTGCATTTTTATATCTGTAACACATACTGTTGTGGGACTTGTGCCTTAATCAGAAATCGCTAGTCTCAGCTGCCAGTTACCACACAGGTATGACAAGTGTTCTGTGGTTTAGCGGCTTTTTTGGTCTGTTTGACAAGATTGCGTGGTGATACAATAGGCAGAGGGAAGAGATTGCGTAGTTAGCAAAACAGTCACACCTTTCCGAGGCAACACCTAGTTTCAGGAATCCTCCAGTAATTACTGGATTGGTTTTTATTTTTTTGAGCTGACTCAGACTTTTCAGTGCCCAACGAAAGCTGCACAGTGGCTGTGTAACTTCTGCTTTTTTTTTTTCTTTTAAAGCTTTTTAAAACCTTTGGGGGCTTTTTTTTTTTTTTTTTTTTTTTTCCCTAGTACTACCAGTGTGTAAAACAGCTAAAAAGTGTTTTCTCCACCTGGGAAAGAGAGTATTTGTCTGTGAAAGAATGGAAGAGCTTAAATTTCATAGCTGCAATGTGAATATATAATTAATATTTCCCTATTGTCTCTATAATAGAAATTAAATGGCAAAACAAAGCATTTTCTCTGTGAAATGTAATTGTAAAGAAAAAGCAGTGCTGCAGAACTGGCAGCTTGAGCATTTATGAGGAATTTCCATTTAATTTAGTAACCTATCTGGTGAACAAGAGGGATATTGCTAATAAGCAGACACTCCAGAAAGTAGAATCCCAAACTATTAATTGTCAAATGTGTTAGTGCAGTAAAATAGTTTCCTGAATGTTTTTTCCTCAACTTAAACTAGGTTACATTTTTGAAGAAAATGCAAGTGTGTGTGATAGCTCCGTGTCATTCTACTGGTGGAGAATCTTTTTTTTTTAGGGAAAAATGCCCTAGGAGCATGCTATTCTTCTGTGGTCCTTGATTCTGGGAAATGAGACGTGTGCACAGACTGTTTTTTATGAGATGGACCATTAGGGAGGTGCGTGGCACATTTCTTCTGGCTGGAGGTGTGCGCTTGAGGTGAGGGCAGGAGTCAGCACATGCTAGGGGAAGGAAATGGCGAGCTAAAGGGGTGACCACTTGGTTTTACAATACTTTTTTTGTAAGTGTTGGTTTTACAGACGGGAGCACATAAGGACCAAGAAACAGTAGGTTGATCTGTCATGAGTTGTAAACAGTTTGTACTTCTGTACATTTATCTTGTCTAGACTCTGCTCTTACCTGGAAAGGTTGGACTGGATGATCATAGGATCAGAAAGTTTGGGTTGGAAGGGACTCCTAGAGGTCATCTAGTCCAACCCCCCTGCAGTGAGCAGGGACACCGCTAACTAGATCAGGCTGCTCAGAGCCCCGTCCAACCTGGCCTTGAATGTTTCCAGGGACAGGGCTTGATCCTTGAGGTCCCTTTCAACCCAGGATTCTATGATTCTGTGATCTATTCTGAAAACAGATACACAACTCTGAAATTGCATAGCTTTGTGGTTAAGACCATATTATATGGAACGTGAGCTCAAAGTTTTAGATTTAGATAGATTACTTTCTTTGTAGAAAAAATGGTTATCTTGTATGTGAATACACCAGTTTTGTATGCATACATTGAGTTTATTTTTACTAATAAGGTATTGTTGGAACTCTCATTACCCAGATAAAAATACATCATTTCTGTCTGTCTTTTGCTATTTTATTTAAGTATCCGCTGCTTTTCCTGTTGTAAGGAAGAAAAAACTCAAACAAACAATTGAAGCAAAATCTGTTAATGGGGAGAGTCAAGGTTCAGAACAGTCAAGATGTTCTGGAGCACAGTGCCAAAGTGCCAGTGCCTCGCTACGGCTGTCCCTAACTGTGTGCCCAAAGGGAAGAGATCTACTGAAGCAGTTTGAGCAGGATCAAGATATAATACGCTGCAGGCCTCATTATGTTTTCTGTTTACTTTAAATGGATAAATATCCTCTGGATTATTTTCAGTGGGATTTGGGTTTCCCCCCCTCCTTACTCTGTTTTGTGAAGTATACATTATTATATTTTATTTTTTATAAAGACTTCCTTACTTCCTTAAATTAAATTATTCACTGTAACATCCCTGGTAATAATTGCCTGGGTGAACTTGAGGATAATAAATTTTACCTTGTTAACAGCTGGGATTACAGAACAGACAGAACTGGGGATGAGAAGAAAAAAACAAACTCTGCTCAAGTTCACAACTTTTTAAGGTCATGGTCATCACAGTATTTCTCACCATTTTTCATGCCGCTCCATTAATTATATGAATGTATCGTGGACGTCTGTTACCAGAAATAAAAATACAAAGGAGCATTGGGAATGCAAATAGTCCCTAAATTTCAGAGTTTGCCCTTTATCCTGGGAGATTCAGCAGTATTGGCCAGGAGACAACTGTTGTCACTATGTGTGTTATTCTCTTCAACCTTTTTACCAAGAATGACCTCAACTGAGAGGGCTGTCACCCCTAGCAATTTAGGGAGCAAGAGCAGCCTAGGGGATAGCTGACACAGAGACTTGTCTCCTGTAGGTGGTTTTGCTGCAATGGCATTAAGAAGGCTGCTAAATCCACAGTCTAGTGATGGATTTATGTTAAAGAATAATAATTTGTATTTAGGGTGTCATCTTAAAACAAAACAAGGAGGTTCCAGTCTGCCTCAAATTATGTCTAAGGAAAAGGCTATTCATTGCTCCTTAAGGAAAAAAAAAAATTATTTAAACTGAAATTTAAGCAGCCAGGGCTTCAGTTAGTTTCATTCTATGCAATAGTATATGATTATCTTTGTATCGTTTTCTTGTTCTCTCATGCAGGCTTTTTAATCAGTTGCAACAGTAACAGTAAAGTAAGATAAAGCTTGTAAATGGAATGAGGAGAAACTATAAGGTTTCGGTCAATACTATTTAAGAGATTGGGGGAAGGGGAAGCAGTATTACAGTTTCCACAACTTTTGTATGACCTTTCCTGTACTGTTTAAATTTGATGCTATTATTGCTGTTTCTTCTAAATGAATTATTACAAGCATTAACAATATGCTTAAAGTTGTTGTTCATGAATGTCCTTGCCTTGACCCCTTTTACGTCACGCTCAACCCTGCAACATCCCCGAGTCCTGAAGTCGGTGGCGTTTGTCGTCTTCAAGGACAGTGGGGCAGGGGAGCGTCGTCATCCTTGGCTCTTCTCTGGGGGGGCTGCGATACTGCCTGTGTGAGGGGGAAGCTCCCCCCCCGCTCCGTCTCGGATCTGTTTGGGGCTGATTTGATAGATTTGCAGTCTGTTCAGCCACTCTTTCTTTTCTAAATGGTTCACAGGATGATTGCGCAAGGACTACATATTTCACTTAGGCCTTTATCGCAACATGGCTGGAGCCCATCGTGGCAGAGTCAGCATTAAGCTGTGATGAAGGAAGCTCACATTAAGCTGTAGCGAATAGGTCATTGCAGAGTCAGTGTTCAGCTATAGGAAGTAACACTCCTGACTCTTTTTCTGACCTTTATCAATATTTGCGGTTACAGCTAAAGTAGACCCATGACCACTTAAAGCATTCCCTGGTGAAGCTCCGCGGCCTGAGTTGTGAAGCTGCCTGTGGGCTGCTGGTGCCTGTTGCTGGGGTTGCAGCTGCAAAGGGGAAGGGGATGGCGGGGCGCAGCGTGAGCACCGCGCAAGCCGAGGAGAGGAGGCGCTCGGGGCGAGGGTGCTGAGGGCGGGTGCAAAGAAAATGGGACTTCACTTGTGTGTTCGGTGTTGGGCCCCTCACTACAGGAAAGACGTGTTGCTGGAATTGTGTCCAGAGAAGGGCAACGAAGCTCGTGAAGGCTCTAGAACTCAAGTCTGATGAGGAGCGGCTGAGGACACTGGGGTTGTTCAGCCTGGAGAAGAGGAGGCTGAGGGGAGACCTTATCACCCTCTACAACTGCCTGAAAGGAGGCTGTAGCCAGGTGGGGGTTGGCCTCTTCTCCCTGGTAACGGGTGACAGGACAAGGGGAAGTGGCCTCAAGTTGTGGCAGGGCAGGTTTAGGTCAGACGTTAGGAAAAAATTCTTCACTTGAAAGAGTTGTCAGGCACTGGAACGGGCTGCCCCGGGGAAGTGGTTGAGTCCCCATCCCTGGAGGTATTTAAAAGCTGGGCAGATGAGGTGCTTAGGGACATGGTTTAGTGGTGGGATGGCAGGTTAGGTTAATGGTTGGACTTGGTGATCTTAAAGGTCTTTTCCAACCTAAATGATTCCATGTTTCTATGTTTCACATCAGCAATGGATAGACTATCAGGAGATGCTACCTGCTACATAAACGTGCAGGTTTATGAAGACCATTCGTTAGCCTAGGCCAGACAGTAGCAGTTCAAAAAGTCACTTTTTTTTTTTTTTTTTTTTTTGCCTTAGACTTATGAACTGACCTAGCCAATCTGGGCACACAAGAGAAAATCAAAGTTTGAGGCGCAAGTTGCCATTTTTGGCACTTAAAATGTTTGATTGTGCTGTAAGCCTTTACCTTTAAAATGACATTGATTTTCATTAGAAGGCTTTGTAATCTATTTCAGAACTGCTCTCTTAAATAAATAAATAAAATCAAATCTATGTTGTTAAGGACTTGTACCGATTTCCTATTTTGGCCTCTTTCCAGTCTTATAAATTGGGACTTAATCAGGGCTACTGAACTGAAATAGATTTTATCGAGAGTAACAACCCATTAATAAGATATTTTGCTTAAATAAGTCTTTAATTGCAGCTCTGTACAAACGTGATGGAGGAAGAATCTTGTGGGTTTCTTTGTGGTATGACTTAATATTGACAAATATTTCTTTTCTGAGAGAAATATGTGCAGAACTTAATTTAAATTTTTTTAAAGGAAGTAGAACCAAATCTGGATCTAAGCTTTATTTCCCTAGCAAAGTGTAGTTCTGGCATTAACAGTTTGGTTTTTTTTTTTCCCCAAATGTGTATCAACTTAACCTTGTGTAGCAAATTTATTCAGTAGTTTAGAGCTCTAAATTGTTAGAATAATCAGCTTTAAGAAGTTTTCAAGCCTTGCGGAAAACCTGTTAAAGCCTTCTGGCCCTTGCCCCACTCTGCCCCATCAGTTTCACTGCTGGGGGAAAAAATATCTGTCCAGCTGAAGTATGAAAATGAGTCTGT